>NC_069706.1:34944899-35261504 GCF_023699985.2 Odocoileus virginianus
TTTGCACATTTTACAGAGAAGAAACCCAAAGCCGGGAGCATTTAAGTAGCTTGCCCAGACAACACTTCTAGGTAGTGCTGGGGCTGGGATTTAAACAGAACTGAGATCATTCCACTGTGCCTGGTGTAGAAGCAGAGCTCAATAAATTGCATCCAGTTGGGTCCAAGTCCTACCTCCTGTTCAGTGAGTGCCGCTCACGTGAGGATGGACAGAAGACATCCCCCAGCTCCTCCCCCTCACGCTCCACCGTTCTCCCCTCGGGGCGGCCTCTCCTGACAGACAACCCTTCTTTAGGTCTCACTCTCAGGTTCCTGTCACCCCCCTCCCCAGGGTCTCCATCTCTCCCTCTCCGCCCTGGGGCATCATCCTTCCGGGGAGGGGAGGAGGGGCTCCAGGATGGCTGAGGAGAAGAAGCTGAAGCTGAGCAACACCGTGCTGCCCTCGGAGTCCATGAAGGTGGTGGCCGAGTCCATGGGCATCGCTCAGATTCAGGAGGAGACCTGCCAGCTGCTGACGGACGAGGTCAGCTACCGCATCAAGGAGATCGCGCAGGTACCCTGGCCTTCCTGCACTGCAGAGACTGTGCCCAGGCCGCCTTCCCCAGGGTCTCGGGCTGACATCTGTCCTCCCACACCCCCCCCCCCCAGGATGCCTTGAAGTTCATGCACATGGGGAAGCGGCAGAAACTAACCACCAGTGACGTTGACTATGCGCTGAAGCTAAAGAACGTCGAGGTGACGGGGACGCACAGCACGGAGGGGCTGGGTGCCGAGCCCTCCCAGTCGCTGCACTGACCTCCGCCCAGCCTGCAGGGGCTCCCTTCTCATCCAGGGTCTCTCTCTCCCTCCTGTTGTAGCCACTGTATGGCTTCCACGCTCAGGAATTCATTCCTTTCCGTTTCGCCTCTGGCGGCGGCCGGGAGCTTTACTTCTACGAGGAGAAGGAGGTTGACCTGAGCGACATCATCAATACCCCTCTGCCCCGGGTGCCCCTGGACGTTTGCCTCAAAGGTCGGGGGAGGGGAGAATGGGGCAGGGAGGAGGGAAAGGGCCAGGTGTGGGTGTGAGGAAGGGCACTGGTGAAGGAGCCCTCTGCCTGAGACCCCTAGCGGGGAACACGGAGAACCCACATCCCTTCGTGGGGAGTGACTTCCTGATGTCGCCACCCCGTGGTTCACCTGGACACCTTTCTTCCTCGCAGCTCACTGGTTGAGCATCGAAGGCTGCCAGCCGGCCATTCCAGAGAACCCACCCCCAGGTAACCTCCATGCCCAGCACCCACTCTTTCCCCTCCTCCCTCCATATCTCCTCCCCTGACTGCTTTCCTTTCCCACCAGCTCCCAAGGAGCAGCAGAAGGCTGAGGCCACAGAACCCCTGAAGTCAGCCAAGCCAGGCCAGGAGGAAGACGGCCCCTTGAAAGGCAAAGGTCAGGGGGCTGCTCCAGCTGACGGCAAAGGTCAGTACCGCTGGGCCAGGCCTCTTGCCCCAAAGCCAGATGGTCATGTGTGTGAGGTGGGTGAGGTCAGGGCAGGGGGCGTGAGCTCCGGCCAGAGTCCCAGAAAGGGCCAAGAAGCCAGTCTCCCTGGGTGGGGGAGGTGAGGCTAGAGGTTTGCCTGGTGCCCAGGCCTCCTCAGGAGCTTTCCTGCCTAAACCTGGCTCCCTTACTCACACAGGGAAAGAGAAGAAGGCGCCACCCCTGCTGGAGGGGGCGCCTCTGCGACTAAAGCCCCGAAGCATCCACGAGCTGTCAGTGGAGCAGCAGCTGTACTACAAGGAGATCACTGAGGCCTGCGTGGGCTCCTGCGAGGCCAAGAGAGCGGTGAGGCCCCGCTGCATCCTGCCTTCCCTCCTCCTCCGCCCAGAGGTCGCCCCGCTTCACTTGCTCCCCTCCCTCCCACAGGAGGCTCTGCAGAGCATCGCCACGGACCCGGGTCTCTACCAAATGCTGCCACGCTTCAGCACCTTCATCTCCGAGGGGGTGAGAGGCCACGGGAGGGCGGGGTGGGGTTCCGGGAAGGGCGGCAGAGGTGGCTCATGGAGGGTTCCCGCTGCCCCATCCCTGCTCCCTCCCCACCCCAGGTGCGTGTGAACGTGGTGCAGAACAACCTGGCCCTGCTCATCTACCTGATGCGCATGGTGAAGGCGCTGATGGACAACCCTACTCTGTACCTAGAGAAATACGTGAGTGGACCTGTCGGCCCACCCCTCGTCCAGGCTCAGGGACCGTTTGTCACAGTGAGCTGACGCGGGCTTCTCCCGCAGGTGCACGAGCTGATTCCGGCTGTGATGACCTGCATCGTCAGCAGGCAGCTGTGCCTGCGGCCAGACGTGGACAATCACTGGGCGCTCCGGGACTTCGCCGCCCGCCTGGTGGCCCAGATCTGCAAGCACTTCAGCACAACCACGAACAACATCCAGTCCCGCATCACCAAGACCTTCACCAAGGTGAGCCCTTTCCACCACTAGCTGGGTTGTCACCGGAACAGTGAGCACCACGCCCAAGCCAGTGTGGCTTCAGGAAGTGACACTGAAAACCAGCGGCAGAGAGGGGCGGCCTGGACTTGGGCCAAATCCAGTGTCTTTTTCTAATTGTGTGATTCCACTTTAAAGTCCAAAAACAAAAACTAATCTCTGTGGGACTTCCCTGGTGGCCCAGTGGTTAAGACTCCGAGCTTCCAATGCAGAGGGTGAGGGTTCGATCCCTGGTCAGGGAACTAAGATCCCACATGCTGCACAGTGCTGCCAAAGAATTAAAACAAACTAATCTCTGACGGTAGAGGTCAGAATAGCAGCTACTATCAGGAAGAGAGGGTGGTTGGGAAAGAGCTGTTGTGTCTTAATGACTTATAAGGAAATGTGTGTATGAGACTCGAGTCCTTACCAGTTAGCTTTTCACACCCCTTCATTTGGGTTTATTTTCCATCCCCTTACAGAGTTGGGTGGACGAGAAGACCCCGTGGACAACACGCTACGGCTCCATCGCAGGCCTGGCAGAGCTGGGACACGATGTTAGGCCCTGGGAGGGGAGCCCTGGGAAGGGGAGGGATCGGGAGGTCAGAGTAGGAAACAGCCTCCCGACCTGGGAGACCCTGTGGTGACCCCCAGACCCCGGCTTCTCCCTTCCTTTTCCTATAGGTGATTAAGACACTGATTCTGCCGCGGCTGCAGCAGGAAGGAGAGCGGATCCGAGGGGTTCTGGATGGCCCAGTGCTGAGCAACATTGACCGCATCGGGGCTGACCATGTGCAGAGCCTCCTCCTGGTGACAGAGCCCCACCCTCCCCCTTCTTCCCACTGATGCCCCCTCTGCCCCCGCCAGACACACACACACACAGAGGACAGTGTTTAGCAAAGCATAGAGCGTCTTCCATTCACTTATCCCGTCTTCGCCTCATATGCAGAGCACACCTCAGAGTCCCAATATTGTTACATAGCTGGAAAGACCAAGGCACTGAGTAAGAAATAAGAAGTCTGAACGCAGCCTGTGACTTTCAAGCCTGACCTGCCCCTGATGCTTCTGCAAGGCACACGCCCTTTGGACCAGCTGGCTCTTAGATGTGACCAGTGTGATCACGCAGTGAGCTGTCTGCTCAACCAGCTGGTGCCTGTGCTCTCTACAAGGAAAAACCACCGCATTCCTTACACGTTGATAAGCCAGTGAGCGCAGCCTGGCCTCCGGCAGGCACACACTAAAACAATGGATCACCTCTGTCACCCCTTCCCCATCCCGATTCTCAGCGTCCTGGCCCTCCCTCAACCTGGCGGTTCTTTGCCTTGTCTCTGCAGAAACACTGTGCCCCTGTCCTGGCAAAGCTGCGCCCGCCACCCGACAATCAGGACGCCTATCGGGCAGAATTTGGGTCCCTTGGGCCCCTCCTCTGCTCCCATGTGGTCAAGGCCCGGGCTCAGGCTGCACTGCAGGCTCAGCAGGTCAACAGGACCACCCTGACCATCACTCAGGTCATTGCAGGGTCAGGGAGGAAAGGGGATTGAGTGGAGAGGAAAGGGAGGGTGAAAGGAAAAAAAATTCGGGGGGTGGGTCCCATCCCAGTGGAGCTCACAGACACTGCACGCCAGGGTGTGCACCCTGACTTCTGTGAAACATGGGGCCCCGAGTCAGCCGTCTTGGGGGAGCTGGTGAACACAGATGGTGACGTTTTCTTCCTGCTGCTGCTTTCTACAGCCCCGGCCCACGCTGACCCTCTCACAGGCCCCCCAGCCTGGCCCTCGGACCCCCGGCTTGCTGAAGGTCCCCGGCTCCATCGCGTTGCCCGTCCAGACGCTGGTGTCTGCGCGAGCTGCCGCCCCACCACAGCCGTCCCCGCCACCAACCAAGTTCATCGTCATGTCCTCGTCCTCCAGCGCCTCATCCACCCAGCAGGTACCCCACGTGGTCCCAGGGATGCTGGGGCCCGTGTCACATGTCACTGTATGGTGGGAGCCTGGGAGGCGTCCCCCAGCCTGGGGTATGGGGTGGGTGCAGGCCAGCAGCACTGCCTTCCTTCCGGCCCAGGTCCTATCCCTCAGCACCTCGGCCCCGGGCTCCGGCTCCACCACGACCTCTCCCGTCACCACCACCGTCCCCAGCGTGCAGCCCATCGTCAAGCTGGTCTCCACCGCCACCACCACGCCCCCTAGCACTGCCCCCTCGGGTCCCGGCAGCGTCCAGAAATACATCGTGGTCTCTCTGCCACCCACCGGGGAGGGCAAAGGAGGCCCCACCTCCCATCCTTCTCCTGCCCCTACCCCATCCTCAGCCCCCTCCCCGCTTGGGGGCAGTGCCCTCTGTGGGGGGAAACCGGAAGCTGGGGAGAGCCCCCCTCCTGCTCCAGGGACTCCAAAGGCTAATGGCTCGCAGCCCCCCGGGGCTGGCTCCCCTCCGCCCGCACCCTGATGCTGACCCTCTCCCTGGATTCTCCCTCTCTCCCCCACACATACAGACACACACATACTGGGTGGAAGGGGGTAGTAGCCAGCTTCCCCCACGTGACTTTCTCTTTAGATATTGTACAGCCAGTTGCTCAGAATAAAAGTTCGATTTTTAAGTTGTGATCCACCTCAGTCCTCCCTGGGTCAGGTCCCACAGGAGGACCTAACTTGTTGAGCTCACTGATCTCGAGGACTCAGGACTCTTCCAGTCCCAGGCCAGGACACTAGGAGAGAAAACGCCGTCCTTCTGCGATGCCCTGACCGCCACCTCTGCCTCCCATGCCCTCGTTTGGGAGCTTCAGATCCGAATGACGTAAGCGTCGCTGTGGCTTAGGTGTCGCACCCACTTGTGTGGGCTGGCGCTGCCGCAGGGTCTGAACGCCAGCCTGAGAAAGCGGACCTGGAGGCCAGAGCACGTGTGCCGGGGAAGCTCAAAGGAGAGGCTGGCAGGGCCCAGCCCTAGGGGAGCCGAGGCGGAGGGGCCTTGGCCGGGAGGCCCAGGGAGGCCCGGGACGTCCATCTGTGAGGAGCAGAGGCAGGGAGGGGTGCTGAAGGCCCCAAGAGGAGGGAGGGCAAGAGAGCCAAGGGGCCATGGAGCTGACCACACAGACCCCCTGCGTGAGAAGGCACGGGTCAGGGCTGGAGGTGGAGGCAGGGGCAGGGCCGTGGAGAATCAGCAGCTGGTACCTGGAAGAGGCCTGAGAGCTGAGAGCCTCCTTGCACCCGAGGCAGGTCCCAGCGAAGGGCTCCCTCCGCCAGTTCTGCCTTCTGCTCTGGGCTGCTCAGCTCCTGAGACAGGCTGGAGTCGGGAGAGGAAAGGGCTGGGGTCAGCCCCTGCCCCACAGCTCCCACCCCAGCGCTGTCTTTTGTCCTGAAAAGCTAGTGAGACTGCCCACAGGCCTGCAGTGCACACGCACTCACCTGACCACCCCTCGAGGCAGGGGAAGGTGCAGCCTGACGTTGAGAGCCTGGCTGCAAGGGAGAAGGCAGCAGTCAGTCCCGGGAAGGTTGCATCCCATCTTCATTAATGTCACCACCGGACTTGCGCACAAGTGCCCCCTACCCCCTTCCCAAACTCCAGAGGCTCTCCCCTGGATTCTGAGGCTCCTGGCGGCACCTGGGGTGGAAAGAGCAGGTATCTGGGCCTTGTCTCCTACCCTCCACAGCTGGACCAGGCTGGGCTACCCCCACTCACCTTTTTGGGGGCAGGTCGCAACGTAACTTCAAATAAACCTGGAGCCTGCGTGAGAGGGTACAATGCTGTTACTCAGGCCCTATCCCACTGGCAGGCCCCTATGTGTGGCTGTGGCTTTTGCCTCAAGAAAGAAAGAGAAGAGCTGAGATCCACCCAACTCCACAAGCCATGCCATGCATGGAGCTGGGTCCGCTTGTGGGGGAGGGAGCCTATTCTAACTTGGAGTCAATGTCGTTACCACCACTCCTGAAAGTCAATCTGGGAATTACATATATACATACAAATATATATGTACACACACACATACCTACATTGGCTTGGGCTCCAGAGAAATCCTAGAACAGGGAAATGGTCTCACCTGCCTGAGCCTCGGTCCCACTGCACAGACGGAAAGAGCCGGAAGGGGAGCGGGGAGGGGAGGTCATCTGAGAGTTGGTACCTCATCACAGTCAGCTGAGACCAGAGAGGAAGGGAGGTGAGTTTGGTCTCCTTATACATGAACGGCCTCCCTCCCCCCTCAGGAGATGGAATGTGCTAGGCCAGCCCGGTCCTGACCTCACCCTGAGGGGGCTGCAGACGGAGGATCCGATGAGATTCAAACTCATCCAGGTACACTGAGCTGTGAAAGGAGACCTCATCCACCCGAATTCCTGGCCCATAGCCTGGAAAGAGAGAAAGACCCCCTTTGCTGACCTGTATTTTGGGAGGGGGTGGGGATCCATCTAACTTCTCCAGATGAAACCTGGGACAAAGACCTCTACCTAGAAGAAAAAGACCTGCTTTCTCCTCACCTCTCAGTTCGGACTTCCCCACACAAAACTCCTCAGTCAAGCCGATGCGCATCTCTGTCAGAGGAAAGAGTATCAGAAGAAGCCACCATGCCACCACACCCGCCACCAAGGAGCCGTTCCTACGCCCAACCAGGGCCAGCCCACATGCTGCTCACCTGAGCCGCTGGGCAGAAAGCTCTTGAGCCGGATCTCTCCCTGCACATCCACCTTGAGCAGCGAGCCCTGAGAGCAGCGGGACGTCAATGCCCAGCGATTCCCACGTGCCACCATCCTCAGCCACAGGGCTGGGGCCCAAACTTACATTAGAGGCTATCAGCACGGATAATCTCTCGACCACGTCCAAAAACACTTCGTTCTTTTGACTCTAAAGGAAAGAAAGGGGGTCTCGTGGTTGGAGGTTGGTCAGTCTGTCTCCTAATGTGGACAGACAGAAAGGACAGAACAGTGGAGGCTGGGGCCCCAGGATGGGGGCACAAGGGTAAGAAAAGGGATCCTCCGTGTCTAGAGAAGGGGAAAAGATATGCTGGGATCTTGGACTCTGGGGACTCAAAAACCAGAGGATATGAACCCATCAGCCCCTCCCTCACCTGGTCAGAGCGGCTGGACAGGACAGGCCGGCTGGCTGCACTGCTGGGGGCCACTTTGCTCTGTTGTGTCTCGGCCCCAAACTGAAAGCACCCAAATCAATCAATCCTCACGCCTGATGCTTCCCATTAACCCTCCTCAATCCTGGCCTCCTCTGTCCCCGGACTGACCAAGCCAACGCTGCTGAGATCAAAGAGGCTGAAGGGTTTGCTGACCACAGCCTCTGTCTGGATGAAGTTCCTCAGCACCTCCGTGGATGTGGTCTGTACGTAGCCATAGTCCTAGGGGCAGAGGAAGGACACTTTGGGGTAGTCGGTTGGGGGAAGGGGTGAAAATGAATGCTGTATCTTCAGGGAACCGGGGACAGGGAGGAACCTCACCAGCACTTCATCCAGGAGTTCGTAGACCAGAGCCACGTTGCGAGAGATGGTCGCCTCCCCTAGGGAGCCACAGTAGTCACCCAGGAGAGTGGCCAGCCTGCGAAAACCCACACAGAGGATGCATAACAACTCCTCTCTGACACCCTGACCCCTGCGCCCGGGTGGTCAGCCCTGCCCTCCTCACCGGGAGAGCAGCTCCAGGAGGCTGAAGGGAGAAATGTTTTCTGAAGTAGTGGCCACCAAGTAGAGACCGCTGTGTCTGATGTGAATGAAGTGCCGGTCATCGTGGTGCTGAGGCAGAGGCACGGAGAAAAGCGTGAGGAAGAGAGGTGCAGTGATTCCCGACCATGAGACTGAGGCTGCCATCCTGATTTCCCTACTTACTAGCAGCGTGACTTCAGGCCACATACGAAACCTCCCCAAGGCCCAGCTTCCTAACGTGTAGATGAAGTTAATAATAGTACCTACTCCAAAGTGGCTGAGGATTGAGACGTGTGAAGAGCTGTGCCTAATGCGGTTAGCGATCAGTACACCGCCATTAATATTATTTAGAGGAATGTACTCCCCCACCCCCAGTATCTCTTAGAGAAAATCCCGGGAGGAGGCGCCTCCCAACCCCAGACCACCAACCGCATACCCACCACCCCACCCCCACTCCCGCCAGTGGTTACCATGACAACCGGAGACTCGTCTCCAGGCAGTCCCGTCAGCTTCCGGTAGAAGAGCTCGGCCACATCCCGGCCGCCGCTGTCTCCGCGGACTGACCGAGTGGAAGGAAAGCTAAGGATATGGCGACACTCGCTGGCACTGGGGCCCTAGTCCCACTCAGCCCTTCTCCCCCCGCCCCTCTGGCCAAGGATACAGTCCTTGTAGATGAGCGGGTCCCCCTTGGAGGACAGAATGAAGAACTGGGAAATCATGGCCGTTCTGGAGAATAGACTAGGAGACAGAAAACGTTGGGCCTACCCCGCCCTGCGGCCCCGGAACAAAAGGACGCGAGAAGGCTGGCCCTTTAAGAGCGATTCTCCTCCGACCGCGGGAAACCCGGCGCGCGCCCCGCCTTGCCCAGGTTTTCCCTCTAAACACCCGCGCCTCTTCCCCGTCACTCAGCCCAGGTTCGCCCGTTGATTGGCCGAGGCTGGGGCCCGCGGCAAGCGGGAGGGGCGAAGGGCATCCTCTCCGATTGGCCCGCACGCAGCGGCGCTGGTCACGTGGGGGGCGACGTTTCGCGCCAATTTCGGTTGGTCGGCTGCAGTCCGCCGCGCGGACGTTTTTTTGCTGGCAGGGCAGTGAGAGCTCGAGAGCCCGCCAATCGGTGCCGTACGGTCCTCGGCAGCAATGGCACTTAAGGACTACGTGCTCGAGAAAGGTGAGGGAATGCGAGTGTAGGAGGAGCGTTCTGCGCTGGAAGCTTGCTGGGCGACACCTGTTGGTGTGGGCTGGAGTCCCGGGGGACCGGGCTCTCGGCGCGCGAGGCCGGAGGCAGGGTAGGGAAGTGGCGGAGTGGAGGCGCACGGTTTCTGGGGTGCGCACGGGCCGCCGAGGCCGGGGGAGAGCTGGTGATCGTGTCCAGGAAAGGAGTCGTGGAGGGGGGCGGTGCGGACACCCGAGCTGGAAGCTCCAGAGGGAAGAGTCGCGCTAAGGACAGAGCGGGCCCTCAGAGGCCTATCTAACCAGCAACCCCCAGTCCCGCTTTTCTCCGCGCGCTTAGGCACTCCCAGCGCCCCCAGACGCGCCGAAGCCCTGGGTGGGGCGGGCGGTCCCGGGCCGCTGCGCGCCGCGATTGGGCCGCGTTAGGTCCACCTCCTAGCGGAAGTGGAGGCGGGCGGAAGTTGCGCGACGCTGCTGGAGGGAGTGTCGTGTGTAAACAGTGTCCTTCCGCGCGGTGGCCTCGGAGAGAGCGACAGAGGGTGGGGGCGTGCCTGGAATTGGAGGGGTTTCTCCGGAGGCCGATGGATGAAGTGGTGGGGTGGGGCAGGGTGGCCCTCGACGAGCCGGCCAATCGCCGGACGGGCTCCCTCCTCGGGCGGAGGAATCCCGGGCTGTGAGGCGGCGGCATCTGGGCCCATGTGCTTCTTTGTTTACTAAGAGCGGAAGCAGTGGCGGGAGAGGGGGTGGGGCGGAGGATTGGCCTGGTGGCGGAGATCCCCGGGAGAGCAACAATTTAAGGGACCGAAAGAAAGGGGGAATAAAGCACGTAAAAGGAAAGCTGCGAACCGTGAGACTTGAGTATGTTGCCGGGTGTGGGAGGCCCTTAGAAAAGGGTACCGAGATTTCTAATTAAGGCAGAGAGTGGAATTCCCCTAGGGGGGAGCGTATTGGGTAATACTCTAAACTGCTAGGGGCCACTTATTCTTCTTTAAGTAAAAACAGACTTGCGAAAAGGAGTTTTGCTCTATTGGGCAGAATTACGTAGGCCTATTTGAATGTTCATTTAATTTGTTTAGAGATTTTACTTTAAATAGAAGTAAGTTTTTTAGATCTCTATCAGGGGTTTGCAGTAAGGTATATGAAAAAAGTCCATCCTTACGACTTTATTCCTTCCTTGTAGAAAAAGTGAAGAAGTTCCTACAAGAGTTTTACCAGGATGAAGAATCTGGCAAGAAGCAGTTCAAGTATGGGAACCAGTTGGTGAGTCTAAAGTTAGGTAGATGGAATGGGTGGTGACTTGAGCTATAAGGCCTGGCTTATTTTAGCAGGTATGTTTTTCTAGAAGTGATGAGTTTAGCACCATACCTGATACTTGTGTATCAAGTATCTGTGTGCTGTGTCTGTGCTCAGTCTAATTCTTTGTGACCCCATGACTGTAGCCTACCAAGCTCCTCTGTCCAAGGAATTTTCCAGGCAAAAATACTGGAGCTGGTTCCCATTTCCTTCCCCAGGGAATCTTCCTGACCCAGGGATTAAACCCATGTCTCTTGTGTCTCCTGCACTGGCAAGCGAATCCTTTGCCACTGTGCCACCTGGGAGAAAGCGATGTGAGACTGAACAGGACTCAGTTTCAGCTCCCTCAATCCCTGAAAAGACCTTAATTATTGCGAACCTAGTGATACACACCTTTCTCCCCTGTGGAGCCTGGGTCCTATGTGCTGAGCTCATAGTGACTAATATTTGCTTGTGAACACAGGTAAGATAAACTTGGCTCCACTGCTTTCTCTTCCTCACCCCAGGTTCGACTGGCTCACCGGGAGCAAGTGGCCATGTACGTAGACCTAGATGACGTTGCTGAGGATGACCCTGAGCTGGTGGACTCAATTTGTGAGAACACCAAGCGCTATGCCAGGCTCTTTGCTGATGCTGTTCAAGAGCTGCTGCCTCAATACAAGGAGAGGGAGGTGAGAAAAATGCAGGGCACACAACTTAGGTTTGTGTCGAAAAACTTGCTGAGTACTGATGTTGTCCGAGCTGACCCAAAGGGGTCAGTGGTTTCTGCCTGGCACTCTTAACATTCTCTCCTTTCACCATTCTGCTACTCACTTTTCCTGTTTTCCTTCCTTTTCCTTTAGGTAGTAAATAAAGATGTCCTGGATGTTTACATTGAGCACCGGCTAATGATGGAGCAGCGGAGCCGTGACCCGGGGGCAGCCCGAAGCCCTCAAAACCAGTACCCTCCTGAGCTCATGCGCAGATTGTGAGTGGCCACGGTGGGGACATGCATGGGGTTCAGGTCCCCAGACCCTTGCTAATGACCACTTTCTCCGTTAGTGAGCTGTATTTTCAAGGCCCCAGCAGTAACAAGCCTCGTGTGATCCGGGAAGTACGGGCTGACTCTGTGGGGAAACTAGTAACAGTGCGTGGAATTGTCACTCGTGTCTCTGAAGTCAAACCAAGAATGGTGGTGGCCACTTACACTTGCGACCAGTGCGGGGCAGAAACCTACCAGCCGGTATGTATGGAGCAGAGAACGGGAGCACACTTGATTCTGTGAGGATGAACTTTGTCTACTGATGTGTATGTCTTTTCTGATTACTGAAAAACACGCCTGTGTGGTCACTTTTCGGTATGGAGTGGTCTTTCCATCCAGTCTGTTCTCTTTGTGTCTGTCAGTGTCTGCCTAGCACGGCTTAAGACACTCTCAAAAGGGCCATGGTCTCTGCTGAAGGACAGATGTGATTCCAGTGACTGAGGGGCTCCTTTCCTCATGACTTCTTTGGTGCTTCCTTTTTCACTCTAGATCCAGTCTCCTACTTTCATGCCTCTGATCATGTGCCCAAGTCAGGAGTGCCAAACCAACCGCTCAGGAGGCCGACTGTACCTCCAGACTCGTGGCTCCAAATTCATCAAATTCCAGGAGATGAAGATGCAGGAACATGTGGGTTTGGGGTATGAAGTCCAGGGTCCAGGGGAGTTGAAGGTGGGGAGTTCACTCAACTTCAGTAGTCGCTCGTGAAGTAGAGGGAAGAAAGTAGAACAGAGAGGAGCTGAGGCAGAGAAGTTGCAGAGAGTAGGAAGCAGGCTTCTCTGGAACTTTCTGACTGAGCTGGGATGTAAAGGAGAGCTCAGCTTCCCTCTGTCGGTTTATGTGGGGCCAAGTAGGCCAGGGAGTGGCAGAGTGGTGTGCGCGGGATGGGAGGTTAGTCCTCCGGCCTCAAGCTCCCTTCTCCCCCAGAGTGACCAAGTGCCCGTCGGAAACATCCCTCGCAGCATCACGGTGCTGGTAGAAGGAGAGAACACAAGGATCGCCCAGCCTGGGGACCACGTCAGCGTTACCGGCATCTTCCTACCGATCCTGCGCGCTGGGTTCCGACAGATGGTCCAGGTGAGAAAGGGAGTTTTAAGAGGAGCAAGTGGTGGTCCCTTCCTCCTCATCCCTCCCTTTTACCAGCCCCACAGAAAAGTGTCAATAGCAGAACAGAACCAAAGGGTTTGTCAGGAACTCCAGAGGGAATCGTGTGGGTGGGCAGGTAGAGAACCTCATTAACACCCTGGTGTTTTCCTGCCCAAGGGTTTACTCTCGGAAACTTACCTGGAAGCCCATCGGATTGTGAAGATGAGTAAGAGTGAGGAGGATGAGTCTGGGGCCGGAGAGCTGAGCAGGGAGGAGCTGAGGCAAATCGCAGGTGAGGGGTCGGCGGGAAGATAAATGTGTTTATCCCAAGTACTTCTTTCCCCTGGAAAATACTCTTGAGTCTTTGCTTTCCCACAGAGGAGGATTTCTATGAGAAGTTGGCAGCCTCCATCGCCCCAGAGATATACGGGCACGAAGATGTGAAGAAGGCACTGCTGCTCCTGCTGGTGGGAGGGGTGGACCAGTCTCCTCGAGGCATGAAAATCAGGGGTGAGTGGAGGCATCGGGGGAGAAAGGATGCTGGATCAGGGTCCCGTCAGTCAGAGAATGAAAGCCGGCGTCTTGATTTCCTGGGCACAGGGTGGGATTAGACACAGGGCAGGCAGACCTCAGCAGTCCTCTCCTCTGTGCGCAGACAGCCTGCATCGGAGGAGCAGTCTCTCAGGGGCTTCCTTCCCTTCCTCCAGGCAACGTCAACATCTGCCTGATGGGGGACCCCGGTGTGGCCAAGTCTCAGCTCCTGTCCTACATTGACCGCCTAGCCCCCCGCAGTGAGTATCAGGTCCTGGGAGAGGCACCTGAGGGCGGGGGAGGACCGCCAGGCGTCCGCTGGGGGAGGGTCAGGGACTGGAGATGGGTGTTGATGTCGTCACCCCCAGACCTGCCATTGCCTCAGGATGGCCCGGCTAGGCCCGTAGAGCAGTTCTACTCGCCTCGCCGGCCCCGTTCCCTCTGCCCTGCTGCGGCTCCCTCGTTCTCCCTCTTCCTAAACATGCCTGTGCGTGTCTACCTTCCTGACCCTTCTGTGCAGGCCAGTACACGACAGGCCGTGGCTCCTCCGGGGTGGGCCTCACGGCAGCTGTGCTAAGAGACTCTGTGAGCGGCGAGCTGACCTTGGAGGGCGGGGCCCTGGTGCTGGCCGACCAGGGGGTGTGCTGCATTGATGAGTTTGACAAGATGGCAGAGGCTGACCGCACGGCCATCCACGAGGTCATGGAGCAGCAGACCATCTCCATCGCCAAGGCGGGCATTCTCACGACGCTCAATGCCCGCTGCTCCATTCTGGCTGCCGCCAACCCTGCCTACGGCCGCTACAACCCTCGCCGCAGCCTAGAACAAAATATACAGCTTCCTGCAGCATTGCTTTCCCGATTTGACCTCCTCTGGCTGATCCAGGACCGGCCCGACCGAGACAATGACTTGAGGTGACTGCAGCTCTGCACGCGGGGAAACGCCCCCTGTAGCCCTCTCTGTGTGGGGAGGAGTGACTGGGAAACCCCTCATTGTCGTCTTAGGGAAACGCCAGAACCTTCCCCTTAAACGCAGGGCTTGCTCCACAGTTCTCAGAGGGGGTCAGGGCTGAAGTGCCGATGATCCTTGACTGACCGGCTGTGGGGTGGAGCGCTGAGGGGGCACAAGATCCAGCACTCCTGTTGCCTCCCCCCCACCCCCCCAGGTTGGCCCAGCACATCACCTACGTGCACCAGCACAGCCGGCAGCCCCCCACCCAGTTTGAGCCTTTGGACATGAAACTGATGAGGTAGGAGAGCCAGACAAGGCTATACACTCCCCCGGGCGCCATGGGAGGCAGTGTCCTGGCCTCTGCTTCTCTTAAAAAGCTTTCATCCTTCCCCCCTCCTCCGGTGTCCTGGGTCTGAGAACAGGGAGTCTTGGTTTCCCCGGGCTGGCCGTAGGAGACCACGGTGGAGAAACCTGCCTTCACACCCCTCCATCTGCTTGTCTCAGGGTTATTGACACAGGTGCAGATTTTGGCAAAGCTGGCTTCTGCTGCGTGGGTACCTGACAGCACTGCCTTCTCTGAGGAGGCCGTCCAAGGACTCCCAGGGATTCCTAATGCTGCTTTTCCCTTTTAGCTGCTCTCATGAATTAACAAAACCATCTCTTACAGACAGGTGGATTTGTCTCAATTGTGCAAAGGTTGTTTTCCTTTAAAAAAAAAAGTTGGGGATACCTTGAAATGCTGCATTTGGGGAAATCCATCAGTAATATTTAAGCTTAATCATCCACCAATTGTTTCCTACTTCAAAAAGTGTCCTCTCTTCCAATTTTTTTACTCCCAGTTTTCCAACTCAATGCAGAATAAACACGCTCTCCACCTCTCCTGCTTTGCCACAGGCGATACATAGCTATGTGCCGGGAGAAGCAGCCCGCGGTGCCAGAGTCTCTGGCCGACTACATCACAGCGGCGTACGTGGAGATGAGGCGAGAGGCTTGGGCCAGTAAGGACGCCACCTACACTTCGGCCCGGACTCTGCTGGCTATCCTGCGACTGTCCACCGCTCTGGTGAGTGCCAGTCTGTGTGCTGGAGGATCGTCCGTTTGGGCTCTACTGGGGCCTGCCCTCCTGTCCTCGCGCTGCTGCCTGCCTCCTGCTCAGGCCCTGCCGGGGCTAAAGTGCTGACAGTGCAGATAGTGGTCCTCGTGTGCTACCGCACTGTGGGTACTTGCTGCTCCAGCAGGGCACGCCCAGCGTCCCAGGAGAGGCTGCTCCCTGTTTCTTGCTGAGGGGCGGGTGGGTTAACCTCGCTCCGGTGTCGGGAACCTTCATTTCTGTCGTCATGCCTTGGACAATCGTCCTGGGGGCTCCAAAGTGCTGTTCGTGCAGGTAGTGTGATCACCTGACCTACTGCTGAGCCAGCACTTCCCGAGCCCCAGGGACACTAACCCTCTGCCAGTCACCTTCTCGACTGAGCGCCCCAAGCTCCATCTGTCGTGGTGGGGAGCCCAGTGGATTCAGAAGGGTCTGGTCTCCCTCACAGGACAGCTGAACACCGGGACTGGCCAGTGTTGAGAGGCGGAGACTTGGGCAATTGCTGGACGCTGCCCCGGGCATTGCACTTGTCTCGGTCTGACAGTGCCGGCCCCACACTGCGGATGCCTGGTGGGCGGGGAGGGGGCCGCTACTCCTTTGTGAGTAGGAACACTTAGGTGCCCAGCCTTAAAGCTGGAGCAGGGTGGGGGGCCTCCCTGACTTGGTTCCATCCCCCTCCTCCTGTGCCCATCTCTCCCTACCTTCCCCTTAGGCACGTCTGCGAATGGTGGACACTGTGGAGAAGGAAGATGTGAATGAAGCCATACGGCTGATGGAGATGTCCAAGGACTCACTGCTGGGTGACAAGGGGCAGACAGCTAGGTGAGTGGCTTAGCAGAGGGTGGCAGGAGGCACCTTTGACCCTCTTCAGCAGGAAACCCATCCTGCAGCTCCTGCACCGCTGGGTCTGCGGTGCTGGCCTCAAAGTTCTAACCCTGACCACACACCACACCCATCCATCCAGGACCCAGAGGCCAGCAGACGTGATATTTGCCACGGTCCGTGAGTTGGTCTCGGAGGGCCAAAGTGTCCGGTTTTCCGAGGCAGAGCAGCGCTGCATCTCTCGTGGCTTCACACCTGCTCAGTTCCAGGCGGCCCTGGACGAGTATGAGGAGCTCAACGTCTGGCAGGTCAACACTGCCCGGACACGGATCACTTTCGTGTGAGTCCAGTCGCTGGGACACTGGATCTGCTCTGCATATTGTTTTGCCCACGCTGCACTTGTTTTCCTCATTCTTTTTCCTAATAAAGTGTGTGTCCATTTGCTGCTTCTGTTCAAACAGGATTTTGGGTTTTCTGGATTCTAGTCTTTTCCCTTTATGCTTACCTGACTCCAGCCATTCAATAAATCTGAGGGGACTTCCTGCTCTGCCTGCCAAGGCACCAATATAGGACCGCAATGGTCTCCTCTCCCACCCACCTCCAGCTGTTAGTCTCATGTGTGGACAGTACTTCTGCCTCCTGGGCTTCGGGCAGGTTTTCCATCTTCATGAGCGCTGGCAGCGGCAGTAACACAAACGCCTCCCCCTCAGCCATCCACAGTGCCCACAGGAGAGAACAGAGCCACCAGAAGGGGTGCTGAGGGGCTGCTCCCCTTTTATTAGTGACGGCTTCCTCAAGGCCTTGAGTGTAGCACCCCTTCCCTTGACAGCTGTCTGACCCCTGAACGTCAGCCCTTCAAGTACCCTCTGGTCAGAAAAAGAGCCCCCGCATCCGCCTGCCGATGCCTTGCCGGTCGTAGAGGACATTGAACTTGTTCACGAACTGGTTCATGGTGTTGCAGGTCTTGGTGATGGTGCCAAGGTAGGCCATGAGCCCCACGTCATTGCATTGCTGTGAGGGAACAGAAAAAAGCAGTTCCCCGGCAGCTCTGGTCTCCCACCATGTGCCCGGACACAGGAGCCGGTCGTGTCCTGCATGCAGAAGGCAGCGTGAGCCCCACCTCCCCATCCTGGGCTTTGCACTCACATCGTAAAAGTCTGTCTTGAACTTGTCTGTGCTGAGCACCGGGAGGCAGTGACACAGAGCGTAGGCCTCCCGCAGGATCTCATGGTTGAAGGGGACCTCTCCTGAAGGCACAGGAAGCTGCATTAATGTGGGAGCTGTCACTTCCCCCGGAGGGGGAGGAAAGCGCTTCAGGAGCCAGGAGACCCCCGTCCTACCTGCCTCGGAGGCCTTGACGTACTCCAAGATGAGCTTGACGCGGCTGTGCAGCATCTTGATGGCGCTGTGCTGGGCGATCAGGTGCTCGGCCACTGGGGGGAGGGTCAGGCCGAGGGTGAGAAGGGGCGGCCACACCGTCCCCCCACTTTTAAGGAAGCCCCCTGCAGCCACCCTTACCAGTGGAGTTCTCTCCACTGCCTGTTGCGGTCATTCGGGCCACGTGGTCCACACCAATGCGTTCCGCTTCCTCCGTGGCCAGAGTGTAGGTCAGCTCAGCAAAGAGCATGGTGGCCTGCGGGGCACACGGAGTCAAAAGCAGGAAACCCAGGGGCGGGCGGCGGGGGCTGAAGGGCTGGGCATTACCTACCTCTCCATTGATTATATCTATGACTGACTCAAAAACGCTGACAGGAAGCTGCGGACAAGAGACGAGAGAACAGCTCTTTAAACGCTGGACACCTGAACGTATGTAAGCACAAAAACTGGACTTGGCCCTTTCACATTACATTTCCCAAGGACCTACTGGAGCGGAACTCATTTCCATTTTACATGTGGGGAAAATGCAGTTTAAAGGTTAATTGACTCAAGTCTCACAGATGGTAAACTGCAAGGAGAGTCAACAGAGATGTCTTACAGAAAAAGGGGCATAGCAACAGGCCGGACAAAGTGGGCACCGGGTCACCGTACTCACATCTGTGTGCTTGGTCATAGGGTTCAACTTAAGAAACAGAGGGCTCTCAATTATCTCGCACACCTGGAAGAAGGGAGGATGCACACGCGTGTCAGGGCCCATCTTCCTCCTCATTCTCTCGTCCCCGCCCCAATATGTGCCCGTGTCAACGTGTATACCTGCTTATGGACATGGATGTCGGAGGGGTCAGGCGGCCCCCCTGTGGTATACCAACCCAGAAACTCCAGCTCCTTGAATACCTGTTTAACTGGAGAGAAAGGGGCCAGGGCACACAGTGTATCTTTAAATCATCCTTCCTTAACTTGACACTCCTGGTGTGTCTCTACCAGCTTCTCCCCTTCCCATCCTGGCTCCACATGGGAACAACTGATCTCTTCTCACTCCTTGCTTTCTTTGCAGGGAATAACCCGTATGTGTTCTTTTTCTAAGGTCTCTTCAGCTACTCTCTTCATTATTCCTCTGATCTGGTCCCATTTCTCTGTTTATTTTTTTTTCCCCCAACCCTCTCCATCTTCCCCATTCTTTTTTCCCCCACTCCCACTCTTCTCCCCCACGTCTCTTCCCCTCTCACACTGCTCCTCCTTGGTGTAATAATATTCCTTGTCAATGATAATCTTCTCTTCCACGGTGTGGGACAGCAGTTCAAAGGAGTTCATCACCTCAATATTTCGGCCCTCCTGCTTCCCAATCAGAGCCCCAATCACTGGAGGAGAAAAGGACACATAAGAGGTGAGGGTAAGGAATCCTCAAGGCCTTCCCTGGTGGCTCAGATGGTAAAGAGAATCTGCCTGCAATGCAGGAGACCTGGGTTCAATCCCTGGGTAAGGAAGAGTCTCCTGGAGAAGGGAATGGCAACCCACTCCAGCATTCTTGCCTGGAGAATTCCAAGGACAGAGGAGCCTGGCGGGCTACAGTCCATGGAGTCACAAAGAGTCGGACAAGACTGAGCGACTAACACTTGAAAGGAATCCTCAAACTTCTCTAATAACAGCCTGAGGGTCTGAGGTCATGTGAACCAAGTACTAGAGAAATGATGATTTGCGGAGGAGGAAGTGGATTCAGCAAAGGAAGGAGAAAGGACCACTATTTGGGGGGAGGAG
Organism: Odocoileus virginianus; assembly: GCF_023699985.2. NCBI lineage: Eukaryota > Metazoa > Chordata > Mammalia > Artiodactyla > Cervidae > Odocoileus > Odocoileus virginianus. The sequence goes on from NC_069706.1 coordinate 34,964,073, forward strand.
GCTGGAGAATGACGCTGAACACTCACCCTGCATAGGCCGCCCCTCCTGCGAGCGCATGCGAATCCAATGGTCTGAGATATTGAGAATGACGAGGGGATGAAGAGCGACTGAAACGCTGCCAGTCACTCCGGAGGCCATCACGCTGGGGACGACTAAGGAGGGGTAAGACGGGGTGAGAGTCCAGGCCCCACGTTTCTCCCGGCAGCCGGGAACGGGAGACGGCAGAGTCGGGCCATCCATCCCTCCCGCAAGTTAACCCAGGGAGCTCGCTGCCGACTCGCCATCCCCGACTGCTCCCGGGACTCTAGGAAGGCCTCGACGGGCCCGCCAGGAAGTCTCCAGAAGCCGCCCCCGCACGGCCCGTTACCTGCAGCATCCACCTCCATCCCGCTGCTCCCTCCAGTCCCGTTCGCCGCTGCCGCCGTCGCCGCCATTTTCCCCGCGCCCGCCAGCGTCGGCCCCGCCCCCTCCCTGCCGGCTTCCGTAGGCAGCGGCGCATGCGCGTTGTCGCCGGGACGCGTGCCTGCTGGGACCGTGGGCCACGCCGGGCCGTTCCTACTTGGCCTTGCGGGGACGGCTCCGGCGGGCCCGGAGCAGGGAGATCCGGCAGGTGTTTGTAGCCCCTTTTCGCTTGCAACTGACCGTGAACAAATTACCTAGCCCCACCCTGATCGTCCTCGTCAGTGAAACTGGGATAACGCCGCCTAGTTCCTAAAGCTGTTGCAGAATGAATGAAACGTCATTTTGCTGCGCTCGGAATAAAACCCAAATCCCTAATCACGGCCTGCAGGGCCCTGCAAGATTCGGGCCCTGCCGATCAGCTGGCCATGGCCTCTACTTTGCTGCTCCTTGGTTCCCGTGCTTCAGCCACACTGGCCCTCATGTCTGTTCCCTTCACACGCCTCACTCACGCCCACCTAAGGGCCCTCTGTCGCCTTCATCACTGTAACACAGGTGACCAAATCCGTGCGTGACACAGGGGCACCTAAGTGATATTTGAGTGAATGCTTTGCAATGGAGCCTGGTTTTGAGTGACTCTTGTCTACACGGCTTATCTTTCCTCTTTCTGTTAACACCCCCAGCGTTTTCTAACCCCTCCCAACTTCCCTCTACCTTCCATCTCCCATCAGTTTTGCCAAACTTAACTTTGGCAAACCTGGACAACTCTAGCCCTCTCCCCACCCAAGCAACTTGGGTACACTGCCTTTACCCCATCTCCCACCTCATTGCCCCTACAACCTAGCTGGCTCTTTCAGTGTGTGTCTGCACTGCACCCAAAGTGTTACCTCTTACAGAGCAGGTGTGAATTCGCTTCCGTCGTGTCCGACTCTTTGTGACCCCATGGATTGTAGCCAACCAGGCTTCTCTGTCCATGGGATTTCCCAGGCAAGAATACTGGAGTGGGTTGCCATTTCCTTCTCCAAGTGATCTTCCCGACCCAGGGATTGAACCTGGGTCTTCTGCATTGCAGGCAGAAGCACTTTACCATATGAAGCATAAGTGAAGCCCAGAGAACAGGTAGAGACCTCTATCTTGACCATATGGAGTCTACTGGTGCCCAGAACTAGCAGATCCCCAGGAGATGTTTTTTGATGATAAGGGTGACTTCTGTGAATTAAGTAATCCCTCCTAAAGGGCTCCTAACCACTGTTTTTAGTTTTATAGTTATCTGAACAATGTTTCAAAAGCATTTGAAACAACAAAAAGACAGGATTGAAATAGCAATGCAAAGTAGCAAATTTAACAGCAGAATAATCTTTTTTTTTTTCCCCCAGCCTTCAGTCCAGCTAAGAAGCCTTATACTCCAGAGCAACTGTCTACTATTTAAAAGAGGTATATATTTCTGACCTCATTTTTCCTAAGAGTCAGTCAGTCGTGTCCAACTCTTTGAGACCCCATGCACTATATAGCCTGCCAGGCTCCTCTGGTCATGTAATTCTTCAGGCAAGAATACTGGAGTGGATTGCCATTTCCTTCTCCAAGGGATATTCCCAACCCAGGGATTGAACCTGGGTCTCCCGCATTGCAGGCAGATTTTTTACCATCTGAGCCACAAGAAAAGCCCAGAGAACAGGTAGAGACCTGTATCTTGACCCTGTGGAGCCTACTGGTGCCCAGAACCAGCAGATCCCAGGAGATTTTTTGTGATAAGGGTGACTTCTGTGAATTAAGCAATCACTCCTAAATGGAGCCTGGATGAAGAGAAGTTAAAGGCCAGCAGCTCTCAAAGGAAGGGACCTGAGAAATCCTGCAGGGAGAGAGGTCTTCTGGCCAAAGGGAAGATAAGAAAGAGTCTCTCTCATTCTGATCCCCAGCGAGTGACAAATCTCCGAGTCAACTGAGAGGGGTATGGAAGCACTTCACTTCTCTACACATACCTCATTTAGGAAAAATGAGGTCAGAAATATGTATCTCTTTTAAATAGTAGGCAGCTACTCAGGAGTATATGGTTTCTAAGATGGACTGAAGGCTGAAAAAAAAAAGAGATTATACTGGTGTTAAAGTTGCTGGTTTCCATTGCTATTTCAATCTTTACAGAATTCCTGTCTTTTTGTTGTTTCAAATGCTTTTGAAACATTGTTCAGATGACTCTAAAACTAAAAACAGTGGTTATTGTGAAATTTAAAGATGACTTTGAAATTGAATAAGTTGCTTTGGAAAAGTGTATGCTAAAGAAGTAGGGTGAGGAGCAGGGACTCCCCCTTGTGATCCAGTGGTTGTGTCTCTGCACTCCCAATGCAGGGGGCCTGGGTTTGATCCCTGGTCAGGATCTATCCCGCACACCACAACTAAGATCCACAGCAGCCAAATAAACAAAAAGAGGCAAGCAGCCTCCCCAAGAGAGAACAGCTTCTCACAAGCTTGCCTATTTTTTCTTTTTTGTAAAAGGGCCTCCCTGATGGTCCAGTGGTTAAGAATCTGCCTTGCAATGCAAGGAACATTGCTTCGGTCCCTGATCCAGGGAGATCTCACACGCTGCAGAGCAGCTAAGCTGGTGCACCAAAACTACCGAGTCAGTGCGGCAACTCCTGACACTCGTGGGCCTGGAGCCTGTGCGGGAGAACCCACTGCAGTGAGAAGCCTGCGCGCTGCAGCGAAGAGTAGCCCCCACTGGCAGCAGCTAGAGAAAGCCCCAGTGCAGTGACAAATAGCCACCATGACCAAAAAATTAAATAAATTAATCTTTGTTTAAAAAAAAATTTTTAAGTACATTTGATTAGAGAAAAAAAATAAAACACCTCAAAACCTCAGGGTAAAGCAACCATCCCCTGGTTCTTTTTCTCCCAACAAAACTAAACATAATGTATTACTTGGTTGTTTTGTTAACTTTTCCTTCCACAGAGTGGCGGTGACTGGGCTGGTTGGGAAGACAGCAGAGGGTCTGCTCAGAGAGCCTGCAAAGAAAAGATTCTCAGGGACAGCTTGGGGACCACAGTTAATATTGCATTGCATTTATGAAAGCTGCTAAGAGAGTACATCTTAAAAGTTCTCATCACAAGAAAAAGTAACTACAGATGGTGATGGATGTCACACTCCAGTAACTCTGAATTCTCCTTTTCGCCAATTACCCCTTATTTCCAGACCTTTTGTTCAGAAGAGTCAGGTGTGAACAAGGAGGCATTTTTAAAAACTTACAAAGACCCATAACTCCCTCCACCTTGGCACATGTTTTTGTTCCCTATTCTTGCTGTAATAAATGACCACAGACTTTATGACTTAAAACATCACACACTTATTCTGGCGGTCAGAAGTCTGAAATAGTTTCCACTGATCTGAGACCAAAGTGTCGGTAGGGTCACATTCCTTCTAGGAGAGAATCCCTTTTGATGTCTTTTCCAGCTTCTAGAACTGCATTCCTTGCATTTCTCGTTTCATGGCCTCTTCCTCAGCTTCAAATCCAGTCTTTTAGCAGTATCTTCAAACGTCTCTCTTTGTCTCATTACCACTTTGCCCTCTACAGTACTCTCTCCACCTCCCTCTTATAAGGATGCTTGGGATGATCTTCAGGGCCCACTGGAATAATCTCCCCATCTGAAGATTCTTAATCATATCTGCAGAATCCCTTTTGCCATGTTCATAGGTGCTAAGGATTAGGACCCAGAAATCTGGGGGGCCACTGTTCAGCCTGCTGCAGCATGTATGAGCCTCTGGAGGGGAGCTGGAGAGAGCAGTGCCCTCAATCAAGTGACCTGGAACCACATCAACCCAACAAGAGCTCCTGACAGCTGGGCCAGAATGAAGCTGGAATTCCCTAGGCTTCCTTTTGACCGGGTTGCACTCAGAGAAGTCTACTGGCCAGGCTGGCCTGGGGTAGTGATTAAGGGAAAGAAAAGAAGTGTCAGGCCAACAAATGGTCAGGGCAGAAACTTAATTTTTCAAAATAAGCCTAGAGAGCTCTCCAGCCCTTTCATCCTGATCATTACCCAAGAGAGAGCTGACCAAGTGGCGACGGCCACAGTCAGTGGCCAGGATGCCTTACTAAGCTAAGGTGTGTGGACCAGCAGGAGGTGAAGCAAAGCCAGGCATTTAGGGTACACTCTGACACTGAGGGCCCCATAGACCCATGACTTTGCTTCAGCTGGTTTCTCCCAAGGTGGTAGCTGCCACATTTTCATCTAAAACCCTTCTTGGGCCAGGCTGACTACATTTTTAAATAGATCATTTCTATTTGACTAGTGAGGCCTTTTAGACTCTTCCTGTCTAGTTAACTCAGGTTCGAGTTGTGTCACCCCAGATTGGGGGTTTCAGCAGGTGGCGCTGTTGCAGGGAGTGGCTGCTTCCCTCACAGTCCCAGCTCTGAGATGCATCCTGCCTTCAGATTCTGCGTGCTGTCTGGGGCCTTTCATCACTCTTCTTCCCCTACTTCACACGAGTTAGTCTGAGTGAGCATGAGTGCTGTGTCTGACTCTTTGTTGTGTCTGACTCTTTGCGACCCCATAGGATGGTTAACCCACCAGGCTCCTCTGTCCATGGGATTTCCCAAGGCAAGAATACTGGAGTGGGTTGCCATTCCCTCCTCCAGGGGATCTACCCAACCTAGGAATCGAACCCGCATCTCCTGTGTCCCCTGCATTGCAGGTGGATTCTTTCACCACTGAGCCACCTGCAAGTGAGTCTGAAGAGGCTAAGTTACATGTGTGATAAAGCACTGGATCTTAGCACTAACACCTCCCTAAGGCCAGGAACTTCCAATCACTGAGCAGGAAGCACTCACAGCTGGGATGCCCCAGAGCCGCTGCTGCCGTGGGCTGCGTGGTGTAAAGGGGTGACCCAGAGGGATCAGCACTGAGGTATCGACAAAAAGACAAGGAGTAAGGGCCCTCTCTGATTCCAGGGGTGCAGAGAATGCGATCACCCTGCAAAATCTTAGGGCACTGAGTAGAAAGGTGAATAAAGAACCAAGAATTACACATCAATTTCGAGTAACTGCTAAAAACTAACGGGGATGCCCCTCGAATTCAGCCTGGGGTTCAGGTGGATCCCCTAAGAATGCTCACACCCAGAGAGCTGGAATAGAAGGACATCCAGATGTCCTGTCTGTCCCTCTCCATAGCTCCAAGCCTGCTTCCTCCCACTGTCCAGAATGCCCAAGTACTTAGAGGCGTGTCTCAGTCCTCTGGGGTCCTATATTGAGATGTTGGACAAGAGGGGCCAAGTGATGGGAAGAAGTTGGCCTGGTGTGGCGATGGTCATCCAGAGCCAGGGTGGAGTGTGGGCCTTGCTCCTGGGCCGGCCTTGGGGCTGGCAAAAGGTCTTGCCCTCGAAGCAGCAGCTTCCGCAGGCCAGCTCTTTCCACGGTGTGTCACTCCGTAAAGGCAGTTCCCAGACAAATAAGAAAATTTTCTGCATTCTGGGAGACAAGCTGCCCTGGAGCAGTAAAGATGGGGCAGCTTCCTTGTCAACTGTCCCTTAGCGGGGACTTCCCTAGTGGTCCAGTGGCTAAGACTGGACACTCCCAACACAGGGGGCCCAGGTTCAACCCCTGGTCAAGGAACTAGATTCCACATGCCGCAACTAAAGATTCCATATGCCCCAACTGAGACCTGGCACAGTCAAATAAGTACATAAATAAAAATAAAATATTAAAAAGAAAGAGAACTGGCTCTCTTCACACACTCTTTGGGAAGATTTCTGTTTTTACCCCCCACCTCAACCCTTCCACCCTAAACCAAGTCCTGACATCCTTCTCTGAAGACAGCTATTGTCTGACATGAGACCCACATAAGGCCACCAGTACTCTTCCTTCTATTGACCTCTGAGAAGGCTTACTATTTTTAAATGAAATTAATGTTTTTACTGCTTCATCAAGGATATTCTTAAATGAAACCAGATTTTTTTTGAAACTGGATTTTTTTAAAAGCTATGAGCATATAGCAATGAAGAATATAACAGTTCAGTTTTGTGCCACTACCTGAATTTATGCTAAAGCGTTAGCAGTTTCACATTTTCATAGCATCACTTCAAATGTCAATACCGTGAAACAAAAACAAAAACAATCTGTCTTATGAAAACAGTTTTGATCTCTCAGACCACCTGGTCTCAGGGACCCACACAGGTTCACAGAACATTATTTGAAAACGGCTCAAAATCAGCTATTTCAATAATAAGATAATAGTACCAACATCACACAAGAAGATTAGAGATTTTAGATGAAACAGATAAATTTGTAGAAAGAACTTAACAAACCCAATATGATTCAAGAAGAAATAAAACTATGAATAGTCTTATAGGGACTTCCCTGGCAGTCCAGTCGCTAGGACTCTGAGCTTCCACGGCAGGGGGCACTGGTTTGATCCCTGGTTGAGGAGCTAAGACCCTACATGCCGCCTGCTGTGGCCAAAAAAGAAAGAAAGAAAAAGGAAAAAAAACAGAATAGTCTTACAATCTTAAAAAATTCAATCAAGAATTTAAAAAGTCCTTCCATAAAGAAATTCTAGGCCCAGATGACTTCAAAGATGAATTCTTATGAAAGTCTCTTCTGAGATAGAGAACAAAATAGATACAATTCTGCTCTAATCTGTTTGAAAAGCCACAGCTGCATCTTTAGAACAAATTGACTGTTTCATCACGTTTGCATCTGGCATCCACTTTTTTTTTTTTAATGTCAAGATCCTTTATTCCTTTTTGTTAAAACCGGTCACAACACTAAGCTTCTGGCCCATCCTGCTGATACACAAGCCACAAACGCTTGCTCAGCAGTTGAAGCCTTTAGTAGCATGTTTGAAAAGTGAATAAAAATCCATATAAAACAAATATTCAAATAGTTTCCATAGGAACACAGATAAGTGTGACCCCATCTCCCAGTCTTCCACATTGGTGCACCTGTGCCAACCCTACTCACATAGACATCTCAGAACTAGCAGTAATTAAGTTAAATGGTCCCCCCCAAACCCTTAAATCAAGCTAACTCGCAGTAAACAGCTATAAGAGTGGTATCTACACGTTAATACGCGTGGAAGCGCAGGCTGCTGAGTGCCGCTTCATGCCGCTCTCCTGGGCACAGGACACAGGCAGGGGACCAACGTCTGGCTCCTCCACTCCAGGCGGGAGGTCCTGGGTCCGGATCTGCTGCATCAGTTGCCACGTTGGCCCTGACATCACGTAGTAGATGGTGGGTCTCTGGAATCCATTGAAGGTGGAAGCAGCAGCGACAGTGTAAGCACCCATGTTCTCAAAGAGCATCCAATCGCCCACATGCATCTCGGGCAGGTTACAGCGCTCAACAATGCGGTCCAGGCCGTCACAGGTGGGTCCCCAGATGCTGGATGAATAATACTTCTCGTCTAGTTTGGGTCTCTTCTGCAGAAGAGGCTTCACATGTGCATGATCGTAAAGGATGCAGTTGAATGACCCATATACTCCATCATTCACGTAATACATAAATGTCCGTTCACTTGACTCCTCTTCATCATCAGAGCCTGTCTGTTCCTTTAATACAAGTTTTTTGGCAATAATATTAACTGCGAGTGTGAAAGCTGATGCAACATAGTATCTGCCTGGCTCAGCTATGATTCTCACTCCAGAGTCTGATGGAAAATACTTGTCCAATGCTGGGTTGATTACACTGGTGATCTCTTCAAATTTAAGCTTCACATCCTCAGACCAAGGAAAGCCACCACCAATATCAAGCAGATACATGTTGAAACCAACCTCGGCGCCCATGTCAAAGACACAGCGGGCATCAGAGATGGCTTGCACAAAGGTCTCAGGATCAGTACAGCCACTTCCCACGTGGAAGCTGACACCAATGACATCAATATCTAGCTCTTTCGCCCGTTCCAAAAGAAGCCTGCTGGTTTTAAGCGTGGCACCAAATTTGACACTGAGGCGACAGACTGCTTTGGAGTCATCAGTGGCAATACGCAAAACCAACTTGGCCTTTGGATGTGCCCTGGCAACTTTCATCAGCTCGACTTCACTATCAAAAGTCATCATCTGGACTCCGTTATTGGCAGCGTACTTAATCTGAGACACTTGTTTACACGGATTTGCATAGATAATCCTCTCTGGGGGCACCCCGAGACTCTGCACCAATTGTATTTCAGTCTTGCTGGCACAGTCAAATCCTGTCCCAATGGCAGCGAGTGTCTTCACTATCGTTCTGCTATCATTGCATTTGACTGCATAAAAGGGGGTGACCCGAGGAAGAGCTTTCAACCATCTCAGATGTTTCTTCAGAATGTCTCCCAGGTCTGCAACATAGAAGGCATCCTTATCATCAGAAGAAGAAACTTCATTAATTTTTTGGTCCAGAATGTCCTTGGCAGTAAAGCCTTCATCCAAGAAATGGCAGTCAAACTCTTCATTACTAAAGCTGTTCATGGTTTTTTGATGTCTTTTTGAGACACAACAAAATAGAAAACTTAAGAGATGGAATTTAAAGGGATTATGCCCACTTTTCACAAAGGCAATTTTCCAGGAATTCCAAGTCCACTGAAGATGTGTGTGCTCTCTGTGCAGCAGTGGAAATGTTTGATAAACACACAATCTGCTGTCCACTTCAGAGCGCAGGGGCGCGGGGGGCCGACCCCATGGAGACAACTCGCCGCCGAGCGCTGCAGGACCCGCCGGCCGCCCCGCCGCCCCCGTCAGCCGCTCGCCCGGCCGCCCGCCGCCTCGCTCCCTCCCGCGGAGGACCGCCGGCCCGAGGTGGCGCCGGAGCGCTGGCAGAGGGGCGGCGGCGGCGGAGGCTGAGAGGGAACTGACGTGGCATCCACTTCTTAATGGTTATTCCCTTGGCCCCCGGGTGACGGGAGGGGACAGGGGAGGGCTGGGGAGGGGAGAGGGGCCCAAGCTCCAGCTAGATCAGGAGTCCCCTACTCAGAGCCAGAGCCAAGGCAGGCGATAGAGCCTGTGGCAGCTGTGCCTACCAAAGCTTACGTTTTTTTTAACTCTATTTTTTTTCTTTTCTTTTAGATAAAAGCTATATGGAAGTTTAAATGTTTTCTTCTCCATCTTGATGGACTGCCTTGGGAATCCTCTCTGTGATTCAAGGCATTTCAGAGTCCACAGACTCAAGAAAAATTAATAGTAGGGCTTTTGAGAATTTGCTGGGAATTAACCAGATGGCTGGATTCTGGGGCAAACACCAAAAAAGTGAACTGCAAATTGACTTCTAGGGTCCACAGTAATAGGGTTGATTGTGTCGACGGTGTTGGGACTCTTAAGAGCTGTTTCCTGAGGAGTGTCAGTAGATGAGGGCTTTCCAGGTGGCACTAGTGGTATAGAACCCGCCTGTCGATGCAGGAGAGGTAAGAGACGCGGTTCAATCTCTGGGTTGGGAAGATCCAACCTACTTCAGTCTTCTTGCTGGAGAAGCACATGGATAGAGGAGCCTGGCAGGCTACAGTCACAAAGAGACAGACGTGACTTAACAACTGAGCACCACCACCATATTTTACTGGAATTAGTTAGATTACTGTCTTTAGACTGAAGTTGCCAGAGAGTAAGGTCGGTTGTACTGCAGAGCTGAATGAGTGCGCTACAAACATTGAAGGCAGTGAAAACTGAGATCTAATGGGAGGCAAGGCCATAGGGGAATCAAGAAGATCACAAGATTTCATTTTGTTTATAATCCGAAGGATTTGATTCCGACACTTCCAGGATTCCTCCTGGAAGGGAATAAACGTGAGTGAACCACGAAGCCTCGCCCCTCATTCCCTCAAGCGTTTCACTTATTTCACGCTTTCTTCACATGGATGGGGCTTCACCAGTTTTCTTCGGATCTGGGTGGCTCTGGATCGGTAACTTTCCCATCTTTTCTGCTTGTATCACTTGTGCAGGTTTTTGTCCTCACGTAAACTCTGATGGGCCAGAAGCTTTTCTTCAGATTTTAGTCATTTAAAGGAGGCACTTTTACATGAACTTGGTCTGTTTGGAAGCATAAACTTGACTTGGAAACTTCAAATATGGGCGAGTTTTCTATATCGAATCCTTCAGATATCCTTCTGTTGGCCGCGGGTCAGCTGGGGACTCGGATCGCTTGGACCCAGGGCGTTAGGCTTGGCCCTCGGCGGCCCCAAGGGAGACCACACAGGCTCATAGCCGGCACCCGCAGGGCACCCTGCGCCCCGCCTTCCGCTCCCCAGCCGGGCAGGCGCGCCGCGGAGCAGGTGCGCGGCGGCGCGCTCCTGGCCTGACCAGCAGGGGGCGCGAAGGGCGGGGACGGCAGGCCTGCCGTGTCGCTTCAGCCCTGGGGCCCCGCGCCCAGTCAGCAAACCACAGAGAGGAGAAGACCTCCCATTTTCCTAGAGGGAACAAAAGGACGTGGGTGGGTGGGGGAACCCAGGATGGTGGAGGGGGTGACTAAGACCGACCCGGAAGCGAAACGGAGGGAACTTCCGTTCTTTGTTCTGTCCCCGGTGTGTGGGTCCGTGACAGTGTCCAACGGGGCCTGTTTGGTGTCCGGTCCCTTAAATCTACCGTCCCTGCCCCCAGGGTGAGTCCGGCCGCCCCCAGGGCTCGAGGTGGGACGGAGGCAGTGATCGCCGGAGAAGGGGTGGTGTCCCTGCCGCCGCGGCCCGCGGGGTCCCCAGGACCACCCGGAGCAGCGTGCCGGGGGGGAGCCGGTACCAACTCTGCTTTCCCCGGCACCCCGGCACCCCGGCACCCCGCCCCTCACGGCCGGCCCTGCGTCGGGGGAGGAAAGGGGCTGCGATTCTGGTTCTGCGACAGCGCCCGGCTCCAGCCCTTCAAAGTTCCAGTACAGCTGGAGAGGCATCCCTCTCTTTAAAAACGGCCGATGACAACGACCCTAACTTGGTCATTCCCGGAGACGTTTTCATATGATGTTAACAGTTATCCCTGCGGGAGCAAGGGTTTAATCAACTGGGATCGGCCCAGAGAATGAGGGGTTCTAGGAAGTGTGCACAGTTAGAACCATTCAAATGACAGAAGAATCCCCCTGGCACCCAGTAAATCGAGTCTTTTTCGGAGAGGTGTACCACTGGGTCCCATCTCCAGCTGTATTAGGTGCCTGATTTGATTCACTTTTCAGCTGGGATTGAACATAGACCCGGTGTTTCCTTTCTGAAACTCATGGAAAGGAGAAGCAGGATCCTGAACTTGAAATCTGTGGGGCACTTAGAGGAACTAAACGTATTTATTATCCCCAAGAAGAGAAGTTGTGTTGAGTGGGCATCATTTGGTTTCGCGTGTTTGGTGGAGAATCCTGCGGAAGGAGAAGGTTGTATCACCGAAGCTCCATAGGACACTAGGACTCTGAGAGGTGAAAGTCCAAGGGGTGGATTTTTTTTCCAGTTAAGCATCCAAAGCCCTTTCTAATGGCTTACCTGTAGAGCAGTGGGATAGACTCCCTGAAGTGGCTGAGAGTGTCTAGTAGCAAGTTAGCTGCCAGAACCTTAGGAACTTGAGAAGGTGTTTCTTGTCTTGGGTTGAAATGGAGAACCGTGATTTCATTTCCAGCTCTAAAGGTGCAACACAAATACCAGCTGTGGTCTTAATCAGTATTTGTTAGCATGTCCTTTGTCTTCCTCTTAACTCCAGGTATCTATATTAGAAGTGAAGTTTACATAAACATTTGAAATTCCTTTTTCTTTTCCTTAGTCCTACAGCATTGATATCAACTAAAGTCTGAACTCCCAGGGATTTGAACAGAGACTGCCAAGTTCCCAATAATTGCTACTCTGGCCTTCTAGAGACTAACTCCAGAGAAGGAAGGAGAGTCCAGCAGGTAAAGCTTTCCATGACTTGCTCTCATTGCCCGGTCATCTTTCCCAGTCCCTAGGAGCACTGCAGGGAGTTGGTTGGGCAGTGGCGCAGGGGAAGGGCCCTGCCTGGACCTGAAGCTCTAAGGGCACAATGGAGGTTTTTCTTCCTGTGAGAAACATTGTTCTGTGATCCAGACACTGGGGACTTGTTCTCAACAGTATGCCTTTGAGCTCCAGCTTTGGTTAACCCAGCGGTGAGGAGGGAGTGCTACTTCTTTCTCTGGAGTCTGAGCCTCTGACTTTCCTTTCTAAGGAGAGTTTAGATTGAGAGCGGATTTATTGGGAGTGTCTGCTTATAACCAGTCCTGGAGATTGTCAAGTTGGGCAATAGGAAGAAGATGGCTGACTCTGAGAAGAAAGCTGAAGGGCCCCAGCTAGGAGGGTGATGATAGCAAGAGGGTGTGTCATATTGATTGTCAGTGGGCCTGGCTCATGCCTGATTCATTGCTTTTCACTATATAATGGCATTGTGGTGGGCCTTCTACAGCCCCTTGCTGCCCAAAGACTCGAGTTCTCTGAACTCTGAGTGACTCTCGGGGTCCTTCTCCTTTTATATCTTACATGAGTGCAACAGTCACTCTTGATTTTTATACTCCTTTCAGGAGTACCCTGCAATGTACTTGGCACTCAACAGATGCTTGTTATATGAGTAGATGAATAAAGAGAGGGAGGCGGACAAAATCCAGGGTTTTCCCCTAGGTTCTTGCCTAAGTGTCAGGCTGCTCTGGGGACTGCTGCACTCTTCTCAACTTGTTGATTCTTGAGGACAGACTTGTACTGGAGATTCAAATCTTAGTCTAGGCACTAACTTGACATTCACTGTTGTTCACTGGAGCAACAGAGAACAGACCCCTTTTGATTGCCGTGGCAGCCAGGGAGCAGGGACCTTAGTAGGGATAAAAACAGAGTAATAAATGATATTAGGCTTCTTAAAAAGCATTGGTTCTTGCTTCAGGGACTTACATTCTGATCCAAGGAAATCTGTTATGAGAGAAGGGAGATGAAAAAGCAGGCTGGTTGCTACTTCTCAGGGTGAGGATACACAGCAACTGGGACTAGTCTCCCAGAACCTGGCGAATATGTCCACACACCCTGTGATGAGACTATATAAGGGCCACAGAAAGGGCCCAAATCCGTTAATAACATCCCACCGCTGACTGACACTGAAAACAGAAAACTGTCTTAGGGAGAAAGGGAGGAAGAGTTTATCTTTTTTTCTGGCCATGCTGCGTGGTTTACAGGATCTCTGTTCCCCGACTAGAAATTGAACCTGGGCCACGGCCGTGAAAGCACTGAATCCTAATCACTGGAGCTCTGGGGAATGCCCAAATTGATCTTAATAGATCTGAGCTACCTGTCCTAGTTCTGTGAGACAGGGTTTTTAAAAAGAGTCAGAGAACTTCTGGAAGTTCTGGAAGTATTCTGTAATATCTGTTATTTGGGGGCTGTTTCTTGGCCCGTTTTCCTCTAAAAAGAGCATCTACGTTTACTATAACAGCTAGAAACATACCATAGTAAAAATTTTTTTTACTTTTTAGTAGAAGAAAAATGTTTAATGAGGATTAAAAAAAAATCGGTATACGTTAGTTTATCCATTATTCCAAGTATACTTAAAACTTGATATGATACGTAGACATTTTGCCACCTGTAACACTCCTTTTCATTGTCCTTCATTTGAGTAATTGCTTAGTATTTAACTTTGTTAATGGCATCATTTGGCACCTGTGTTCTCCATTTTTGTTAGAAATACCACCCAGTGTGAGTTGGGGAGCCTAAAGTGGGATGTTGTAGAAGAACTTGGGTGTTTGACCCAAAAGACTAGTCCCAGTTATTGCATTTCCTCTTGCTGTTTTGGTACTAACTGAAATCTAGTTCCCCTCTTTCCGTATGCAGGAGGGTTTTTAAAAATTATCTTTGAACCTTGAAATTTTGCTTCTGCAGTGCTTCCACCTTCTCATAAAAAACCTGCTTCCTGCTGACTCTGCAAATAGGAGACCAGAGATCCGAGCTTCTAGCACAACCCATGGAAACTCAGGCTGATCGAGTATCTCAGGAACCTCAGGCCTTGCTTGAGAGCGGTAAGGAATTCATCCCTTTATTCACTTACTCAGCAGATACCCATTAAAATCGCTCATTCACCAGGTGCCAGGCTAACTGCTGGAGTCCTGACTAGGGAGGACATAGTGCTTGCCTTTCACTAACTCCCAGCCTAGTGGGGAAGGCTGACTGCAGCCTTCATTAGGTACAGCTTGATAGGCTTTATAGCTGAGACATTGTTTTAAGTGCTGTGGGTTCCTCCTGCAGCATTTAGAAAACTGTGACAGTCACCAAACTCCATTTTCCAGGTGCTTTATAACAGCCAGCGCCAGAGCCCTGGTTTTTGCTCTTCTGGAGCATGTGCTTAGGGGAGCTCTGGGGAGTTATTGTGCAGATCCCAGGCAAAAGGGGTAGATGGAAGAGGAAGGGCATGAAAAGTATTTGTATTTTGTTCTCACAGACTGTGCCACTGACTTTGGAGCCAGTTTGCGTCCAAGGAAGTATTATTCCCATGCTTATCAGGAAAACTCATTTAAAAACATTTTTATCTGCATGATTCTACAGAATCTAGTATCTCCAGAGATTTAGTCTCTCAGGGACCAATATGTTAACTTAAGAATTACAGGAAAAGATACATAATCAAGCACAGAACTTACAGTGTGTAGATTTGATCTGGGGATCGAGAAAATAAGAGAAGAATCATGGGCATTATGACTTCCTTCAGAATTGGAGTGAAGCTAGTTTTCCTCTGGGTAAGAAGTCCAAGAAGTTGAGTTGAAACGTGGAGAATGATGGAAGAGGCATGAACAAGATAGCTGGAGCCTCCTGGGACAGACCAGAGAGCCAGGGCCAGCAGGGCTGTGGGCAGCTCTGCTCAGGCCACGAGGCCCACGCTGGCCGTGAGCACCTCTTGGAGCGGCAGAGGGAGCAAACTTAGAGATGTAGGAGTGGGGGTTACTAGGTTGTCCCAGGACCCAGGAGTTTCTGTGACGGGTAGAGAGGCTTGAGTGCAGATCAGCTCTCTCATGGACCCTCTCATTGCCCTCAGCCCTTCCTTCCTCAAAAGGCCCCACATTTCCTGACAAGGACAGTCTGGGGGATGAGATGCTGGCAGCTGCACTCCTCAAGGCCAAGGCCCAGGTGAGCCGTGTTTTATCCTTCTTTCCCTTCCCACTTCGCGGGAATGTCTTGTGCAGTAACATCCCATTCCATGCTTCCCCCGTCAGGACCGTGGGACTCCCCCGCAGAATCATGGACTCCACTTAGTCTCAGCCTCTCCTCTGTCTTCCTCCACCCTGACCGCCATTTCCACTTCCCCAATATTGGGAAGTGTTCTTCAGCCCCATCCCGAATTAGCTTTTGGCTCCACTAGCCTCATCCCTGAGCCAGAAATTGCACGTGAGAACGTGTCGTTTCAGGAGCTGGTGACCTTTGAGGATGTGGCTGTGTACTTCATCCGGAAGGAGTGGAAGCGTCTGGAGCCTGCCCAGAGGGACCTCTACAGGGACGTGATGCTGGAGAATTATGGCAACGTGTTCTCACTGGGTAGGAACAATGCTTCCTCAGTGAAACTTCCTCAGTGAAACTCCCTCTTGGCCTTCCTTTGCCGCCTTCTTTGCTAGTAACAGTTGAGTCACTGAAAATCATCATCTAAGGACTGACTTCTCTCAGAAAGTTCTGACAATGATAATAGTGACTCCCATTTGTAGTCTGTAGTTCCTTAGGCGTGTTTACAGTCTCTCCTTCAGTTCTCACAGTGTTGCAGCTGTTGAGGCAGCCAGAATTATCCTCATTTTGTAGGTGAGGAAGGAGAGGTCATATTGCTAGTGACTGGCAGGACCCGCCCTGGCCTTTAAAGTCTCAATCTGTTACTTTTCCTCATGTTATTCTTAGGACTTAACATTAAGATATAACCCAGAGATTTTCTGAAAAGATTCACACACTGGGATCCCTGAACATGTGAGGCACTGCTCTCTGCCCACGTGAAGATTCTGGAACTCTGTCAGGCTCCTCCCCTTCTCTGTTGGACTTTCTCTAGGGACCTGTAGCTTTGTGGATGGACCTCGGGTAACTGCTGCCCTTGTAGAAATTTTACCTTGTGTCAGGAAGCAGTTAGCTTCTTAACCTTTAAGCCTGTGACTGTTCCTTCCTTCCCCCTCACCCACTGTCAGGACGGTTTCCTGGACAAGGCCAGGGTCTTGCCCACTCCCGCGTGAGGCCTCCCCGTGCGAGTCTTCTCTGTCCCCTGCAGGTCCTGGGTCTGGGATGGAGCTCTGGGCCACGTGGTACGAACAGGATAAACGCTGTCCTGTCTTTCCCCATGAGCAGGAGTCCCTTTTCTGAATTTTGCCGTGATCTCTGGGCTGGAGTGAGAGGAATTGCCGAGGGGCCTGGATTGGAAGGGAACTGAGAGCAGAGAGGTCCTGAGAGGTACCTGTTCGGGGGACGGAGGGACAGCTCTCTGTCCCTAACCTCACTGCCCTGCGTTGACTCCTTCAGTCACTCACAGACTGAACATGCTAACCATCTGAGCCCCTTCCACTCGTCCTCTATGCCTTAAACTCCCGTAGAAACCCCAGAGTGCTGAGAATGGCAGAGTCAGACATAGAAACTGTTTACAGATCCACGCTCAGTTAGCACAGTGTCCTAGGCCCAGGCGGGAGGTGGAGTGACCTTTGTCTTGCCTGTTCCCGTGGACTTGGTGAAGGTGACGTTACTGCAAACCAGCGTGTCCTGTTCCCCTGGGGCCGCAGGGCTGCAGCCTTGTTGCGGCTTCCTGATCTGCTGCTGCTTCTCCACGCCTGGCTGTGTCTTCCTGTGGGAGACAGACTGGTCCTTGTTGCGTTTCTTGTACCCACTCCTCTTCGTCCTCTCCCTGGCCCAGCTGTCACCATCTCCCAGTTTATCTTGAGCCTCTGACCTCTAGGACTTTGTCACTTCATTTAACAGTATGTCCTGCCTCTCCTATTTTTTGGTTCTCTGCCTCTGCCTGAACCAGTTTTCTCTTCACTTCCAGCTTAATTCTGGATTTTCCTGCTTTTCTCCTTCCCTGTTTCTTTGGCCCAGTTCTCTTATTCTGCCTCAGCTGCATACAGCCTGGGCAGGACTTTTTGCACATTGATAAGTGGCATGTGCTTTTAGCCTGTGAACATGATGTGATTAGCCTGTCTCTGGTTTCGAGTCTTTTTTCCACAAGGAACAAATGATATTTGTGTTTTATATTGTGCCAGATGGTGAGACCAGAACTGAGCCTGATTCTGAAATTTCTGAAGATACAGGATCACACAGGGTGCTCTTGGGAAGATTCCAGAAGGATATTTCTCAGGGTCTTAAGTTTGAAGAAGCCTATGAACAAGAAGTCAGTCTGAAGAGGCAGCTGGGGAGCTCCTCTGGAGAGAGACTGAATAGGAAGATGCAGGATTTTGGTCAAGTGACAGCTGAGGAGAAGCGAGCCCCCACGGGAGGGAGAAGTGAGAAATGTGGCGATCTGAGGAACAGCTTCACTGTGAGTTCCAACCTCATTTCCCATCAGAGACTCCCTGTGGGAGACAGACCCCATAAGTGTGATGAATGTAGCAAGAGCTTTAATCGAACTTCAGACCTTATTCAGCATCAGAGAATCCACACTGGGGAGAAACCCTATGAATGTAGCGAGTGTGGGAAGGCCTTCAGCCAGAGCTCACACCTTATTCAGCATCAGAGGATCCACACTGGGGAGAAACCTTACGAGTGTAGTGACTGCGGGAAGACTTTCAGCTGCAGCTCGGCTCTCATTCTCCACCGGAGGATCCACACGGGAGAGAAGCCCTATGAATGTAACGAGTGCGGGAAAACCTTCAGCTGGAGCTCCACCCTCACTCACCACCAGAGGATCCACACTGGAGAGAAACCATACGCTTGTAACGAATGTGGGAAAGCCTTCAGCAGGAGCTCCACCCTCATTCACCACCAGAGGATCCACACTGGAGAGAAGCCCTATGAATGTAACGAGTGTGGGAAGGCCTTCAGCCAGAGCTCACACCTCTATCAGCACCAGAGGATCCACACTGGAGAGAAGCCCTATGAATGTATGGAATGTGGAGGGAAGTTTACCTATAGCTCAGGCCTTATTCAGCATCAAAGAATCCACACAGGGGAGAATCCCTATGAATGTAGTGAGTGTGGGAAAGCCTTTAGGTACAGCTCCGCTCTGGTTCGCCACCAGAGAATTCACACTGGAGAGAAACCTTTGAATGTAATGGGAGTGAGCAAAAGTTCCCTCCAAGTTACTGCTGAAGTAAGTATCAGAGAGTCTACGTGAAAGAGAGCCACACGCCGCTTTTCCTCACTTCCTGAGCCTCCAGAGCTCCTGCCTTACTGCCTGAGTATGAACTTAGGACGTGTCCCTTCCGACTCTAGCCTTTCACCTTAGAGAATGGGGCCTGTTGCGCAAATCATCCTGGCCCAGTGATTAGCAACCTAGTCCGTTTCCCCAGGAATGATTCCAGCCTTGAAGAACTAGGCTGCCAGCAGCAGACAGAGTGCTGGGAGCAGAGGAAGCTCTGGGACCAGTCTCCTTCCATTTGGGAGGGGAGTTTGCACTAGACCATTTTTCTCACACCGGAAGAGCCTTTCCACAGTGGGGATGGAAGCACAGTAGGAATAAAATTGCAGGGGTTCCTCTAGTTGGAGTCGGCATAGTCAGCACAGAAGAAAGTGGAAAGAACGTCTGGATTGTGAAAGGGGAAATGGAGGCTGCATTTCAAAGCCACTGCTAATCCAGCTTTAAATTTTGATGAGGAATTTCTTCCTTTTGATAAGGAATGTGCTGTTTTGTTTCCTGACTTCATTAATTATGGAAACCTGGTGCTGAGGGATTTGTTACTTTGTTGGGCAGGTGTGGGTGAAGACCCTGAGAGGTTTTCTGTAGTGACCGTGTATCCTCCAGAGCTCTTGGAGCAGCAAGACCAAACCTCCACGCATTTGGTGGAGAACTCGCTCATCCCTTTTATGACAGGACTAATTGGGAAGCCCAGCTCCTTCGTGAGCGTAACCTGAGGGGAAGGATCCAAAGCCTTTAGCACTAGCCTCCGTTTTCCTTCCCTCCTCTTCCTCCGGCCACTCCTGTGACGGAAAGTGATTTAAGCTAAACCCCTAGCTACCAAGGATGCTTTTAAGGAGCTCACTCAGCCAGCTTGCCCCGCCCTCAAACCTGTGACCTATGACCTCTGGCCCCAGCTGCTAGACCTCTCCCGACCCCACCTCTGACTTCAGCAGCCAAGTGTGAATGCAGAGAGCAAAGCCCTGAGGAGGAAGCTTGGGCCTGAGCCTAGCGGAGGGCTCCTTGCTGGGTTAGGATGGAGCTCCCCAAGTTTTCCCAGCAGAAGGGATGACCTTTCATTCTGTTTTCCCAATCCTGCTCATCTGTAGCATAAATGAAATGCACTATTAAACAGAATAGTTTTTCAGAAGGATGGCTTGAGTGTGTCTTTTTGCAGGGGCCAAATTTATTTCAGTTTAAACAAGAAACATCAGTGACTATGAATGGACTCTTTAAAAGTTAATCTTTAAAACTTTACAAACGACCATTTCTCCTCTAATCTCAAACCTGGAACCTCTGTCCTTCGACTCCATCCTGTCCTGCACACAGCACATGCGGGCTGTCTCAGTGACGCAGCCGCTTACACATCCATGCCTGCCTTTAGGGTTTTATGTGCTGCACGTCCTTCTGTGTGGTGCAGTACTTAACACCAGCGACCAGGACTGGAAAGGCCTTTCTGGGTACGGGGTCCTCGACAGGAGCCTGCTTAGATGCTGGGTCACAATGGACATACCGAGAAAGTTCCCTGGCAGTCCAGTGGTTGGGACTTGGTTCTCTCACTGTCTGGGTGCAAGGTTTGATCCCTGGTTGGGGAACTAAGATCCTGCAAGCCATACCACACATCCCAAAACAAAACAATAGGTATACTGAGATTTTTTGGCTTTTGCCCGGGGCGGGGGGGGGCGGGGGGGGGGCGGTTATAGTCATGAAGAAGGCTGAGATGGAGAAGATGCGGAAATGTCTGAAACTCTAGCCTCTGAAAAATTCTGGATCATATACTGTGATGGCCATCTAATGTGTTTTTAATTTTTTAAAACTCATCACTTTTGGCTCCTCTTTGATGCCTACCACAGACTTGAGGCTGACTTTGTTTCTCCAAGTGCAGACCATGAAGCATCACAGTAGGGTCACTAGGCTTCTTGCTAGTCACGCAGGTGTCGGACCCATGAAGTATAATTCCTGAGGGTAGAGCTCCTAAACATTTACGCTGAGAACTGGTCATGAAATGGAGAGCATTTCTAGGAGATAAATGTGAGCGAGGCCTTACTAGGTTCTGCGTGGTAAAGGGGAGGAAGTGGCAGGCAGGAGGTGCCTGGCTTCTCCTG
Source organism: Odocoileus virginianus (assembly GCF_023699985.2). Classification (NCBI taxonomy): domain Eukaryota; kingdom Metazoa; phylum Chordata; class Mammalia; order Artiodactyla; family Cervidae; genus Odocoileus; species Odocoileus virginianus. Next base: position 34,984,745 of record NC_069706.1, read on the forward strand.
TGCAGGTGCAGCTGTGAAGCTCTGGGAAAGACGCCTGAGCACGTGGAGCTGCTGGGTGATGGCCCGTCACTGCATGGGAGGGCTCAGTCCCTTCTCTGCCCAGGCGCTGACCGCCTCTACCCTGCAAAGACCATGACCGTCACTCCTCAGAGCTGCTCAGGGGGACCTGAGACTCGGCAGGGCCACTGTGTGAAAAATACATTAAAAAAATACCTTTGCAATAGCTATAACATTTGATTCACTTGAGTGTCCTAATGATTCATCCCTTTCTCCTGATTCCTCTTTTCTGTCCCTGACTGGGCATTCCTCAGTGTTCAGTCACGGTATCGGTGGTCTCTTTCTATGCCTATGCTGTTAACCCCGGGAACCCATTTACTCCGATGACCTCAACTATTAGCTTCAATTAATGTTTACATCTGCATACTTGGTCCTGATCTCTCCCAAGCTCCAGTCTCTGGTCTCATCAGGTGGTGGGGCATTTACCTTTGGGCCTTTTGAAAGTTTCAAATTGTTTCTTTCAAACCAGATACATTCCCCCCCCCCCCATAAACTGCCCCCTCTCAGAATTTCTATAAACTGCTCAAGGTCAGAAGGTCTGAGGTGGACTTCTCTGGTGGTCCCGTGGTTAAGAATCCGTCTGCCAATGCAGGGGACACGGGTTCAGTCCCTGGGAACTAAGATACCACATGCCACAGGGAAACTAAGCCTGCGCTCCCCAACTGCTGAGCCCTCACCCTATAACCCATGCTCTGCAACAAGAGAAACCACTTCCCTGAGAAGCTTGTGCGCCAGGAAGCTAGAGAGCAGCCCATGCTCACCTCCACGAAAGCCTAAGAGCAGAAACAAAGACCCAGTGCAACCAAAAATCAAATAAAAAATTTTTAAAAGTAATTATTCTCATCCTCCTACATCTGACCAGCATCAGTCAGATGCTGAGCAGGAAAGTCCTGAGCAGGAAGGATGGATTGCTGTCACAGGGGAAGGTTTTAGAATTGAGGTCATGGAGGCGGGGGGATTTCCAAGTGAAGGTCTTAATAGAAGCAGACACGTGGCATATACTCTTCCTGACCCTTTCCCAACTGGTTTTTGTATGGCCACGTGGGGATTTATAGCTAAGGAGCAGGGAGGGGGGTCAGTGGATGGGAACTTCCTAAGGGGAAGCTTTAGGGGTCAGAGGGGTTTGGCTAAACTGACTTAGGATTCTTGCTGGAGAAAGGGCAGGGTGGTTGGACATCTCCCTGGGGTGATGGTGCAGGATGACTAGATATTAAGGGGGTTCAGATGTGAAGGACGGGGGACTCGCTAAAACTAGATTTTACAAGGAAGAGCACAGAGGGGGCCTAAGAAAAGGTTTGGAAGTCTAAGGTTTGCTCAAGCAAAAAGTCTGTCGCATCAAATAGCAGTATGGTAATAAGCCCCAAACACACCCTACGTTCACTCCCGTGAGGTTCCTGCATCCTGCTCCAGCTCCCTACCTTCAGCCAATGAGAATTAGAATCCAGGAGGGCCTTGGAAAGCATCTTCAACCTCGGCTTGGTGCAGACACTGTGGGCAGTATCCCCCGGCAGCAGGCTCTCCAGCCTCCGTGGTGCTGTGTGCAGGGATGGGAGGCTGGCTGCTGCCCCAGGCAAAATCACTGGACCTTAAGTTGTGCTGAGTGCCGCCCCCTCGTACGCTCCTGCTTTCTACCCTTAGCTCTGCCTTCTCACCTGTGAGTGATTCACAAGGACATTATCAGTCATAACAAAAATAACAAAGCAATTTCATCCCTGATGCTTCCTGCCCACCCTAAGTCACACCTGTCCTTTGAGCTCCAACTGAAATAACTCTGAGAGAATATTCTGTGTTCAGTTTCCAAGTAAGGGAAAAGCCTGGTTTTACCTGAACATGACAGCTGGCAGGAGTGTGAACCGAAAAGAACATCTTAGCAAACTGTTCCTGATTAAAAGATTGTCTTTAAAAGCTCCCCAAAGACTCTTTCTTTTTTCTTTTTCAAGGAAATCAAACCAGTCCATCCTGAAGGAAATGAGCCCTGAATATTCATTGGAAAGACTGATGCTGAAGCTGAAGCTCCAATACTTTGGCCGCCGGATGTGAAGAACCGACTCATTGGAAAAGACCCTGATGCTGGGGAAGACTGAAAGCAAAAGAAGAGGGCAGCAAAGGATGAGATGGTTAGATAGTATCACTGACTGGATGGACATGAATTTGAGCAAACTCCCGGTGACAGTGAAGGACAGGGAAGCCTGGCGTGCTGCAGTCCATGGGGTCGCAAATAGACATGATTTAGTGACTGAATAACAAATTGTTTATAGAGTTTTTTTTCCACTTTAAAAAAGCAGTAGGTGCATTATTTTAAATATGTTAATAATGAAGAACTGAAGGGTTTTTTAATGAATAAAAATTACCATGGACTATCATCTGTACACACAGGTAAATACGGTCGCCAGCGTGGTTTCTTGGGAATGACAGGAGACTCGCAGCACCTCCCTCCACGAGCATGGTTTCCCTCGCTTTGGCAAAGCTGCCAACGCCAACTCCCCTGTCAAGCCCCGAGCCCGGGCGTCGTCCTGGCTGCGCGGGTTTTCCTCCCCACATCAGCTCCCTCCATGTCTCCAGCCCATCCTATCTGGCCCATTCCGGGGGTGCCTCCGCAGCGGCCGAGGCCGTCTCTAACTTGTTCCGGACTTCGGCACCAGCCTTAACAGCAGGTCTCTTTGCTCCCGAAGTCTCCTCCAGCCCACTGGTCCTGCCTGTGCCGGAGTCATCTCTCCTAAAGGCTGATTGGATGATGGCACCTCCAAGCTTTCCATCCTTCCTCCTGACGGGGGCTTCTCACTTCCCGGCCCTTCCCACTCTCCCGAGCGCTCCAGCACTCGGGGCTACGCAGAACGCAGAACGGCAGTGACAGGGCCAGGATGGCATTCAGTGCCTTGGGCCTTTGCACATGCTAATGGCCTTCCCCCTCATCCACTCACCTCCTCCTCCGTAACCTTCCCCTAGTCTGTGGAGCCTTCCCGGGGCCTGGTGGATGCCACCTTCCATCCCCACCAGGTCCACCATTTCCTCCAGCGGCCTCTGCACCTTGTACACACGCTCATGATTGTGCTCATCTTTCCTCCTCTGTCTTCTTATTTGTGCACACCTCTGTCTCCTTCACTCTGATGGGGTTTTTCCTACATTTTCACACTTTGCCACCACAAATAAGTATGGCATTCATAATCAGAAAAAATATACACCAAGAAAAAGGGAAAATAAAGGTAGCAAGGAGTACCAGCCATGTCGTAGGCACTGTGCATCAGGCATTGTTCTAAGTGCTTTACCTGATAACTCATTTAATCTTTGTAGCCAGCCTGCGAGGTGGGTACTATTACTGCCCCGTTTTTATTCCCTTTTCTTCAGGAAAGAAGAAAGGAAGGACAGGAGGGAGGGGAGTTCTCCGGGCACAATAGACGGCGCAGGGAGACTCAGAGACACTCATTACAGTCTCCCCAGATCTCTTGCCACTGATCCTTGAAGCTCTTCGCCAACAACTGAGTGAGTGCCGTGGGGGATACAGAGATGAACCACTCAGGGCTTCTGCACTAAGAGGGCGCTAGCCTAATGGGAGCCAGAGGCCCCAGGAGAGGTCAGTAACCATCATGATAGGGTATCTTTACTGACCATCTATGCGCCAGCATGGACAGGAAAGTCAGCATTATCTTCACACGATCATCTGTGCTGTTAGTCATATTAACACCCCTCTTTTTACAGATGAGAACCTGATACACGATAGAGATAGTAAGCAGTGGCACAGGCGTTCAAACCCAGGCAGTCTGGCTCTGGAGCTCGGGCTCTTCGTTACACCACAGTGTTGTCTCTGCAAATGAAACGGGGAATCACAGGAAGCCAGCCCGCTGATGTCCACATGGACAGAGCACGTGGCTAGCACAAAAAGCTTCAGTGAGCAAATGGCATTAAAGCTGAATTGAGAACAGGGGTCAGTAAATACAGGCAACTGTTCCTTTTTTAGTGTTACTAAGGGTGTGATTTCTCCTTCCCGCAAGACTCCATCATGTTCCCCTGGATACCACCCCAGACCATGTCAACATTACAGTCACCGTCACCATCATGCCCACGTGCGGGACCTTCTGTGCTGTGTGGCACTCTGTGTGTGGGACAACACTTAGGCTGGGGGCAGGCAGACATCATCAAGACAAAACTGTCCAGACTGTGAAACACCACTGCCGTCCTCTTCCCTCCTGGTCTGCCTTATCACAGTGTGGACTCCAGACGAAAAGTTCCAATGAAAAGGAAGTTCAGGTGGTCTCTTAAGCAGGAAGAGGCTGATGCATCAGCAGACTCATGGAGTAGCAAGTGACCCCCAAAAAATTGCTCATAAAGCTACTTGTTACCTGTCTTGTACCCTGAATTAAACATAGAAGTTCTCAGAGATTTGTATCTGCTCTAATTACACCATAGAAACACCGAACTTCACCAGCTGAACGATCCTCTGGGATAACCCCACTCCATTTTCTTTACTGTTCAGGGACTGTCACTCTGTCCTGTCAGATTTCACCACTGACTCCACAACCGCCATCAGAGGCCTCTCTGCTCACCAGCCTCCCCAGGACCCCTCAGCCCCTTTCCCATGAGCTTGCCACTGACTCCCACCACCGTGTCTCTGTGGTACCGTTCCGTTTGCAGTGTCCTGCCCTCCTCTCCAGGTTGCTGAATTCCCAGTATGTTCACACCTGGGGGAAAGCACTACAAGCACAAGGACAGCAGCTGCAAAGGGCTCTTGCAGAGGGCTGTGTTTGCCACATGCTCGGAACAGTGAGGGCGCTGCTGTCTAGGAAGGGGGGTGCTCTGAAAGTCGACTAGCAGATGGGAGGGTTTTTTTTTCCACACAGAGTTTCTTGGTCCTTGATTCCACACTTGATCTTAGCCAAAAGGCCGAGAAGCGATGGTCCTTGATTCCAGTTGAAATGAACAGAAAATTTCCCTAGATATTACAGGCAAGGATTAACTGCTGGTGTGAATCTTTCCTCTTTTCACATTTGAGTCCCTGGCCCGGCACATCTTCTACTAAGCAGCAGCCTATGTGGGCATCCACTGGTCTCCACGGCGTGAATCCTCCATTGCTCCACCAAGGCTGGCCACTTGGCAAAGCCTTTGTTCATTTGCTTGAGCTTGTGTGTTTTTTTTTTTTTTTTGAAAGAAACAATGCACTATTTATTTTTTACACAGTTCAACTGGGCACAAAGTAAGCTATAAAAATTCTCAATAAGGATGTTTAAAGAAAATCCTTTGTGTATTTGGTTTTACATATTAATTACTCTAGAAAGTTTCTGAACTCTGTTTAATAGCAGATCTCCTTTCTTGATAGTTTCTTGGTACTGCCAGTTCTTGCTATCAGGTCTGTTGGTTTCCACTATTTCATTCACTTTATCTGTTTTGCAGTGTAGCCTCCCAGCAGCAATAAACCTGGAGAGTTCCTGATCAATGAACTCCACACCAACACCAAACGCTTCTGCCATGTAGCCCAGGGTTAGCGACCGGTAGGACTCCAGCAGCTGACTGTACGCGTGGATTCGCATCTCTCGCACGGAGTACCGATAATGAGGTGCGAAAAGCCAGTCCTTTTTCATTTCCTGTTCCACAACAGCGAATGACTGGAAGAAAACAGAGTAACGGCATTCGTAGAGTGAAAACAGATACTGGCGAACAGCTGGAAGACTGTGCAACACTTCAAGAATCTCTGCTCCTTTAATTACCTTTTCCCTGAGATCCGGTCTTTCTAAGGCAATCATGCTGACACAGACAGTGTAAGTCACAAAGGTTTTATAATCCATGAGTTCATAGGACGTAAATGTCGAAACTGTATCAAGGAAGAGTTCAGCTGCCTGTTTGAAATCACGAATAGCTACACAATAAAGACCTTGATATACTTTTAGGCGGTTCCTCCGGTCCCAATCTCCTCCTTCCTCTATCAAGCTTTTGGCCTTTTCTGTATTTCGAGTGATGAGGTCATTATCCATGTAAAATAAGCCAATTCTCAGGAGATAGAACACAATATCCAGTCGGTGACCCAGCGCCACAGTTTTGTCATATGTCTTGCGAAGGCCGAGTACCTCTGCCGAACAGGCGACAAGGAAGGTGCTTGTGTGTTTTTTAAAAACAACTTTATTGAGATGTAATTCATCACCATATCCAGTGGTCTTTAGTATCCAGAGTTGTGTAACCAGTCATCACAATTTGACGTATCATCCTAAAAAGAAATTCTGCACCCTTTAGCAGTTACTCCTCACTTCCCTCCAATTCCCCCAGCCCTAGACAACTACCAGTCTACTTTCTGTCTCCATGGACTTGCCTATTCTAGACATTTCATGTAAACTGGTATCATAATTGTACAATATGTGGCTTTTCGTGTCTAAGTTTCTTTCAGTTAGTATAATGATGTCATTTCACCTATGTATGTTGCAGTGTGAATCTATACATCATCCATTTTATGGCTAAATAATATTCTATTCTATGGATAACCCCCTTTTTTTTTTCTTTCACCCACTGATGGAAACATTTGGGCTTTTTCTTCTTTTTGGCTATTATGAATAATGTTGAACATTCGTGTACAGGTTTTTGTGTGGATATGTTTACATTTCTCTTGGGTATGTATCGAGGGTAGGAATTTCAGTCAAATGCTGCATTTAATGAGGAAATGCCAGACTGGCTTCCAAAGTGGTTGTTGCATTTTACATTCTCACTGGCAGGGTATAAGCTTGACTTCTCTGCATCCTCAACAACATTTGATGTTATCTTTTCCATTACAGCCATCCTAGTCGGTATGATGTGGTTTCATCGTGGTTTGGATTTGCCTTTTTCTTATGGCTACCTTGAGCACCTTTCCTTTCCATCAACTTATTGTCCACAGGTTTATCTCTGTCCTTTTCCTATCTTCAACTGGTTGTCTTTTTATTACTCAGATGTAAATATATTCAATATAAAAGTGCCTTATCACATATACACGATTTGTAAAAATGTTCTACTGTTCTGTGGGTGGTCCTTTCACTTTGAACGCGTCCCTTGAAGCACTTTGATGATGTTGTTTCTTTCTTCTTTGCTCCCTTATGCTTTTGGTATCTGTAGTAGGTTGGACAGAGAGGTGGAGGCTTCGCTGCTCACACATCCTGGGAGTAGGACTGCCGGATAAGATGCCCAGATACTCTAACCCTAATTTCAGACACTGAATAGTTTTTTCAGTGTAAGTATGTTCCGAATATACTGTTTACATGGAATCCAAATGTGCTTTTATTTGCTAATCCTGGCAGCCTGGCCAGGGGTCCTGTGTATGTGTGCATACGAATGTGTGTGTGTGCGAAGCACAAGGCAACACTCACAAGCATCTTCAAAGCAAGCCAGCCTCACAGTCCCCGGGACAGTGACCCTCCCAGCCCACCAGGAGTCCTCAGCCACTCTCCTGGACCCGAGGAGGCACTGGCCTCCTAACTGTGGAGGTGGGCACTGGGGCTGAGCAGAGCTCAGGGAGACCAGTGGTCTTCCCCGTCTCTGAAGGTCCCCAGCAGACCTGAGCACTGGTTGCCGACATCATTACCAGCTCAATGCTGCATCCATTAGACCCCCTCCTCTCTCTCTCCTGCTTCCTCACTTCCCCTAGATAAACTTTCCACCCCCAAGCCCTTTTCCTGGGCTCTGTTTTAGGGGAAATCCAAACTCTGACAGTTGGTACTGGAAGTGGCCCTAGAAACTGAGTCCTCAGGATAGGATTCTGGAACAGGTGGTTAAAAAAAAGAGAGACTGGTGATAAACTCAGTGGTGGTAACCGCTGGCATCCTACCCCACGACAGTCACTACCACTCACTTGTTCTGATGAGAGATGAGGTGCAGGTACCAGGGGGAGCATCAGTTTAGGCCGTGGTTCTGGGACCTGCATGTTACTGGGACGGGAGCGGTTATAAGCGCTGCAGTTTCCTTCTCTCAAGCTTTGAAGAAAGGAAACAATAGACTCGGGTCAGTCAACTATCTATTGAGGGCAGGTTGTGACAGCCAGAAGTCCTCTGGGTAATGTTTAAGGGCGCACCTTCTGCAGTGAAGGCAGGCTGCTCTGAAAATCAGGTGCAGGATTTAGTTGTAAAGGTGGCAGAGCTGCAAAGGTGGCTAATGAAAAGCCTCACCTAGTCACTGAGGCCAAAATTCCAGGCCCTGATTGGGGTCCTAGTATCCGAGACATTTTGGTAGCAGTGCTTTATCACCTGGAACCCTAAATTCCCTTGAGCCCTCTGGCCTAACAAAAGCACCTCCCTTCCCCCTTGATGCAGGAGAAGAGCCTCATTTTGCCTGAAGACCATGCAAAGATCCCACCTGACTCTGGTGCCTCTTAAGATTAAAGCCCGTTCTCCTCAAAATCTGTCCCCAATACATACAGACTGCAATATTGTGATTAATGACAAATATGAATGTAGTCACGAGACAATCTGAGCAGGCCCATAAGTTACAAGGTGGTAAGCAGGAGACTCACACCCCCACTGTCCTTTACCTTTGCTGAACTGATGTCTCTCTGCTCACACCTATGGCTTCATTTCCCTTTGATGTGGTGGAAGAAACAAGTAGGGTTTCTGTCTCACAGAGGGTTCAGCTCAGTATTTTGATGTGTGAACCAAAAATGTGCTGATTCACATGGCTCTGCTCAGGAGTGGCCCTAAAAGCTAGAGGGGAAACTGGTGTGCAGAGCTGTGAGCTGTGTACTGAGCACCAACTTTTCAGGGAAGGAGAAGTGTCTCCTGGGCTGTGGCTTGGCTAGACAATGGGTCTGCAAAGAATAAGGCTGAAAATCTGAAACAGAGATCAGAGGAAGATTTCAGCGGATGGACTCACGGGAGCTGAAGAAGTGTTTGGACCTTTGTCTCACATCAACGCCCATCAGAAAGGACCACTGCAGTTAGGACAGTAAGGGACTGGACAGACCTGGGGCCCAGGCCCTTCTCACCAGAGGATGAGATGCAAGTCTGGACTTGCAGGTTCCTATTGTCCCTGATCTGGACCAGGAGCTCCAGTGGGGGCTGGAAAGACACCCAGCTGCCACCTAATCACTAAATTCTGTGGGCCTCCGTGAGGATCTGTTCATATCCAAGCACTGCTGAATCGCTTTCAGTAATGACTCCCCCACCTCCCGCCCTAACATATTTGGCTGGTGCAGGAACTCATTACCTGTAGTTTAATCTGATTCCAGGATGGCACATGAGGCAGTTTCCTGCGATCAGAACTGGTACTAGACATGACACTTTCTTGCTGTCCTCAATTCTGGCATGTCAGGTTTGCATGACCGATAGGGCTGCAGCAGCAGAGATATTTCAGTGACTACCAATAAGAAATGGAAAAAAAACCTCACAAAGGTAAGCAACCGATAGGAGGAAAGAGTGAAGTGGGGTTTCCAAGTAACAGGAGGACCAACTGGCCAAAGCCACACCTGAAACCAAAGAGTCTGCAGTCAGAGGGAAAAGACAAGGTCGATTTAAGGTAAAATCATACTCTGGATTACTGGCTTATGGAACTAGAAGAAAGTGTCTCAAGAAGTCAAGATTTTCAGACTTTGGCAGACAGAGTACACAAGACCAAAAAGCATGTGAGGCTGACAGAATGTTCCCAAAGACCAAAAAAAAAGTGTTCCGTATGTAGGAAAAGCACAACGAAGACCAAGCTGCAGCTGCTCTACACACCTGGCCGCAGTTTCCTAACACATTCGCAAGTACTCAAAAGTTCCATTTACCCCAAATCCAAATATTCCAAAAGCAAAACCAGTAGGAAGCTTTCTTTCTAGAATAGGGTTGATTAACAATTTTTTTTTAAAACAATAACAGTCCTGAGGCATTACAAGAACTTTTAAGTTTATTCTGAATCAGATTAAACTGTGTTCAACATGGCTCATTTCTTTACAAGTCATAATCTTGAGTATATACTAAAACAGCTAAACAGTTCTAACGCTTTTTCTTTGCTTATACTGGACACAAAGCAGTGTAACTATATAGAAGGCAATGCCGGCATGGTGTACGGGACGTGAAGTGTGGTGAGGGGACCCTGCCCCGGTGACTTGGTGGGCAGGTGAGGAACCCACCCTGTCCCCGCCTGAGCTCTCACTCCATCCCCTTGACATTGAGTCAAACAAACAAAATCTACTCCATAGTTAACTCTGCAATTATTGGGCTGTCTCTAGCATTCACGTTCTAAAGTTAGAAAAACAAAAACCACCAAGAGATCATACCCGACAGTTAAGACCCTTCTCCCTCTGCAGTGTGGACTTTCTGATGTTTAGAAAGATTGGACTTACTACAGAAGGTCTTCCCACAATCACTACACCAATAGGGCTTTTCCCCAGTATGGATTCTATGGTGCTTATTAAAATTGGAGCTGTGGTTGAAGGCTTTCCCACACTCCTTGCACTTATACGGCTTCTCTCCAGTATGGAGTCTCTGGTGAGAACTAAGACCCGCGTGCTGACTAAAGCTCTTCCCACACTCATTACACTGATAGGGCTTCTCCCCGGTGTGTATTCGGTAGTGGCGAATGAGGCTGCCTTTGCCACTGAAGGCTTTGCCGCAATCTTTACACTGGTAAGGGGCCTCTTCAGTGTGCATTCGCTGGTGCTTAAGGAGGTCTGAGCTCTGACCGAAGGCTTTCCCACACTTACAGTCATAGGGCCGGTCCACCAGGTGTGTTCTGTAGTGAAGGGTCAGGTTGGAGCTGTGGCTGAAAGCCTTCCCACATTTGGTGCACACATATGGTTTCTCCCCAGTGTGTGTTCTCCGGTGTTTAGTGAGGTTGGAGCTATTACTAAAGGCCTTCCCACACTCAGCACATATATAACGTCTCTCTCCTGGGGCGGGTTTAGTCACTACTTCTCTACCTTTAGCAGAACCTTTGTCTTGGAGAGGGGTTTTTGTTCCTCTTTCCTTTTCTGGATTTACCCACTGCCTTTCTAACCTGGCCTCACATTTATCGGCGATAATCATGGGAAGTGTATCCCTTCTGAATCCTTCTGCATGAGATTCTTCAGAACTTCCCTCCTTATCTGTTGATTTCTCATTCTGGGTCTTCGACTTACGATCTGAAACAGTAAGCAGGATAAGGACATGTCAGTTGCTTCCTATCATGAGGAAAAAACCATTAAATGAGAAACAGAACCATCAGGTAACACTGATGGATTCTAAGGGGTAACCAAATACCACTCTATAAAGTCACAGTATCATGTTTAAGACAAACAGGGCATTATCAGATCTAGTTTACAATGCCAGACTTTCACGCAAGCCCCTACCAGAAGCTATCATGGTATGAGGAGTACACAGCGCTGTCTGCCGGGAGAACTTCATGCTATACAAGAGGGAAATGAGGCAAAACTTCAGGCAAAACTAAGCATACTAAAACAGCAGCAAAGCAGCTGGGTGATGCTCAGGCAGAAAGAAGAAAGATTGTGGAAGCGTCAAAGTTGGTAACAGAAAATAAAAAGGATATTTAAGGGCAAGGTGGCTAGTGGCAAACTCACAAAATCCAGATTCTCACAGAAGCTGAATGTATTTAACAGCAATAAAAGAGAACGTTTGGTCCATTTATAATCATTCTAATCCCAGATCCTTAGTAATCTGAATGACAGTACTTAACTCCTATGAGGGTTTAACTCTCATCATTTAAACTATCAATACATGTGTCCTGTCATTCTCTAGTTATAAAGCAACTGTTGAAATCTGACTGAAGTTGTTAAGCTTTTTTAGACCGTTTCACTAGGCAGTCATACCTCTTAAAAGTCCACCTAACCATCCACACACATAAAAGGAGAAAAAGAGAAATCCACACTGAAAACTGGTAATAGCAGGGCCACTAGGTCATGAACAAATGAACCAGCACCATCTCTTATCAGTTCATTCAACCTGCCCTCACCTCCGTGAACAGTCCCCTTATCAAACTTCAGCTCTCCCTTCAAGAGTGTGTCATTTGTTCCCACGCCAAGACTGAGACACACCTGAGGGAAGAAAGGAACTCATTCTGCCTCATCAGCTCAGGGGACCGCCTGACAATCAGGAATTGGGGTGACTGTTTCCTCCACCACAAAGGCCTGGGGCACCAAGCAGGTGCCTGAGAGATGGTCCTACCTCGAACCTTCCTCAGCGCTGGAGTGAACTTCTCCTCTTCACCAGTCTCTTGGATGTAGAGGGGCCCCCAAGACTCGTATCTGTGACTGGTCTCCACAGACTCTAGCTGCGGGCTGCTCAGGGACTCCTCTGCCGCTCCTGAGGGTGCCATCTTCTCCCATGACCGTTTCTGCTCACGGGGAGGTGGGGAAGCCTAGAGACAATTACGAAAGGCTGGTTCTGTGCACAGCTCACTTTAAGAACCAGAATGAAAGAAAATCTCAGAACAGCTATGTAGAACCTCTAGGAAAGAGAACTTCCATTCCATTCAACTCCCAAGGGTAATCCCTGAACTCCACACAGGATAACAGAAGAAAACCAGCAGGAAAGACAGCCTAAGTCGGTGGAAGGTCCTGTCAGCCACTCTTAGCGTGTGGACACACCCACCCCTGCCTGATCCGCTGGGCTCTCAATCTCGCAGGAGAGGAGGGCGCCCCAGTCTACCTGTGGTGCCGGCTCATCCAGCTCCCGTTCCAGATCCTCCAAGAGAGTGACGGCCTCTTCGGCGCTCTCAGGGCAGTGCTCCTGCACCCAGGCCTGGAGCTCCTGGGGCAGGATGGTCAGGAACTGCTCGAGCACCAGCAGCTCCAGGATCTGCTCCTTTGTGTGGATCTCGGGCCGCAGCCACTCGCAGCAGAGCACCCGGAGCTGGCTGAGTGCCTCCCGGGGGCCAGGGGTGTCGTGGTACCCAAACTGCCTGAAGCGCTGGCGGAATATCTCCATGGGAAGGCGCTTCCCTTTCTCTTCCTCCTCCTCAATCTTCACAATCACAGGCCCCTGCTCCTGTGGAGGCCTAGGGCCCAGAACTGTGGTCATGCCCAGCACCTTCATCTCGGAGGTACTCCAGAAACAGCTGTCACTGCAGACAGGATTCCGTGGAGCAGGAATATTGGTTCTTGAGGGCTACACGTTAAACCTATGAAAATATGATTTCCATAAAATTATCAAAAGAAAAAGTATGCTTTTTGGTCTTTAAGACACTGTGGAACTTAAAGCCACTATAAAAATGCCATATAACAATGACTATCAAAAATCTTTCTAAAGTCAGCTCAGGATATCCTATTTTGATCTGATTTTGTCTTCTTTCTCTGGAAGAGTGCTCTGTGGCTCAATTCCACTTCTGCATAGCTAGCTGAAGAAAATGAAAACACTAATTAGAAAATATACATGGGCCTTCCCTGGTGGCTCAGTTGGTAAAGAATCTGAATGCAATGCAGGGAATCCAGGTTCAATCCCTGGGTGGGGAAGATCCCCTGGAGAAGTGGCAACCCACTCCAGTCTTCTTGACTGGGAAATCCCATGGACAGAGGAGCCTGTGGGTGGGCTACAGTTCATGAGGTCACAAAGAGTTGGACACAACTTAGCGACTAAACCACTCAATATTCATACCAACATTATTTACAACTGCCAAGATATGGAAGCATCCTAAGTGACCATCAACAGATGAACAGCTAGAAAGGGGTGTGTGTGCAAATACTATTCAGCCATACAAAAGACTGGAACCATCTGCAAAACAGGGACAGATGGACTTGGAGGGTATTATGCTTAATGCAACAAGTCAGAGAGAGAAAAACAAATATTGTACATTGTCACTTACATGTGAACTCTAAACAACAAAACCAGTGAATGTAACAAAAAAGAAACAGACTCACAGATATAGAGAACAAACCAGTGATTACCAGTAGGGGACAGAGAAAGGGGGAGATGGGAAAGTAATAAGTGAACAGACAACAGAATCACCCTATTATTAAATATACTCTGAAAGAAAACTACCTAATTAATCTTACATGCTTATGACTGGCGTTCCTGACGAGCATGTTTTCAAACTCTGAGCAGCATCTTCCCTGTCACATAGGTGTTCCTATACTGGATTCTGAGTAAGGAAAATTCCAGGAGTCTCAATAAAGAGCCAAAGACATAAAAATCTATGTGGGTGTTCATTACATGAAGTTACACTGACAACGACAGTAGAGATCATACAAAGGATGTATGAATGGCTTACAAAAGCTGAAGGTGAGGGAACAGGAGTTGTAGATAATCTAGATCTAAGGCATTTAATAAACTGAGTATGCTCATTTTTTTTTTTTTTAACCTCAACATAATCAGCCACAGGTATACATACATCCCTTCCCTTCTAAACCTCCTTCCCCACCCCACTCCTCTAGGTTGATACAGAGCCCCTGTTTGAGTTTCCTGAGCCATACAGCAAAGTATGCTCATTTCTAACATGCATGTCAGCCTCCATGGATCTGGCTTGACTGCACCTGAAATATCCTGCACACACACACACATAATAAACACATAATCACAATGAAGGAAAAAGGGAAAAACACTAACAGTGATCTTTCTGGGACAGAGAATTATGAATGATTTCAATTTTTAAAAGTCTTTTTCATTTTCTAAATTTTCTTTAGTGGATATTACATTTCTAACTAGAAAAATCATAAAATCTTTAAAGGATCATAAGCAGTTTTTAACAAACCAAGATAGATTTTACCTCTAATGCTCAAATTCTAGGGCCTTTAAAAAAAAAAAAAAAAACCCAGGAAAACGAAAAAGCACAAATTCCAGCCCATGCAGAACCTTCCAACAAAGGTACATTTCTGTTACAGATTTTATATCAGGTATTTAGTTTCACACATTTGGTAAATATGTATTTAAAACATGTATTTTATATGGCTCTTCCCCTTTATTTTTGTGATCAATTTGGGTAATTAAAAACACAGGAAATGGGGTTCTAAGAATGAAACCTCAATATGAAATCTTGCTTTTATGAGAAAGTTGATAATTATCAGCTGCTAATTAGTTCAGAATTCTAGGGATGATAGCTGAACTCTCCACTACGGAACCCCAACTCTGAAGCATCGCACGGGGTACCACTGTTCCTGCACAGTGGACCAGAGTCAGCACTGAACACTCCTCTATGCTGTCCTCTGTACTCACTATGCCACTGAAGCTCCCAAGATGAGGATTACTTGAAAACTGAGCCAGGGGAAGAACTGCCATCTCGTCTCTAACACTCAAGAACAACTCTGTTATCTTAACTATTACAGAATTTCCTACTCTGTCCAGAAGAGGGCACCCCAAGAAGAGCGGGACTCTCCATTGGGCTGCTCCGCTTCTGGGATTCAGCCTGGGAAACTCAGACACTAGGGGTTATAACGCTGCATAGGAGGCACTAAACAGGGCGTGTCCTACATGGGATCTGTTACCCAGACCTTAACAAATCCAGACACAGATGCCACTACATCACACCACTATCTTTGCAAAACACACACAGAGTCACACTTTAGGAAGAAAGTTTCCCTAGATGAGCACCGTCAGTAGTAACTGAGCCCAGTAGCTCAGCGATTTATTCCAGCACACCAGTTTTGCAGTGCCCACAATTCAAATTCATGCCTCAGTAAGGCCACCAACATGTGGGGGGCTGGGCGCCTGGGGCCTTCTTCCTAACTGCACCCACTCTCCTTGATACCATCCGGTCACATGGCTTTAATTACCACCTATTTATTCACGCTTGCCAATTTATCTCCAGCCTGGACCTCTCTTCCAAGCGCCAGACTCTTAGAACCAACTACCCACTTGACCTTGCCACCAGCATATCCAGTGGTTTCCCAAACTTAACATGTCCAAAACTGCACTTCTCATCTCAGTGAACGGCAATTTTACTGTTCCGTTTTCTGGAGCAAAAAAACCCTGGTCACCCCTGACTCCTCCTTCACATTCTACACACAATTCAAGAGCAAATCTTGTTATCTCTACACACAAGAGATTCAGAATTCAACCACATCTCACTTCCTCCAACACTGCTGTCCCAGTCCATCATCTGTGCCTTTTTTCTTTTTTCTGCCCCACTACACAGCATACAGGCTCTTAGTTCCCTCATCAGGGACCAAACTCACGCCCCCTTCAGTGGAAGCACCGAGTCTTAACCGCTGGACCACCAAGGAAGTCTCGGTTGTCTGTAAAATATTATACAAGTCAGATCACATCACTCCTCTGTTCACACCTTTCAAGGCGTCGTGTCTCATATGGAGTAAAAGCCAAAATCATCACAAGGCCAAAAACAAGGCCTCAAGGATTTCAGTCTCTGTTGCCTCTGGATTCCCTGTCCTTTGTCTCTTCTCTTTCTTCCACCTGTCAGACTGGTGAAGAATTTTTTTTTTTTTTTAATCTGATAATGGTTTATTCCCACCCCTACCCTGTCAAAGCCAGTATTTGGTCTTGACTAAACATCTGGTCATGCTGAGTTTGTCTAAATGTTCATTTAGGGATGCCCTCCAGATCTTGGCTTCTCAATTTTTCTTAATAAAGAGTTTATAAAATAAAAAATCATGTGAATAGAAAACAGAGGTTTCATTACTCACATTGTCTTCAACCACAATGAACTATCTTCTTTAAGCTCTCTGGACTGTTTAGCACAAAAGGGCCAAAGAGCAAAAGTTCACAGTCTACAAGCAGAGGTGTTTGTTCTGTTCTGAGTTTTTTCCCCTCCTTTAGGCCAATTTCCCAAAGCTTATATGCCCCCCCAAAAGTGCCCCAAATCCCATTCTAGAAGATCAGGCATAAATGAACCAAATTATTATTATTATAAATTCTAACAATTAAATTGTATTTACCTATTACTGCTAAAATGCTTTTTTTTTCTACAATTTTTTTTTTCCCTACAACTTTTTAAATGTTACTCTTCCTTAACTGAAAACTCCTACGCAGGCAAATCTGGTAATTCTGAGGCACAGATTTCTACTGTTGGATAGTTTTGTTAGATCTTCTTTAAACAGCACCAAGTTCTGTATCACTTTTTCTCTTCTTTCTTCACTTAGTTCTCTCCTAGTCCAAAACTTACTTTCTCCGTAGTAGCCTTCCAACACCTGAAAACAGTTGTTTTGCTTAACTCTTCAACACCTGAAAACAGTTGTCTTGCTTAACTCTTTTCACAACTCTTTCAACTGCTCCTTTTATAACAGGGGTTTCTAAGTACCTCACTCACCCGATCACCTTTCTCTAGACAAACTGTAAGTAAACGGCCCTCATAAAATGGGTTTCTAAACTTGAGCAGATTACTGTTACGTACTTTCTAACCTGAACAATGCCCAACGGACTAGTCCCTCCCTATTTCAGACAATACACAAGACTTCCGAGGCTCAGTTTCTCACACGAGGCTCCCGACTCTCGGGCGAATTCTTAAATCAAGTAGCCTTGAATTTGGACCGCCTACTTAGGGCCCGGGAAATAAGAGAAAACATCCCCGTTCTAGCTGACTGGCGACTGGGCTCACCGAAGGCAGAAAAAAACTGCTTTGTAACGCGAAAGAGACCAACTTTCACTTGTTAAACCCGGGGGTGGGGGTAGGGGCGGAAATGCTTTCAGGAGAGCAAAGGCCTCCGCCATCTGGGCCTGGGTAGGGACAGAGGCCTCCTCAAACCTCCCTCCCAGGACCGGTCTAGGGAGTCCCCAGAGGCCACAGCTGCCTAATCCACTCGTCCCTCCCCGCACCCTTTCGGCGGGAACTCCCTCTTCCGCCCGCCACGCGAACCGTGGACCAGGAGTCTCACCGTGAGTCAGAGCCGCTCGGGCCGCTGGGACACCTCAACGCGCACCGCGGCCGGCGCAACCGGAAGTACGTCATAGCTCCGCCTGCGGAGCGCTGAGAGGGGCCGCAGCAGCCCCTCTAGGAACTCGGGAGGTCTTTTCTGCATCTCGGTGTCTCGGGTGCGCCGGTGGTTCCTGCCCCGCAGCGACTGGTGGAGAGAAGCCCCCGCAACGTGAACAGCCGGGGACCTAGTACGCACTTCTTTTTTTTCTTTTAAACTAAGAAAGGGCCGACTAGACGAAGTCTTGGCGGTGTCCCCGCCGCTTCCCGCCGGGCCAGGGGGAGTCGTGGGCTCGGCGCGGTGACCTCGGTCCCTCTCCTGGACCTGAGGCCGGTTCTCCTGTGATCCTCAGGCCGGTCACTGCGTGGGACCTCGGTCCCCGTTTATGGTCATGGAGTTCCACACTTAGCCCTCTAAGCCCGAGATTCAGTTATCTCTCTCCCGGCGGCATCCACCTGAAGTAGCTGTGCCCTTGGGCCTCTGGGCTCTAAGCT
This sequence comes from Odocoileus virginianus, assembly GCF_023699985.2. Classification (NCBI taxonomy): domain Eukaryota; kingdom Metazoa; phylum Chordata; class Mammalia; order Artiodactyla; family Cervidae; genus Odocoileus; species Odocoileus virginianus. Next base: position 35,003,009 of record NC_069706.1, read on the forward strand.
TCCTGGACAGAGATCTCTGATGTCGCCTTCTAGGTGCAGCTGATGTCGCAGCACTTGGTACAGAGGTCCTTGCCTACCTTATCGACCCCTCCTCCCAGCCCCGCTCTTGCTCAGTTGCAGTTAGGGACTAACTGTAGATTAGGGATTGGTCCCTCAAAAGGCACACATGTTGGGACTTCCCTGGTGGCTTAGTGGTGAAGAATCCGCCTGTCAATGTAGGAGACACAGGTTCTATCCCTGATCAGGACGATCCCACATACTGCGGAGCAACTCAGCCTATGCACCACAACTATTGACGCTGTGCTCCATAAGAGAAGCAACCGCAATGAAAACCCCGCACAACTAGGGAGGAGCCCCTGCTCTCAGCAACTAGAGAAAAGACCACACAGCAAATAAAGTTAACCAGTGTGGTTGGTGGTTCGCTGGGATGTGACATCTGCATTTCAGAATTGTTTTGGCTTCCAAGAACCTCATCCTCTTCCAATGAATTCATTCAACAATCACATAGGAAGAAACTTATGGAGAGTTCTACTTGCAAAAACTTCAATTAAACATTTGCTTTCCTGTAATTTCATCTCATTGATCCTAGTCTTTTTGTTTCTTTTAAACTGTGCCACAAGCCTTGTGGACTCTTAGTTCCCCAATCACGGATGGAACCCAGGCCCTCAGCAGTGAAACCACCAATTCTTGACCACTGAACTATTAGGGAATTCCCATGTTGATCCTAGTCTTGCCTGAGCTTTTCCTCTCACAAAATGCATATAGTAGTTCTTCTTGTCAGCCCCTTCAAAATATTTGGAAACTGCCACATGATTGTTCCAAAGATGAGCTGCAACAGTTTCACAATCTTGTCTGAAAGTTTGTTTCTGAATCTTGCAATGTGAAGTGCAACATGACCCTCTGAGGGCCCTGGTTTCTTATTTAAACAAATCTCCATACTCTGCCATATTCTCCCCCTTAACTCTCTACATTACTGTTCTCTTTTTTTTGGAAAGATTATTTGGTTTGAAAAGAAAATGGGGGGGGGGCGGGGTCCGTCCCCTTTGTAGCAGAAATCTGTAAAGCGAAATGCTACGCAGGTTACTCTAAGTCCCGGCTCCCTCCTCTGTTTTGGACAGGGTGGTTGTGGTTCTCTACAAAAGAGCTGCTTTCAGGATCTTTGTCCCTTATGTTTCACTCACTTATTTTTACTGCTATCACTATGCTTTGCCTGTAGAGGGTGATTAAACCTTGATTTCTCTTAAAACAAGGCAAGCTCCTTGCCCATCACAGCTCTAAAACTTCCTCCCCCCCACCCCCACGAGTCCACCTGTACAGCCTGTTGCGAAGTTGCAAAGACATTCATTCAGCTAAAGAAAATGAAAAGAGAATCAAGGTGATGTAGTTAGACAACCCCATAGCTTAGACCTGGAACACTGTACTAATGAGCCTTGGGGGACTTGAAGATGCAATTTAATTACCAGGAAAAGGGGCGTAATAACAACCTCCTCTGACAACTTTAAAGCGCCTGGATCACAGGAGAGTGAGCTAGCTTTGTAATTAGCTGTACCAATACTAAGGACATTTTAATCTTCAAAACTCTGGGCTACAATATTTTTCTCATCTCCTGTGTTTTAATGTTGGCCTCCCACACCCCACCGCGATGGATGTGGCTCTGCCCATTGCAGATCCTTTTTTTTGTTATCCTACCTTCTCTGGAGAAAGCCACCTGTCTTCTTAACAACAGAAGATAGTTTCCTGCCAAGACTTTTACAAGGGCAGGTTGCCAGCTCATTGCCTTGTCGTGGAAGAACCCAGAAAAAAATTGCATTATCTCTGAGTAGATGAAGATCACAAAGGGCATGTGGCCCAACCCTCCCACTTGCAAAATCCCTTCCTGCCCAGGACCCCAGGTGTCACAGCTGACTTGATTTGATGCAGCAACCTGCTCTGGCTGACTTGGCAACAAGGTTCCTTCTCCCAGCAACTTCCACTCGGGTCACTCCTTCTGGTTGTGCAACTTGGGCCCTACAAAACCCCAGGGGGCCACCATTTATCTCATCAGGGAGTTGTACAGTTTGTTTTTTGATATTTGGCTGTGCTGGCTCTTAGTTGTAGCATGTGGGATCTAGTTCCCTGACGAGGGATGGAAGCTTTGCCCCCTGCATTGGGAGGGTGGAAGTCTTAGCTACTGGACCACCAGGAAAGTCCCTGGAGTTGTGCGGTTATCACAAGGCAGCCAAGTGTCTTGAGGAAGAAGTGCCTTTTCTAATTTGCCTCTGCCAGGACAATCAGAGGCTGAGGCTGGGCAGAGCTGGTTTTATGTATCTGCCTTACTCACTGCAGAACCTATTATTCCTGACATCCAGCATGTGGTCTGACAATGTTTACTGAAAGGGATTTAAATCTATTTCCTGGAGTCGTGCAGAACAGACTGAGTCCCTCTTCTGACATGACAGGCCTTTAGGTACTTGAGGGTAGAGATCAAGTTCTTATGCCTTTTTTCATCAAACAAAACCATTGCACACCAGAGGTGGTTTTGTTTTCCCCTCCTATGGTTGATGTTTTTTAAAATGCGAGTCCAGAACCAAATGCAGGGGGCACAGTGACCGGTAACTCAGGTAGAGGAAGACTCAGACCAGCACCTCCCGTGTTCAGGCATCTGGAGTGGAGGCTGTGCTGGAGACACCTGAGACTTGGGAGGCGGTGGTGGCGACTACTGATGAACAGACATGCGAAGTTTGGAAAGGCCTCTTAAACCTGTATCAGCAATGTCCATTATTCCAGAGCCAATACTGGTCCTTTAGGATATGGAAACTGAAGCTCAGGGGAAAATAGAACACTCTGCACTTCTCTCTGGTTTCTAAATAGAGTGAAAAAAATTAAATGAGACAAAGCAAAATAAAAGTTTCTAATAAGCAAGGTTATTAGAAGTCATAGTTTTAAGATCTAAACTATCAGTTTTACATGCTGTTCTTACCATTAGGATATTGTTTTCTAAGATTCATAAAGTGGTCAAAGATTATTTTAATGGTTTCATTTTATGAGAAAATTATGTTTCAGAAGATCATTAAAAAGCATCTTTATTCTGTGGTTTTTTTCATTCTGTTGCCCTCTTAGAAGCTACCTAAGCTCCTGAGAAATTACTTAGGACATGTCATTTGGGTGAGGGTTGTTTCTGGGTCGCAGTACGTGTGAAATACATTTGACTTTGAAATTAAACTTCTATTTCTTTATCCAAAATGTACATTTTATGCAACCAAGGACAACAAAACACAAACATCACAACTATTGCCACCTAGAGATGATAATTTATTGTTTTACCAAGATTTGGAAGAGAACATAAACAGAATATTTATTACAAATCCCTACCATCTCCTTCCCCGACCTCACTACTCTGTAACATTTCTCTGTCAGACAGCACTGGCCTCCTAAAATGGACCATTGACTGTAAGTGCATATCAGTTCCACCTTCCTGCTATTTCTCATGATTGAAACTTTTAGCTCTCGGTCAAGGTTTCAAAAGACTTTTCAATGGAGGAGTTTCCTAGCTTTGACAACAACAAAAAACCACTTTCCGTCTAAGATCCCATTACTTATCGAAAGAAGCCTTTCCAGAAATGTTAATGAGGATTTTAAATAAACAAGTTCACTTAAAAAATCATTTACTGAACATCTACCAAGCACCTGGACTCTTCAAAGACCAGTGAAATGAAAAGGCCAGGCTTGAACAGCAGTAACTTAACGCTGGGGGTGTACAAAGACAAGTGAGTTTCTTCTTTTGGTCTAATTGATTCTAAACGAAGAAACTAGGAACTGACAAACAGGAAAGGTTTATTTTATCCAGTCTACAGATAAACAAGACAATGCCTGAGTTAGTTCTCTATTATAGATTTAGGCTTATCGTGTTGACCTGGGTGTAATAATCTCTATTTAACTAAAAGCTAATAAAAATACGTATGTTCATTTTAAAATAATTACGAATTTTGCCTGCATATCCCACCCTTTGCCCCTAAACTCACAAATTTTCCTGTATCATCACAACCCATTTCCTCCCACCCACCCCCCTCATGTATCTGTTTTCACAGAAGAACCCCTACAACCAGCAGAAGCATCTCTAATATGCTTTGTCCTTGCTCGGGCGGGGCAGGGGGCAAGTGGAAAGGCGGGCAAGTACTGGGCCACAACCCATGGCCAGTCTCTCTCCTCTCCCTCCCCCAGGCTCGCCTGTTACTCTTGAGCAGCTGGGGTCTGGCTTCTGCAACCCTCCTCCCTACTCTCCTTCACGGCGCATCTGACCTTGTTGGGAGACTAACCAAAAGCAACTTGGGGGCACCTGTGGCTGCCCAGTCTGTTCCCTGGACCAAAGGAACTTGAAACCCACATCTGATGCTAGAATGAAATCCTAGTTTCAGCATCACCTTTCAATACCTCACAAACTTACTCTTTGCATCTTAACACACTCAGCCTGACTGCTTAATGAGTGCTTGCTGAAAGGAGAAAATTTAATTTAGGACCAATTAACTTTGCTGATTGCTGTGCAATTTGAAGTGAGTCATGATTCTTTAGTAAATGGAGGTGAGAAATTCAACAATTAAAAGAAAAACCTGTTAAACAACAGACCATTGTTCAGAAGTCAATCTAATGTCCACTCTTTACCTTCCACGGTTTCAGGATAAGAGAAGAACATGAGGTTTGTGGTATCCACTATTAAACAGAACCAGACAATATGAAACTAAGTTCTCATGTTAAGACATTCTTATTATGTGATGTCTAAAGTATTTCCCAAACTTCTGTTTGACCTGCAGAATCGGAGATGGCTTACCTCCCTATAACTTCAAGTTTGTTTTTACAAAGCTCTGAAAAGTAAAACAGATAATTTCAGTTTTAGATATAATAAAAAATTAATTTGAATAGCAAAATAAGTAACTACTTTTCAATGTACAGTAGTGTGTCCATCCCAGGAATGAAACCCAAATGTTAGAGAAACTTTTTAAACAATGTTTTCTATTATATTCTCCAGCAGTAGCTGAAATAAAAATCTACTCTAACTTCTACAAAAACATCTATTTATACCACTTACTTTCCTTTTCTCTGATTCTACATTTTGCTTTGCAATCTGCAGACCTGCATTTGGTTTCCCAGTTCAGGCAACCATGGCCCCCTCATCGCTATTTCTGAGCAACTGCACAGAGTGGGACCACAAACACATGGCTTCTCTGGCAGGTATTGCTGTCACTGTCTGACTACGTGTTAATTCTGTTACACCAATTTACACGATGATTCTTCCATGACGGTGGTAGGATGAACCTGGTTAGCTAGCTTTAGATGAGTATGTAGGATAACCAGACCCTGCAATAAAAGGTGATCAACTCTAGGATAAAGAGAAAAAAGTTCTTTCTCAGCTGTGAATCTTCTCAAGCCCTCTCTAATAATCACAAGCCAGGGGAGGTGAGTGGGATCAGGGGAGGTATACAGAAGGAACACTGCAATGCCAGGGCCTGGATGCACCTGTGTCTATTTTCCAGGGCAAAGTCCATCTTGGTGTTTTCCTACCCCACGTTTTCTCAACACAGAGATGAAAGAGTTAGTGGGGGAAGCAGGATGCTTCTTCATACCATTGGTCCAGGTCAAGATAAAAAGTGGTCCCCCTGGCCTTCCCAGTCCACTCCCAACTCTCAATTCATGGAGCAGACCTTCTTCTGCCCCCGACAAGCTCAGAGAACCCATTCTCCTTGCTTGAATCGGTGATCTGACAGCTAAGCATCGAGTTCCTGGCTATGGAAACTGCAGGTGTCTATAGCGAACTGTTCCATTTTAGTTCCCTATTCACCTGTCCCTCCTAACGAAATCTACTCATTCCTAAGCTCTTGACTTGATAAGCACCAAACTATGCAGTGTGTTTTTTTTTTTCCCCTCTCCTCAGTTCTGTGAATTGACTTTTTGTCTATGTCAATTTCACTACTCACTCCAAAGCACTGCTCTTTTGGAGTGATGTGTTCTGTCAAATAGACTAAAATAAAAATACATTATCTGGTACAGGGTGTATACAGAATAACAGGGGCTGGAGGTACAAAACACAGACACTGACATTATGATCATACAAAATATATAGAAGTACCCAACATCAACAATTTTTGTCAGAAATTGTACATTTTGCTATTACTTTAGCATTTCCCCATTTTTTTTTCTTCTGTGGATTCTCTGCAGTTAAGATTGAGATTTCTCCACAGTGTTTCTGAAATTCATTACACGACTGGAACATACTGAAGGAATTCCTTTTCTGTCCAAAGCAATGAGTGCTATACATGGAAAGTTTTCCTCACATATAATATTAACAATTTTATTTACAGTGAACTTTCTGATGCTAAGAGCTGAAATGTGATTAAAGGCTTTGCCATATTTATCACACTTAAGAGGTTCCTTCCTGGAATGAATTTTCTCATGCCAGGTACGATGCGAATTCTTACCTCTCAAAAGGGTCAACCTGTCTGTACATCTTTAGCACAGCTTCACTTTAAAATACTAAGTGCCCTAACATATCAAGATGCCTTATACATCTGCAGTCTTAGGCTTTAGCCTTGCCTGCCAGGATGAAGCAGAAATAAATGCCCTGCAACCTGAAGAATTTTACGTCTCTTCCTGGCAAGGTTAAGGTATATTTTTAAAAAACCTCTCAAAAATTTCCACTGGGTCAGCTAGCATGCCACCAGTTAACTAGAGTCCTTGAACTGTTAACAGACTTCAGCCAGTCGAGGACTTTCAATCCCAAGCACTAATTTAGATGTTGTCAGCCTTTTGGACCATGACCCAATTACACTTTGTGCTGAGGAGCTGATAAATAGATGCAATGCGAATAGTTTTAATAAACAGCAGTAGCCTGTTTTCTTCAGAAATGATGTCTTCAAACAGCTATTTCAAGGAGTCCATCTGCAGAAGACCTGGAACAATCCCCATAGCTGTCCCACAGTCTGTACGATATCCCAGGAAAATGGGAATTACATATGGGGGAACAGGTTATAATTTCCACAAAAAGAAATGATGGCAGAATTATGTTGGCATGGAGTTGTGGCTCCAAAAGGCCAACGTGGACCCAGCCAACGTTCTCTGACTCTTCAGAACAGGTGGTGCTTTGATCAGTGTCTTGAGTTAAGCACCTCACTGCTTTCAGTAGCTCCCTGGCAGCAGATGTCTTTGCTCAAACGCACCAAGTTTTCTACTTGACCATCCTTGTTTATTCTGAAGAAAATTCCTCAAAACAGTTTCTTCTACCTTCCCTTTTCTATCAAAAGTTAGTCAGGTTTGCCCTTCTGGAGTATCACTCCTTTTCTTAATCTGGCTGGATAGACTACTCTGGTCACCAGCTGACCTCGGTGAAATTCCCCTAAGCAACACTGATGCAACTGCTTAGGAGCTGCAGGGAAGCTGGGGGCGGGTCCAAGTTACAGAGGCCAGAGGATTAGTGCTGCCTGGCCTGGAGTTGAGGCTACAGCTGCCCCACCTCCATGGCTCCCCATGAAGCTGACCCTGTCTCACAAGCTTGGGCTGTTGGTTGACGAACAAGTGACGGATGAGTTTTAGTTCCTGACGGAAAATCTCAAACTCTACGTGGCAGGGGGGTGGGGAGTCTCCTATCAGAAGGCTAGTCTTCAGGTGTGTTCTTAGTCTGTTTCTAAGTTCCTGCATGAGCAGCCACCCCTACCTGAAGCCCTGATGACTTAAGCAGCCCACGCTGCTTGGGGCTCGTGTGTGTGTATCCAAAAATGGTCTGTTATGAGCTTCTAGAAGGGAGTGAACCTCCTGCACAGATGGTGGGAAAGATCAAAGTTTCACAGCCTCACCTGTCTTTAGTGACGAGAAACAGAAAAGACACCGTGCAGAATGACTGCGACATACCCACCTACATTTCAGTAGGCTGGTGAGTTTCTCGGAGCAACAGACATGTTTAGTAACTGCCAGATAATGGTGTCAAATGCTTTTTCAAAGTTTCTGGAAGGGGTGGGGAAAAAATGTTCCTTTTTCTGAAAAGCAACAGAAATCACATCTTCTGAACTTTATTGTTTAACGTTCCACATGATTCAGAAAGTGCTCCAATCATCACGGTGTCCAGCAGTTGACTGACAGATTCGGGTGAACATCTTTGCCATGAACAGACATCCAACAATAGCCTAAGTGTCTTTCTTTTTTAAGAGGATGACAACAAAGTCACTTCTGACATTCCCTGGTACTCGCTCTCTGATCTGGGTCTAGACAAGAGTCTATGCCGGTGGTGGACTGACACGTTTGTTTTATCTTCAAGACAAAAACAAACATGAGACTCTGGAGCTCTAGCAATGCCCTTGGCCCTGAAGATTTCACAAGCTGGCCTGGGCTACCGTATTTCAGGTACTCCTGACTCACTGGCCCTGTGGTGAATGTCAAAGTCCTGCTAGAAGTCAGGCCTAAGGAGCACTTCTTACACATTCAGCACTGCGTCCAGGGCTGTCCAGGATATAAATATAAATATACCCGACAGGAGAAGCGCCTCTTCTGGGGAGTGACGGAAACGTTCACACGTAGAACAACGAAGGATCACAGACAGTATGCAATCTAGTGCTCACTCATGGAGAGATGCGCTGAGGAGTGCGACAGCGCTTTAGGAATTCAGGGATCTCACAAAGGGAGAGGAGAGTTTTGAATCACAGTTGCCGTTTCAGCAGGATTTGTCTCAGTGAGGACAGACCACCTACCTTTGGAACTGCTGCCTGGTGCACATGTACTCTCCCTTTCAGGAAGAGACTGAAATCTTTGGTTTGATATGGATGAGCGCAGTCCTAGATTTCTACAGCTTTGGTAGGCTACCAGTACCCGGACAGAACTTACCATATCTATGTAATTAGTTTGAGCAGCAGGTATCCATATAGTTTGTTCAAACTGTCCCTCTTTTTTGAGAAATAAGGTTCAGCAAGATGTTGGCCAAGTAGGGTTTGCCTGTGGCAAGCAGGTTTTGGACATCAGTGTCGTTTTCACAGACATGATCTCAGTCTTTCAATTATACGGTGTGGTTGTGGAGAGTCCAAGGGTGCCTTAGAGGTACCCTCATTACTGAAAGCTTTGCTGTGTGTGCTTCTATCCTGTGTGGAAGTAGCATGTGGATTACATCCCGAGTTGAGCATTTCCCTACAGGGGCTTTGGAACAACTACCGGCCCATGGACTACACAAAGGCAGAACACTGCTGATGTAGCTGGAAGGATGCTTGAGTGTGATTTTCTTTATAACCTGTTTAGGCTTTTTTTTTCCTGCTCCATGGGCACAAATCTCTGAAATCATTTTAGAAACAAAAGGGGGAAATGGCTTGACAAACGCTTTACACACAGCTTTTCAGGAATGCTCCGAACGCGTCGAGGGAGGCTGGGCTGTACTCTGAGGCTCGCTCTCTGGTGTGGATTCTGTGATGCAGAGTGAGGGTCGAGCTCCGGGTGAAGGCCTTGCCACACTTCGTGCACTTGTAGGGCTTTTCTCGGGTGTGAATTCTCCGGTGCAAAATAAGGTATGAGTTTCGGTTGAAAGCTTTTCCACACTCACTACATTCGTAGGGTTTTTCCCCTGTGTGGATTCTCTGATGCTTAGTAAGGTCTGAGCTCTGGCTGAAGGCCTTCCCACACTCGTTACATTCATAGGGTTTCTCCCCAGAGTGGATTCGCTGATGCAGAATGAGATTTGAACTGTGACTGAAGGCTTTGCCACACTCGTTACATTCATGAGGCTTCTCTCCTGTGTGGATGCGCTGATGCAGGACGAGGTTTGAGTTAAGACTGAAGGCTTTCCCACACTCACTACATTCATAGGGCTTCTCTCCAGTGTGGATTATTTTATGGCGAATAAGGCTTGAACTCCGTGTGAAGCATTTTCCACATTCATCACATCTGTGGGACTTGGTTCCCGTGGGAACTTCCTCGGTGGTGGTGAAGTTTGAGCTCAGACTGAAGCTTCTTCCCAGACCTTTTCCCTTCTCCCTCGGGCCTCGCTCTCCTGTGCTGGGTTTTTTCTCCTTGACTGTAGCTGGCCCCGAGTCTCTCTTTTCTTTTCCAGCTTTCTCCTCGGGGTTTCTCTGCTGCCTTTCTACCACTCTGCCCTGCTGTTCACGCTTTTCTCCGACATCTTTCTGGAATTTTCCTGCGGTCTCCCCACGTGATGCTGAGTCTTCTGCACTTTCAGCCTTTGAGGTGGACTCCTCAGTCTCATTCCTGTTTTCACAACCTGACACAATAAATAGAAAATACAAATAGCACCTTCCTCTTTTGAATATACGGTTTACTCAAGTGACACTTTCCCAGGAAGCCTCTACATACCTGCAAAATGACCTCACAGTACAAATTGTAGACAAAATAGTAGAAAAAGGGAAAAAATACAGGGATAACAGGGAGAACTGGGAAATGTGAGGGCAGGCAAAGAGTGGGAAGGACAATGCAGGGAGTGTGCAGAAGCTGGGAACAAGCAGAAGGAACAGACCAGGCAAGAAAACAAGGGAAGGGGTGAGGCATTAAGGAACATAAGAGGTCACAACACATGGTTCTATAATTGGTCACCCAATAATTAATTTGAAAGAATCAATACACACTTAAAAAAAATGTTTCAGTTTTAATTTATGAAATTATTTTGAAGTATTCTGAAGTATTTATGAAATTAAAAACAATCTGGCAGGTGACGTGGACCTTCAGACACATGAAACGGTTTCTTTCCACCAGGGAGAAGAGAGGTGACGTGCTCAAGTAACAGGGTTGAGGGCGAGAGGCTGGTTGTGGCATCAGTAAATGTAACTGAAACTTTCACTGACAGATGATTGAGAGTTACTAAGAACAAAGAAAGTGAAAACATGTCTGGAAACGGCTCACAAAGGATGTAATATAAGAAAACAAGATCTTACAAATGCAGAGCTCATCTCTGATTTTAGCAATCTGCAAAAACTGGAATATATTTTTATTGCAGACTGCTATATTCTGTGTGCCACTCTTTTTAAGTACAGACTAAAAACTGTTCAGTACAAAAACACTATTTTGTATGTTTACATTTGTCTAGGGAAAAAAAACCAAACCAACCCAAATCTATTATTTGGCCTTAAGAAACCTTTCCAAGTGAGTGTGCACTACCTCAACACAACCACCAAAGGAGCTGAATATCTAGACCCTCACTTAGTGATGAAACTGCCATAAATACTGACCCAATCATGAGGAAAATGAAACTGGTCCATTCTTTTGAATTCCAAGCCTAGGTCCTTGATGATGTGGATGGTTCCCTATGTTGTAAGTTAGCAACAGATGGGCACTACCCAGCTCACAAACACAGATCAGTATTTTGGCTTAATTTTCACCTCATCCAAAGAGCAAGTATTAAGAATCGAATCCCTAGGAAGACCCAGAGGAATTGGGTGGAGAGGGAGGTGGGAGGGGGGATCGGGATGGGGAATACATGTAACTCCATGGCTGATTCATGTCAATGTATGACAAAACCCACTGAAATGTTGTGAAGTAATTAGCCTCCAACTAATAAAAATAAATGAAAAAAAAAAAAAAGAACTCAAATGGGTAGGGGGAGAAATTTCCCCCTCCTAAAAAAAAAAAAGAATCGAACCCCAGTGAATCCTATGGTTCAAAATAAAACTTGAAGTTTCTGTAGTAACATCCTCTCTTCCTAGTTTCCCTTCATTCACATTCCCCTTGCTCTCCCCAGGCAGAAGTCTCAGGAAGTGGACTTTCTCTGTGACAGGACTGATCTGACAGTTTCTTACAGTGAAGTCTCCCAGGGGTTGAGACCTAACAGAGACAAATGAGACTGTCAGCTGCGTCACCTTGTCTTATCCGGTTGATGCCTCTGAGAACTTCTTTGTTCTTACTACACTCTCAGGAGCCAGAGCTCTTCACAGAAGATCACCACTAGGTTTGGAACCTAGGAAACCTGACCCTGAGAGAGGGACAGGCATAAGGTCATGGAATTATACAGTTTTGGTGGAGCAGTGCTCATAGGACGCGAGACCGAAAACCCGTGGAAGGATGCCTGGTGGGCTCAGGAACGAGTTCCAGGTTAGGATGAGACTGACGGTCAGTGCCCGCCTGGCCATCTACACTGAAAAACAGACACTCCCCAACCCCAACAAAAGCACCTCAGTTGTAACCACAGAGAATGAAGCAGAATCCTTGCTGGTGGCGGAGTAGTTGAAGAGGTAGGGAATCAAAACACAAGAGTTACTTCTGCTTTCAAAAGACTCCCTAGAGGTAAAACTACCTAGACCTAGGAAATCCACGTGAGGTCAGGAAGTCCCAGTGCCAGGCTTTGGGATGAAATAAACAGTGTTCTCCTTCTCCATCTGGTCTGAACAAATGGGCTCGGTAGTCTAAGACATTAAAGATCCCACAGCTACTGGAAAAAGAGGCAATACACTCTTATCACAAGTAATCCTGCACCCATCTTACCCTGGGAAATCACGTTCCCATAATTCTCCTGCCTGGCGTCCCTATTGAGATTCCTCCGAGCCAGGTTCTGACATCCCCATTCCTCCAGGATGAGGGACACGGCCATGTCCTCGATCTTCACCATTGCCTGAAATAACACGAGATCCCCACACTCAGTTCCCCCAAAGCCCAGGGACAATCCCACTGCCCGAACCTGCAGTCAGGAACAGAGGTGACTGCAAACCTACAGGATGCTGGGAAGAAAAGGCGGCCGTGCCGGGCTCCAATGGACCCCAGGGAGTGGGGCTACCCTGTGGGCCCGGGCTTCAGCAGCCAGTGTCTTGGGAGAAGACCGCCAGGAGAGCCCCAGCAAGAGGCAGACGGCAGGGACTCAGGAGGGCAGAGGGGCCCACAGCTCACCTGGGAATCTGCCGAGAACAATGCAGATGCCATCGCCTGGTCTCTGGGAGCCCCCTCAGGATGAGGGGCAGGAACGTGGGTGGCAGGGAGAGCTGAAGGAGGAGAAAGGAGCTGTGAGTGAAGCCAGCTCTGCTCTAGGTCCCCTCGAAGAAGGGCCCAGGGCACTCTCTTTCCTGCACTAGTGTGCCTGATGTTCAATGAGGAACTACAGAACTGATAATTACAGAGACTGTAAGAAGGCCGGCATAAGCTGTGTCTTCCCAAGACTTCTGTTCTTGAGCAGGAGGAACAAGGAGTCACAGATGGTGAAACAGAGGCCCCAAGAGGGTAATCGACTTGCCTAACGTCCCCTGTTGAGAGGGCAGAGCTAGAACCAGAACCAGGTTCCTGTCCTCAGCTACAGAAGTGGGTAACACTCAGCTCTTGAGTCAAGTCTGGCTCGTAATTTAACCTTCTCCAGTCCAAGGAACTGGACTAGGACTTCAGATTTCCATCCAGTTGTGAAAAATTAAGTTTTAAAAATCTTTAGCAGTAATATCTTGAAACAGAGAAGGAAGGAGTTCTTATTTTTAAGTTTCTGCCAATTTTTGTCCCTCTACTTTTCTCCTTCACTTGACCAGTTTTTGGATAAAACACACAAAGGGTCTGAATGCTGATGAGACATTTCCAAGTGTATGAAGGCACGGGTTGATACTCCTCTACTAAAAGACATATTCAACACAGATCACACTAGCTGCAATGTGTAAGAAAAACTGAAGAAAAAAAAAAAACAAAAACTGGAAAATTCTTAGGAGACTGCAAAATCAAAACCTTCCCTTGCCAAGTAATGTTAGATTTGGAAATGTTACTGGTAAACAGATGATGTTACTGTATTGCAAAGATATTAGAAAAACGATTCTGAAACAGAATTACGGAAAGCTAGAGCAAAGTGTCCAAAAAGATCAAGTACCTAGCACTCCAACCTTATGAGTGAGAAAACACCATGGAAGATGATCAGCACAAAGAGGAAACTAAGAATAAGTGCATATTTACTATGTAACAACTATATATTCCAGGATTTCTAGAACTATTACTCTGGTAATCTGCAGCCCTAATCTGGCATTTAAAACCACGAATATCCTTTTCCATTTCCTAATTTCAACCCCCAGGAGGAAAAAATGGGATGGGGTGGACAGTGGTGGACTAAACATCACAGCATACTGGATGGTTCATGTGGGTTTCTCCAGCTTATGAATGCTGGCTGTCCTCCAGAACACACCGACAAGAATGCCTCCTTCAGCTCTATACGCCCACCCTAAACGTCACTACAAGCATACACACTGGGTAAGGACTGTGAGTTTATCAGCTCTTGAACAATCATTCTTTTAGCATGTTATTATTGTTTACTGATAGTCTATGTACCTACTTTGATTTTAAAACCGGATAAAATACATTAATATTTCCCTCAAAGGAAAAAAACTAATTTTTATTTATATGACTCTGAAATGATTTTTTTTTGCCTCACGTTCCTCAACCAAAAACATTTTTTCCATCCTTTTTCCATTCTTTGGAATTTCTGAAAGTAACCTAGAAAAAGAGTGCTGTTATACAGTATTTATACATTTTAAAGAAAATGAATTTATTTATTTTGGGGCAGTGCTGAGTGGCATGGAGGATCCAGTTTCCCTCACCACACACTGAACCCATGCCCCCTGCAGTGGAAGCACGGAGTCTTAACCCCTGGACAACCAGGGAAGTCCCAAATAAAATCAATTTAAAAATGATCCTTTTAAAGATAACTTATGACATACCAAGTGCTGGATATATATCATCTCCTCAGGACTTTCCTGTTAAAAAAGGTCTGCTAGACATCCAGAATGCTAACAATTCAACAAACAATATAATGTCCACCCAAGTTTATTATGCACATACCACTTACCTCCTCAGTGACACTCTTTAACTCATGAAATTGGTCTGTAGGCTATGTTTCCTCTGATGTATAGTAGTAATGACAACAGAAACAAGCATGCCTCTCTACTACAGGCATCAACAACACCGACACATCTGATTGGTGCATCCCTGCTTCACACCCCACATGAAACCTGGCTTCTTACCTCGAGGCTGTAACAGACGGGGTTTCCGAGATGAATGTTTGAAATGGGACTGGGCGGGCTCATGAGGAAGGTCAAAGCTCGAGGACTCCTGCACTGGATCCAGAGGCACCATCCCCCTTGCCAGCATCTCAGGCCCATGAACTTGACCTGGGACCTGAGGACAAACGGGTTGGGCTTGTGGGTAAATTACTTTTTAAACAGAAATTTAGACAAACAGAAAGACAGTAATATGCCAGTGGCTGGGCGAGGGCCAGGGCCAGAAAACTTTTTTAACAGCCAAGCGGAGCAGGATCGAAGTACCACAAATACGAGCTTTAAATCAGTAACTCTCTCTTTGCTCTGGTGTCAAAGTCCACGTGCTGCTCACCAGGCCTCACCTGCTGTCCTGACAAATCCAGCTCCAGATCCTCCAGCAGGGTCACAGCCTCCTCCCCGCTGTCGGGACGGTACTCCTGCAGCCAGGCCTGGAGCTCCCGGGGCAGGATGGAGAGGAACTGCTCGAGCACCAGCAGCTCCAGGATCTGCTCCTTGGTGTGGATCTCAGGCCGCAGCCACTGGTGGCAAAGTTCCTTCAGTCGACTCAGGGCCTCTCGGGGCCCGAAGGTGTTCTGGTAACAGAAGTGCCTGAAGCGCTGGCGGAAGATCTCCGGGTCGGGCGGGGGAGACTCCTGCAGGCTGGCGTCCTGCCCCCACATGTGCTCCTCCTCATCCTCCTCTTCCACCTTCACTATCACGATCCCGTCCTTCTCCTGGGCAGCCTGGGGGGACAGACCTGTGGCTTCCCTCGACTCAGCAGTCATCATTCAGGCTCAGGCACCTGACTCGATCCCAACAGGGTTTGTGCTCGTGTGTGCTCCTTTCTGTCCTGTGAGATGTCTGGTATCTGTTTCTGTACTATTCCTGAAGAGTTAAAAAAAAAAATTACTGGTACCTTTATGAAAAGTGATACTTTGCTGTTAAAACTTCATACAAGGCTACACATCCAAGCATTAAAAAGACCTCTGAATAGTAAAGGGAAAAAAAAGTCCCCCCCTCCAAAGCCCCCAGTAGCAACTGTTTCACTGTCACTTTATAGATACTGAGGTTTTGCAAGCAACCCCCCAACTGGCGAATTGGAGTCCAAGCACTTTCCTTCCAGGGGGAAGGCAGGTTATGATGTCATGTGTTTACACGCTCAGCCTGGGGAGAGCTGAGAAAGGGTGCCAGGCGGTGGCTTGCAGCAGCATGTGTACGAGCTCCCAGCACAACCCGGAGCACCCTTTCACAGATGACGCGACTGCGGCGTGGTGACTTCAGCCGTGTGCTCGGGGGCAAGAGGCTACCTGCCTACTGGAGCCAACACTCAAGCCAGATCTAAAAGCTTGGACTTGTAACCCACCATTCAGCTATTTCTGTGACTTTTATGGGTGCCTCGGTCAGTACAAAATGATCCACTTTGAATAAGGAAAAGAGCAGAATGCCTATTTATATTTTAAAAGTGAGAGAAAACAGACCACATTTAATGTACAAATGGATACTGACAAGCTCACTTGGTCTAAATGCTGAACATGTTTACAACAGACAGTATGGGGGGTGATGCAGGGGCAAAATGGGTCAAACGACACCAACTGTTATAAAATAAGGCAGCCCTGGGGGTGGAGTCACAGCCTGGTGACTCTAGTTAATACTGTGCTGCATATTTGAAAGCTGCTGAAAGAAGTTCTTAAAAATTCTCTTCAAATGAAAAAAATGTAACTATGGTGACAGATGTTATCCGTACTTACTGGGATCACTTGGCAATATACAGAAACACTGAATCATTATGTATCTTGAAACTAACCTTATGCTATATATCAACTACATCTTAGAAAAGAAAAAGCAGCTTTAGAGATTCTTGCAGAGAAACTACAAGAAGGGGAGACACTAGGAAGGCAAACACACACAAACAAGAAAATGGCACGGCTGAAGCTTCTGTCTACAGCAATTTTAAACTCAACCGGGTTAGAAGGTGAAAACCAATGTGGATCTAAATGTAACAAAAGTCAACCTACAAGTGAAAAAGCTAAAAAAAAAAAAAAAAAAAAGAGTATGAGGAAGGAACTATGAGTGGGTCGTTACATGATTTTAACCACTGAACCGATGCTCAGCATCCTTGAAACTCCTTACTGTCTACACATTTTAAAGACCTGGAAATACTCCCTAATTTGTTTAAGAACTTCCAAATGAGGATTTTTAGTGGGTCTTAAGCCTGTTTGTTAAAATTATAAAACATCCTTTGATTAGTTTGTAAGAACAGGTGATATAAAGGCATGGAAAAATGGAGATGTAGAAGGTGAATTTCAAGAACAAAAACGGAAGAGGGTTGGTGGACAGGAGCAATCACAAGTTACTAAGCAGACGCAAAAATGTATTTCTTTCATCTCCATTGACAAACCTTTGTGAGGCATCGTTTTCACCTCTACAGCCATCAAAATTAAGCATCAAGTTCAAGTTTTAGAGACAGCATCCGTCTGTATCAAAATGAGATAAGCCAATAGTTTTAAACTAACAAAACATTTTTAATTGCATGACTTTCACTAAAAAATTATTAGCAATTTTGGTGGAAAATGGAGCATGTACATTTAAAGCACAAAATTATTTTAGAAAAGCACAACTTACTGTATTTTTTTTAATTATACAAAATGCTGGTATAAGAATATATGTATGTAACTTTTGTAAACAGTTTTTACTGACAGGATTGTGTGACTGGAAAAGTTTGGACATAACTGTTCTAAACAAAGATTGTGATTTTAATCTGAGGTTTACAACAGGATTCATTTTTTTCTTTCTTTGGTCCCTAATAAAAAACAGAAATTGTTCTTAAAATAGCTGCTTATAATTACAATAAAGAACATTACAATCAAAAAAGCTCTCTGCATAAATATAAAAAGAATGTGGGAATTAAGTCATTTCTCCAATGCTTTAAACTGGTAAAAGTCTTGTTGTAAACCATCTTCTAAAAAGCAAGACAATTCCAAAAGAACATCTACTTCTGCTTCACTGACTCTGCTAAAGCCTTTGACTGTGTGGATCACAACAAACTGGAAAATTTTTAAAGAGATGGGAATACCAGACCACCTTACCTGCCTTCTGAGAAATCTGTACACAGGCCAAGAAGCAACAGTTAGAACTGGACATGGAACAACAGACTGGTTCCAAATTGGGAAACGAGTACTTGAAGGCTGTATATTGTCACCCTGCTTATTTAACTTCTATGCAGTGTACATCATGAAAAACAGGGCTGGATGAAGCACAAGCTGGAATCAAGATTGCTGGGAGAAATATCAACAACCTCAGATACGCAGATGACATCACCCTTATGGCACAAAGTGAAGAGGAACTAAAGAGCCTCCTGATGAAAGTGAAAGAGAGTGAAAAAGCCAGTTTAAAAACTCAACATTCAGAAAACTAAGACCATGACATCCGGTCCCATCACTTCAGGGCAAGCAGATGGGTAGACAATGGAAACAGTGACAGACTTTATTTTCTTGGGCTCCAAAATCACTGTAGATGGTGAGAGCAGCCATGAAATTAAAGACACTTGCTCCTTGGAAGGAAAGCCATCACCAACCTAGACAGCATATTAAAAAGCAGAGACATTACTTTGCCAACAAAGGTCCGTCTAGTCAAGGCTATGGTTTTTCCAGTGGTCATGTATAGATGTGAGAGCTGGACCATAAAGAAAGCTGAGTGCCAAAGAATTGATGCTTTTGAACTGTGGTGCTGGAGAAGACTCTTGAGAGTCCCTTGGACTGAAAGGAGATCCAACCAGTCCATCTAAAGAAAATTAGTCCTGAATATTCATTGGAAGGGCTGATGCTGAAGATGAAACTCCAATACTCTGGCCACCTGATGCGAAGAACTGACTCATCTGAAAAGACCTTGATGCTGGGAAAGATTGAAGGTGGGAGGAGAAGGGGACAACAGAGGACAAGATGGTTGGATGGCATCACCAACTCAATGGACATGAGTCTGAGCAAGCTCCAGGAGTTGGTGATGGACAGGGAAGCCTGATGTGCTGCAGTCCATGGGGGTCACAAAAGTCAGATATGACTGAGCAACTGAACTGAACTGACCCATTCCCTCAGACTTGTTTTGCACTCCACGCCCTTGCTGGGGAAATATATTTTGTTTTTCAACTTCAGAACAACTTTACCTAGAAAGTCCTTGGTTACAAGTGTTCAATTTCCTAAGCATTTCTGAAGATTTACCATACGCAAGGGCTTCCCAGGTGGCACTGTGGTAAAGAATCCGCCTGCCAATGCAGGAGATTCAGGTTCGATCCCTGGGTCAGGAAGATCTCTCAGAAAAGGAAATGGCAATATACTCCAAAATATTTGCCTGGGAAATCCTATGGACAGAGGAGCTTGGAGAGTTACAGTCCACAAGGTCGCAAATGAGTCAGACAAGACTTAGTGACTAAAACAACACAAATACACATGGTGTCACCCTAGGCTGAGGGGAATAAAAAGATGAGAAGCGTGATTCCAGTTTTTCCATAAATCATTACAGAACAGAGCAGATGTTCCAACAGTTCTAAGGAGGTTTCAACGTGAGTGCTGGGGCAGCCCCAAGGCAGCTTCCAGGAAACGGCCCCCATGGAGCTGTAGCATCAGAAGAATCAGGACCTGAACAAGAGGCAGCAAGCAGGGAGTCCAAGAGACCACTCTTTTGGCTGGCTTTCTCCCAGCTGGGAGGCTAAATAACTCCTGTAAGGCTTGGTCTCTTTCATTTCTTTCGGAAAAGTGGGGGAAAAAAAAAAAGTATCTTTTCCAGCTATGCCAGAACCGTCTTCCACCATCCCAATATCCAGGTTCCACATCTCCTGCCGACACTAGTGCTTCATCCCCACCCAGTTTGTCTTGCTTCCATTTCTCCCCGTTCCAACACGAACAACATACCAAGGTCAACTAAGTATTGCCAAAGTCTGCTGCTGATCACTCCGTCCTTCCCCTCAGTTACTCTCAGTGAATCCTTGATATCTACTGACTTAGCGTTCAAACAACACACTCCGCTGGACTTTCCACTTCCATTACTTTTCTCTTAGTAGTAGTGATCCCCTCTATTTCAGCGTATTCGGCCCATTAACGTTCCCGTTAACATAATACCCATTAACTTGGGGTGTGACCTTGCATCTTTACTCCTTCGCTAGGACAAATCTCCCACCTTTATCAACCTCAACTGGTCAAATTTTCACTCACCTTCAAGATGTACACTGTTTCCTGACACTCCAAGTTAAAGAAGATATCTTCCTCCTCTGAACACTGTTGGGACTTTCTCTGCCAGGCGTGTCTACTCTCCTTGTATTACCATCACCCGAGTTTCTATCACCGCCTCCCAACTAAACCTTAAGCCCCTCGAGGGCAAGGACTCTTGTTCACTTTTCTTCTAAAGAACTGAGCAGACCTTAATTCTGTTAAATTGGAGAGAAGCAATAAGAACAACTATTTCAGCTCCCCTTGTCATCTTACTGCCTTCAGTGGCAACTAGGGATCAGCTGGGCCATGAACATCTCATTCACTCAGACTGAGAACTTCATCTCTGATTCTCCCCTTACGTAAGTACATTCATCTCCAAGCACCAGGGAGATGCAATTCTTTGTTCATACTTATTTTTCTATCTAGTTCTGTGAAGAATGGCTTCCTCTCTTTGGTTCCCTACCTTCATTTTCCTCCTCTCCTTCACAAGTCCATCTCCAACCCTGCTCTCAGATTCTTCTTCCTGAAACTCCATAGAGCCTTGCAATCCAACACTCCCCAGCACGTGGTCCCAGCTTCCCCATCAAGCTTCATTTCCCCTCAATTTCCTCCCCTTCCCTGCATGAACCTTATCTATCTGGCAAAATGACTCTAACTCAGTATTTCCTAAATGTCTTATATTTTGACTGTCATCCTTTTCTCACATCATAATGCCTGGGATTTCCCTCCCAGTCTTCACTGACTTTTCAAATCCTCCTTACCCTTCAGAGCTAAGCTGAAACGCAACTTGCCCCTCATCTGTTCAATTCAAGAAGCCTCTAGCAGGCATAATAGTAAGAACCAATGTTAACTGGTCTACCAGGCATTTCACACAACACTCTTAGACGGTAGTACAACTGTGGTCACAATGTATAACAATGAAACTAAGGTTGATAGATGTTAAGAAACACCCATGGTCACAGAGCAATTAAATGGTTAAATCAGGATTTGAAATGAGTTCTGTGAGACTCAGTTCAGGTTCCAACCATCACACCAAACTCACTTAAGCAATGGGACAAACCCTGTTATAGTGAAAGCAGCACAAGCTGGAACACCTGAATTCTAGTCTCCTAGGATGAGTAAGTTACCTGTCCCTGGGTGAGCTGTTTAACCTCTCTGACTCCCAGTATCTTTATTTGTCAAACAGGGGTAGGGTAGGATCAGAGGAGCAGAAAACTATCTCTGGGGTCCCTTTGAGTTTAAACCATTCTGACACACTATCCGATATAGATAAGATTACCCCCGTAACTGGTTCTCACCAAAGGGAAATACAAAAGATTTTCTTACAAAAAAGGCTTGGAGTTACAAGCTCAGTTTATTTCAGAGGCTATTTTCTAAACAGGCCAGTATCTTTTCCAGGGTATAGTTTTGACATTTTAAACTGCCCCCCCCCCCCCCATTTTTGAGAAGCACTCTGAAATGTTTTAAAACATGAAAAAGCTACCTTTAAAAGATAACTAAAAAAAAAAAAAAAAAAGATAACTAGGGGAAAAAAAAAGATAACTAGGTATACTGAGAATTCCAAAAGAATACTGATACTCAGAATAAAAAAGAAAGATTTAACATAACACTCATCTGTATTTAGATACAGTATAAAGTTAGCAAAAATTTAAAAGCTTAGATCAAGTAGAGAATCAGCAAAAGCCTAAGGTATTGATTAGTGAGCCTTCCTGTTTGTATTTTAAGACCGGTGAAAACAGCCTGAAATAATGAACAAGAATCATGCATATTAATTCAGAGACAATACAAACTTGGAGAAACATTCTGGGGCAATTTATCATCATGGCTCCCTAAGTAATAATGCTATTTCTCCACATGTGGCTGGCAAATACAGTAACAGGGCTTTGTTGACTGGTTACAATGAATCCTCCACAATTCAATTCAACAAGTATTTATTGACCACCTCCAATCCGCCTGGCAATGGCCTGTACAATAAATGCTTTCTTTGGTCTCAGGCCATGTAACAGCGGCTCTCTATAATGAAAGTATCTTATTGTGTACTGGAGGCACTGTAGGAAGGGGAGGGCAGGGGGCAGTGTCAGGCTGAACTGTAGCTGAATTTTTCAATTACAATGACTAAAGCAAATAATCTCAAAGTTGGAGGGGCCTTTGGAGAAAACCTAATCTGATGGATGACAGAGCTCAGAGTTGGCAGAAGTGTCGTCTTATCCAAGGTCACTCAGTTCATCAGTCTCCTAACGGTCCCGTGCAATTGCCACAAGTTCCTTTCACTCTTCACCCTTCCAAGTCAGGCAGAGTAACTACTACCCAGAAATAAAAAACGCACCTAATCTTCCGGACGGCTTGTTTTCAAAAGCCTTCGAAATATGCCCTAAAGCTGAGACAGAGTGAGACGTACGTATCATCTCTCTTAGACCAGAATCACTTCTCCATCCACTCAGACTAGGCTTCACACGCTCTTTAATCACCGCTCGGGGGACAGGGTGAGGAGAAGCAGGTGATCTGGAAACACATACTCGGCATCTTGAAACGTGTCCGTTTCTCAGCCTTCCGCATTTTTCACCTGAGATCTTTCAAGGACCCCGAAAATTAAAAAAAAAACAAAAACCTCTCACTGGAATAAAAGCAAATGGCGACTAAAGCAGGGAAGGAAAAAAAACCAACAGAGGTCGGTTCGCTAGCGACCCGGTTCTCAAAAACACCAAGCGAAGACGAAGACGTTGCAGGTGAGGGCCCGGAAGGGGCCCGCAGACAGCCGTTCCCCCAGGTCTCCCAGGACCTCCTGCCAAGGTCCGAGGCCCTGTCCCTGCCTGGGCCCCCGATGGGGCGGAGTCGGCTACCCTGAGGGACGGCGCTGCCTACGGCCCGGCCTGAGGAGGGGACAGGGGCACGGACTCGCTGCTCGCGGCGCCCGGGCCGCCAGGAGAGGACCCCGGGTTCGCAGCTGCAGAGCCCACCCCCACGCACACAACCCTGCGGCCCCGCCCGCTCCCTCAGAGGCCGGCCCCAAATCTCACCGTGAGCCCCGGGAGCGGCTGGGGGCGCTGGGCGAGAAAAGGGAGTTGACTCTGGGGCTCAGGCCGGCCGAAGGGCGCCGCGCTCAGCTCCAGGCCCTCCTGACGCCTCGACACAGACACAATGAGTCACAAAGGCCGGAAGTGTGTCAGCACCTCGCCTTCCGGGACTGCGCCGCGCTTCCGGGTTCTCTCTAGGAGGGCGGGAGGATTCGACATCTCTGTTTCCCCAATGCTGGACCTGTCTACTGCCCTGCACTGGTGCAGCCTCCCGCTTTGGGGGTCTCCTCCCGCAGCCTGTGCGCCCCCAAGTTAGGGCTGGGGACGAAAGGATTGTGTCTTTTCGAGATACAAACAGACTGTCCAACTCTGACACCAGTCCATCTGATAATTCGATTTCTCCTTTTTCACC
The DNA here is from genome assembly GCF_023699985.2 of Odocoileus virginianus. Taxonomy (NCBI): domain Eukaryota; kingdom Metazoa; phylum Chordata; class Mammalia; order Artiodactyla; family Cervidae; genus Odocoileus; species Odocoileus virginianus. The sequence goes on from NC_069706.1 coordinate 35,026,572, forward strand.
TTGGGCAGTCCTTGTAGTAATTAGACTTGTTTTCAAGCAATAATACTTAGTAATTGTATGTTTGTGGCAGAGGAGCTGAAAGAACGATGTACACAGAGGAGATCAAAGTTAAGCCATGGGTGGCTCAGTTTCACAAAACTATGCTGGTAGTTCCTCTCCAGCCCTGAAGGTGTCTGCCAATTGAGTGGGTGGTATTTTCAAATAGTTGGCTTGTGGATAAAGAACGTCTTTCTATGCCCAAGCTAGTCATAAGGTTCTATGTTCTGCTCATGTGATATATGCTATTATAACAATTTAAAAGACGTTTTCAGAATAATAACAGGCACTTTTGCCTTCAAGGTGCTTTCACAACCTACAACAATTATGGCCTTCACCTGGCAAGATAAGACAGAAGTAATACTCTACCTGCTGAGCAAGAGCACCCACAGACTTTAATGATTGTGACTTTGCTCTATATTCCAAGGCAAGTTCTGGGGAGAGACTGAACTTAGTAGCTTGGCTGTATGACTCCTATAGTTTGAAGAGTACTTTGAAAAAAGATTTGAAAACTAAAAGTCAATTACAGTATTGTTAAATGAAAAGTGCAAAATGGAGAAAAGTAATCACTTATAATCCTTCCACCCTAACCCAATTATGATGGATTTATCTCTTTCCTATCTGTTTTCGTATGTATGTGTGTGTGTATGTGCTAAGTCGCTCCAGCCATATCCAACTCTTTTTGACCCTATGGACTGTAGCCCACCAGGCTCTTCTGTCCGTGAGATTCTCCAGGCAAGAATACTGGAGTGGGTTGTCATGCCCTCCTTCAGGGGATCTTCCCAACCCAGGAATGGAACCAGTGTCTCTTACATCTCCTGCATTAGCAGATGAGTTCCTTACCATTAGCACCACATGGGAAGCCCTTTCCTATGTATATATTTTTATTTATTATTTTAAACATGATTCAAAATTATAGATTGTATCGGATAGGTGGCTGATATGTTTGAAGTACCTGCTACATTCATATTGTGTGACTACTTTTTGGACCAAATTGATGGGATCAGGTTTGGGCACTTTTTGGAAGCACAGTTTATATGCTGACCACTGGGATTACAGAGGTGGTCTGGTCTGAGAGCTCTGAAGAATGGAACAGTAGGGAAGTGAAGCATCTAGATCTCCTTTCTTGGGGAGTTCAAATGTGAGACAAACAGAAAACCGGGGCCAGGCAGAAATCAACCAGCAAAAGGCATTAGGTGACAGAAGCCACGAAGCTGAGGGTGTCATGGGTTAGCAGTGGCTTCAAGGCTGATGCACCAATGGCAGACTGCACAGAGGGGAGCCCGCCCGCAACTACCGAGAATGAGCAGGTGACCGTCTGAACAGCCTGTAGGCCCCAGTTCTGTGCGGTGCCTGAGTTTGCTGCAGACGGTATTGATTCCTCCTCCCCATTTCCCTGTGTATCCTTACAATAAAGTCCTTGCCGATAAAAGAGACTTAGTTGGTTCCTTGTCATCTAGAAAAGCCAGATGTGGTTGATGTGAAATTATGTGTACTACTTTAAAAAGCTTAATTATCATATCACTGACATTTACAATTCTGCTACACAGAATGGATAAGCATCATCTTAATAGCTAAATAGTTCATTCCTATATTTCTAGACATGCTGAATACTTTGAAAATTTTGCTAGGTTAAGAAATATTTAAATGAAGATTTTTGTGCAAATGTCTTTTGGATTGTTTAATTAGTACAGATTCTGACAGGTGAATTAATATTTATATGTACACATACATACATATACATAAAAAACATCATTTATACTTGCCAAGATATGGAAGCAATCTAAGTGTCCATCAACAGGTGAATGGGTTAAGAAGATGTGGGGTGTGTGTGTGTGTGTGTGTGTGTGTAGATATACAAAATGGGAAAATACTCAGCCATAAAAAAGAACGGAATTTTGCCATCTGCAACCACATGAATGGACTTAGAGAGTATTATGCTAAGTAAAATAAACTGGACAGAGAAATACAAATACTGTATGATATTTGTATGTGAAATTAAAAAAAATACAACATTTATATGTGGAATCTAAAAAATACAACAAACTGGGGAATGTAACATGAAAGAAACAAACTCACAGATACAAAGAACACACTAGTGGTCACAGTGGGGAGAGGAAAGGAGAGAGGGAATGCAGTGGTGGGGAGTAAAAGGTACAAACTATTATGTATAAAATAAGCCACAAGGTTATATTGCACAACCCAGGGAATATAGCCAATACTTCATAACTATAAATGGAGTAGACCCTTTAAAAATCATGCATCAATATAGATCTGTAACTTATATCAATGATATACTTCAATAAAAAATATATGTATAACCATATTTCTTCCCCAGAGAGGTTTAATTCTTATCTTTGTGCTGCAGCAAAGTTATTTACACCAGAAGGGTGACAAATGTCCTTCCATTGATCTTGCTTAATTTATTGAGTCACATCAGCATTATGGCAGAACTTATTTATTCATAGCCATTGATCATGATATATTATGTATCAGGGATTGTGCTTGTTTTGGAGGATATGATAGTGACACTGCACTAGTATTCTAGAAGTTTGCAGTCTGGTGGGGATATTAAACCGATGTATGAGTCACCAAAATACAAAGTGAAGTGGTGCGTGTACCCAGAGCTGCAGAAATACACTTCTCTGCCTGATTGCGGGCTTCCCAGAGCAGAATTCAGGGTTCTCTGGGGTGCCTCTTTCCAAGGTAACTCTCTGGTGGTAGAGAAAGGACTGTCTCTGTCAGGCACAGGGAACTCTACTCAATACTCTGTTTTGACCTGTAAGGGAACAGAACCTAAAAAAGAGCAGATGTATGTACATGTGTAACTGATTCATTTTGCTGTGGAAACTAACAACTATACTCAAATAAAAAATTAATTAAAAAAAAAGGAAAAGGGGGTGTCTAAGCCTGCTCCGTGGTCAGCAGTGATGCATGCAGCTTCTCTTCCTGTTGCCCCTAAGTCCCACATTTTTATTCTATTGAACATCGATTTCTCTTTATGCATGTCCAGCCACCCCACCCCCAAGTGCCCACAGGGGCCAGGCTAGCCAATGGCTGGGATATATGTGACTGTTACCTGAGCTCGTAGTGAGACTGTGGTGAGTTGCCCATGTGTTGAGCACACACTCTGGCCAAGGGAAGCATTCACCCTTCAGGCTATTGCTGCCAAGCTGGGTGTGGACTCAGAATTTCCAGAGGGGCTAATTCTTCCAAGGAGAAAAGAGAAATGGGATATTTAGTTGAAGTTTCTCAATTTTCACACAGTGCCTCCTCCCCCACCCCCTGCAAATTGCCTTTGATGTAACTCCAAACCTACAGTTAATAGAACACAAAATACAAGACACGTCTGAGTTGGGCTAGAAACTGGAAAGCAGCCAAACGAATCCAGGGCTTCCTCTAAACATCTGTGTAGTTTAAAAAGGAAAAGGATCATCACTGCTGCAAGGAGTTTGCAGGGTGAGGAAACAAAGTGTGGATGTGTAAACACACCCAGTCGGCACGGGGTGACTGGTCATGGGGAGAACTGTCATTCATGGCTACCTGATCCTTAGAGCTGCTGGTTCCAGGAGTCATTTTTTTTAATATTTGTTTTTATATCTTTATTTACTTATTTATTTGGGGCTGTGCTGGGTCATCACTGCTACAATATGGGCCTTCTCTAGTTGTGGCAAGCAGGGGCTCCTCTTTGCTGTGGTCCACCAGCTCTAGGTGCGGGCTTCATTAGTTACGGCGTGGGGCTCAGTAGTTGAGGCTCTCAGGCTCTAGAGCACAGGCTCAGCAGTTGGGGTGCATGGGCTTAGTTGCTCTGAAGCATGTGGGATCTTCCCCAGCCAGAGACTGAACCCATGTTCCCTGCACTGGCAGGTGACTTCTTAACCACTGGACCACCAGGGAAGTCCATCCGGGAGTCACATTCTAATGATTATTAACAGGCTCTCAATGTTGAGAAAGAAGAGACTATAGAGGGTTTAATTAGAATTTTTGGAGGAAAGGAAGTGAGGTCTTATAAGGAGCAATTTGTCAGGAAGGTGGAGAAAGATCTTAATGTAGGTTGGTTAAAGGAACAGTGGCAGGGGACTTCCCTGGCAATCCAGTGGTTAAGACTCCATGCTTCCACTGCAGAGGGCCAGGGTTTGATCCCTGATTGGGGAACTAAGATACTGCATGCCACACAGTGTGGCCAATTTTTTTTTTTTTTTTAAGGCAGGCAGAACTCAGGTGTATTGAAGGCAAAGAAAAAGACAAACAGACAAACAAACTCAAAACATACAAGCAAAACTCCCACATCCGCCCCCAGCCCCCACCCCAAACCAGTAGTAGTTTAGGCAGGAGATGACGAGAGATCCAGCAGGGAGGAAAAACTAACTTCTAAACGAGACTTGGTAAGAATGTTTGTACAAGCATAAAGGCAACTGTACTTTGCAAGCTGTAAAAACAAAGTTGCACGTTAGTTGTCAGAAAAGCAGTTACTGAAGGATGGATTGGTGAGAGGAGGGGGAGACAGGATTTGACAGGGAGGGGAAAGAGTAGGAGGTGAGGCTGGTCATGTGCAGAGTTGGGTGCTGGGGCTGGGCTAAGGTGGGAGGGAGCAGAGCCGAGAACTTCCAGTCGACTTCACAGGTCAAAGCAATTTGGACGGAGCAGGGCAGCTGGACTTAAGGGACAGAGGTGGAGAGAGAAAGGGGAGGCAGCTGGGAGTGATGCCTATTGGGTGGGTTTGGTGTTTGGGGTTAAAAAGGGAAGATAAAGAAGTGGGAAGAAGGAGCTGGGACCGTTCTTGGAACTCGGGTCATGGCTTCCGGTAGAAACCCACAGTTTTAATGCAGGGAGATAAGGCACAGAGGAAGCAGGAACAAATGAACTTGAAGGAAGCTTCAGCAGTCCCATAACATCTTCCCTCACCACCATTTCGCTGGTGGTAGAAGAGTGCGTGATCCACACAGTCAAAGGTTTTGGTGTAGTCCACAAAACAGAAATAGATGTTTTTCTGGAACTCTTGCTTTTTCAATGATCCAACAGATATTGGCAATTTAACTCTGGTTCCTCAGTCTTTTCTAAATCCAGCTTGAACATCTGGAAATACACGGTTCAAGTACTATTGAAGCCTAACTTGGAGAATTTTGAGCATTACTTTGCTAGCGTGTTAGATAACTGCAATTGTGTGGTAGTTTGAGCATTCTTTGGCATTGCCTTTCTTTGAGGTTGGAATGAAAACTGACCTTTCCCAGTCCTGTGGCCACTGCTGAGTTTTCCAAATTTGCTACCATATTGGTGCAGCACTTTCACAGCATCATCTTTCAGGATTTAAAATAGCTCGACTGGAATTCCATCACCTCCACTAGCTTTGTTTGTAGTGATGCTTCCTAAGGCCCACTTGACTTTGCATTTATTGACTATGCCAAAGCCTTTGTGTGGATTACAACAAACTGTGGAAACCTCTTCAAGAAATGGGAATACCAGACCACCTGACCCGCCTCCTGAGAAATCTGTGTGCAGGTCAAGAAGCAACAGTTAGAACTGGACGTGGAACAACAGACTGGTTCCAAATTGGGAAAGGAGTATGTCAAGGCTGTATATTGTCACCCTGCTTATTTAATTTATATGCAGAGTACATCACGCAAAATGCCGGGCTGGATGAAGCACAAGCTGGAATCAAGATTGCCAGGAGAAATATCAATAACCTCAGATATGCAGATGACACCACCCTTATGGCAGAAAGCGAAGAAGAACTGAAGAGCCTCTTGATGAAAGTGAAAGAGGAGAGCAGAAAAGTTGGCTTAAAACCCAACATTCAGAAAACTAAGATCATGGCATCCGGTCGCATCACTTCATGGCAAACAGATGGGGAAACAATGGAAACAGTGACAGAGTTTATTTTCTTGGGCTCCAAAATCACTGCAGATGGTGAATGCAGACATGAAATTAAAGACACTTGCTCCTTGGAAGGAAAGCCATCACCAGCCTAGACAGCATATTAAAAAGAAGAGACATTACTTTGCCAACAAAGGTTCATCTAGTCAAATCTATGACTTTACCAGTAGTCATGTATGGATGTGAGAGTTGGACTATAAAGAAAGCTGAGTGATGAATTGATGCTTTTGAACTGTGGTGTTGGAGAAGACTCTTGAGAGTCCCTTGGACTGCAAGAAGATCCAACCTAAAGGAAATCAGTCCTGAATATTCATTTAAGGGCTGATATTGAAGCTGAAACTCCAGTACTTTGGCCACCTGATGTGAATAACTGACTTATTGAGAAAGACCCTGATGCTGGGAAAGATTGAAGGCAGGAGGAGAAGGGGACAGCAGAAGATGAGATGGTTGGATGACATCACTGACTCGATGCACTTGAGTTTGAGTAAGCTCTGGGAGTTGGCGATGGACAGGGAGGCCTGGCGTGCTGCAGTTCATGGGGTCACAAAGAGTCAGACATGACTGAGCAACTGAACTGAACTGAACTGAACAAGAGTGTGTATGTTACATGTGGCTTCATATGACTGGTCCACATAAAGCTTCATCTGGTGCCCAGGGAACACCCCACTGGTGGTACCCATGGACAGACCCCATGGTCTGGGCACAGTGCCTTGCAGCTCTCCGGGAGCCACCTGGAAGGCCGTTACATACAGGAACAAGCTCTCTGCACACCTTGCTTAACAGCCAAGTGGGAGGCAGGGACAGAGTAGAAAAGGCGTATCATCTGCAGTCACTGGGCTGCTGCCTCTTGTTGCGTGTGTGGTTTCGTGGCAGTAACTTGACTCTATGTGTCAGTTCCTCATCTGTAAAACAGGGATGATGTTGATCACAGCTTCCCACCTCCGTGCTGTCTGGAAGGTCATGTGAAATGGGGAAATGACAATGCTTTGCTGACTGCAAAGTACCTTATGGTGCTAAACATCACCATTTCTTGAGCGCTGAAAACTGCATTTCTTCCCACCTTGAAAAGCCCAAGATGACTTATTTGGTGTGGGTATGAATTACAGGGGGAAAAGTTAGCACTGTTTTGAGAATTTTCCCCAAATTCGCCATATTCACTCTCAAAGGAATGACAAGCTACAGGGGTTATTGTCAGCCACCTGTTGCTCTGGGTAAGCCATGAGAAAATCACCATGGGAAAAGAATAAAAACAAAATATAGCAATACAACATAATCCAGATAAAAGTACATCAGGTTGATCAGTTGGGGTTGTCATGCCCTGCTAAACTAAGGAAAAACATAGTGTGGACCTTGGAACGCTCGGTCAGTGCAAGTTCAGAACACTGCTTGTGCACACACCAAGATGTTTTCCCAAGGCATATGTGGGTCTATGACCTCCAGCTAGGTGATAGCCTTGTACAAGAAAATAACAGATAGTTTCAAGTAATCAATAAAATGGGAGAGGTGTCCAGGGACACAGGAGGCTGACTTCATGTAGCACAACAGATCCTTTCTGCTTGCCAAGACACTAAATAAAAGTGATGTGACTCTGAGGAACAGGGGTCTTGGCCCAAGAGGTCTTGAGTCCCCGGGTCCCATCTTTAAAACTTTAATTCTGTCTTGTTTCTTTTTCCCAAACTATGAATCAACCACTTTCGATCCCTACCTGCTGTGCTGGCCGCAGCAAGTGGCGCCCAACGTGGGGCTCGAAAGTGAAGGATCACCAAGAGCGAAGCTGCACCTTTGTTTCAGTTCAGTTAGTCGCTGAGTTGTGTCCAACTCTTTGCGACCCCATGGACTGCAGCATGCCAGGCCTCTCTGTCCATCGCCAACTCCTGGAGTTTATTCAAACTCATGTCCATTGAGTTGGTGATGCCATCCAACCATCTCATCCTCTGTTGTCCCCTTCTCCTCCTGCCTTCAATCTTTCCCAGCATCAGGGTCTTTTCCAATAAGTCAGTTCTTCGCATCAGGTGGCCTAAGTATTTCAGCTTCAGCATCAGCCCTTCCAATGAATATTCAGGACTGATTTCCTTTAGTATGGACTGGGTGGATCTCCTTGCAGTCCAAGGGACTCTCAAGAGTCTTCTCCAACATCACAGTTCAAAAGCATCAATTCTTCGGCACTCAGCTTTCTTTATAATCCAACTCTCACATCCATACATGACTACTAAAAAAACCATAACTTTGACTAGATGAACCTTTGTTGGCAAAACAATGTCTCTGCTTTTTAATATGCTGTCTAAGTTGGTGATAACTTTTCTTCCAAGGAGCAAACATCTTTTAATTTCATGTCTGCAGTCACCATCTGCAGTGATTTTGGAGCCCCAAAAAATCGCCGAGAGCAAAACTGCACCTTTGGGGAGGACAAATTTCCTTTAGCTCCTCTTCCTCCCTCTCCTGTCTTAACTGATGGAGTGACTCAAGATTTTCCTTCCTTGCCACAGACAACAGTTCTGTCACCCCTCCAGAAAAGTATTTTGGTGGGCTCAACAGGAGGGTGACTTGGAGGCTATGATTATGATATTTCCAATGACTATATGGAACGAGTAGCTCCTGGGAAAGATACTAATAACCCTAATGGGGTGTATGAGGCTGTATACAGACAGATCCCCTTCAAAATACTAAAGGGACTTAAGCAAGCTGTTCAAAATTATGGAGTAAATTCTCTTTTTACCTTGGAAATAGTGCAGGGACCAGCTGAGGGTTCCCATTTGATTATGGTGGCTCATGACCAAGCCAGACAGATCCCCATCTCTTTAGATCAATTGGTACACAGTGAAAATTGGGGGAGAACTCAAGATCAAGTGCTTATGGAAGACCAGGCTATAGAACAGGTGAGGCAATACTGCATAAAAGCCTGGGAGAAAGTAGCAGTTAAAGGACAGGCTTTCTTTACTTTAAGAGAAGACCTCACGTCCCCGGAGGAGAGACAATCCTTGCTGGGACACCTTATCAGTCTACCCCTGTCATCAGAGCCTACTAGAACACTCTCTGGTTTAAAGTTTAGCTATGAAACTATGACTACAGAAAAGAGAGATGACATTTTTGACACTGAATGGCCATGATACTCTTTAGACTTCAGGAAAAAAACTTCGGTTAAAATAGAATCTTGCTTGAAGTTGAAAAACTGGTTCTTCTTGCATGCGCAATTAAAAAAAAAAAGTTGCCTTGTTAAAATACTTTTTTGGAGCTCCAATTCTGCCTGAGAAACAAAAACAGACCTGGGAAAAAACCTAAAGTTAACTCTTATCATGTCCTTGGGATACAAAACCCACTCTATCTGGGACTACAGCCATAAACAAATTGGTAGAACTCAAACCAAGAAGAAAAGAAGGGGCAAAGAGACATTTTAAATATCAAGCAAAAAAAAAAGAGAGACATTTTAAATATCAAACAGAAAAGTATGAGATCTCTGTCTATACGTCTGTCTAAATGTATGTGTGTCTCAGTGTGTGTCTTCATCCTTGGACACACAAGGATGCTAAAGGCTGATTGGCCAATGAGCTCTATTTAACTGACCTAAAGAGAAGTAAGTGCTTATGAATCAAACAATTCTAAAATCAAAAAATTAAACTAAAATGCATTTCAGGCTTCTGTGAACTGGGAAAAATTCACTATTGAATTGATACCTGGTACTAATGTTTCTTTATTGACTTTGTGAAGATACTTTTGCAAATGACATAGCTTTGGGTGAGTTATATTTACTAATCTACAAAATGATATAAAGTACAGTTCATGGTTGCTGAAAGAAAGTAGGATGTGTGTTTTTAATAAAAAGGTATAAGGAATGGAATTACATTCTAATAAAGAAAAGGGAAGTACACCTGAATTTACACATGGCTGTTTTCTGAATGGGCAAATAGAGTGATGAATACAGAAATATAAAAAAGGTTTGTGGCAAGTGGAAGAGAGTTTTGTGCATGATACAGGTTTCTTAAGACATTAAAGTGCCTTTGAAATCTTTTATTGTTACTTTGACTAAGTGAATAACTATTGTTTCACAATGAATATAAGCTGGTACCAATCTGGAATTTGATTTTCTCTTCCCGTTAAAAAACAAAGTTTTCTTGAAATATGGCTTTTGAAAACAGACTATGTAAATTTGTCTTTAAGTGATTCATACTTGCTTTTAAAATCTTTTGTTACTTTGATAAAATCAATGAGTGTTATTTCACAGTGACCTATGGAAACTCCGGCACACATAGACAAAGCTTATTCTGCTTCTAGAAAATAAACCCCTCATCAGAAAATTTGAAATGGATAAACAATGGCTATAAACTAAACAGTCAGGGCTATGGGTAGTCCAAGACGGCTGCTTGGCTTTTCCCTGCTCCCTGACAAACCTCTTTTATTTGACACGGTAAAGCCTTTCCTGGCTGTAGGGTTAATATCTCACGATGGAAAAAAATGGTTGAAATATATTTTCTGCAATCTCCAATGATCAGGCACCCACTTTGCTGGACAGGTTGCACAGACACTGGCAAAAATTTCATGAGCTTCTTGGAGACTATTACCTTCATGGACGTCCTTTGTCATCAGGCAAGGACCTCTTGGCTATATGAGATTGAACAGACTGCTAAATATGACTACAATTTTCATGACTTTTTGTCTGACATATTACTGGCTTCTAATCTTTGTTTTCAGATATTAAAAAAACTCCTCTCCTCAAGTCACTGATGGTTTAAAACAATTTAGTGATTTATACTGGTGGGTAAAATTAAAACATTTTTCTTTTCTCTCTGTCTCGTCCGTCCAGAAATTGGAGACATTTGGGTTCTGAACAGCCTTGCTGCTGCTGCTGCTGCTGCTAAGTCACTTCAGTCGTGTCTGACTCTGTGCAACCCCATAGACGGCAGTCCACCAAGCTCCCCCGTCCCTGGGATTCTCCAGGCAAGAATACTGGAGTGGGTTGCCATTTCCTTCTCCAATGCATGAAAGTGAAAAATGAAAGTGAATCGCTCAGTCGTGTTCGACTCTTAGCGACCCCATGGACTGCAGCCTACCAGGCTCCTCCGTCCATGGGATTTTCCAGGCAAGAGTACTGGAGTGGGGTGCCATTGCATTCTCCATCTGAACAGCCTTATCAAGGTCCAAAAAAGATTGTCTCCAGACATACACAAAAATAGCATATACTGGGGAGCCCAAACTCATATAGATGAGGAGACTAACAACAGTCCTCAGATGCACGGGAAAAACCCTCCAAGAACTAATGAAGAAAGAAGCTGCAAGATCAACATATCTTCTGCTACAAAAACGTAAAGGGGGATGTGCAGGCGTTAACAGTCAGCCACCTGCTGCTCTGGGTAAGCCATGAGGACATCACCGTGGGAAAAGAATAAAAGCAAAATATAGCAACACAACATAACCCAGATAAAAGTACATCAGGTTGATCAGTTGGGGTTGTCATGCCCTGCTAAACTAAGGAAAAACATAGTGTGGACCTTGGAACGCTCGGTCAGTGCAAGTTCAGAACACTGCTTGTGCACACACCAAGATGTTTTCCCAAGGCATATGTGGGTCTATGACCTCCAGCTAGGTGATAGCCTTGTACAAGAAAATAACAGATAGTTTCAAGTAATCAATAAAATGGGAGAGGTGTCCAGGGACACAGGAGGCTGACTTCATGTAGCACAACAGATCCTTTCTGCTTGCCAAGACACTAAGTAAAAGTGATGTGGCTCTGAGGAACAGGGCTCTTGGCCCAAGAGGTCTTGAGTCCCCGGGTCCCATCTTTAAAACTTTAATTCTGTCTCTAGTTTCTTTTTCCCAAACTGTGTGTCGACCACTTTCGATCCCTATGATCCCTACCTGCTGTGCTGGCCAGGCCAGCGAACAACCAGATGGCACCGACTCCCTCCCTGTGCAAACAACTCTCACCCAGCCGAGTAAACAGGCCTCCCTGGGTAAGGGCGCAGAGGCGCCGCTCCTGTGGGACGCAGCCCAGAAACCAGGGGCCCGAGCCTCGGGGTCTGGACTTGGGTTCTGCTTTCAGTCGTCCGCTCCCCCTCCCGCCCCCCAGGCAACGGGGTCACCTGTCTTGGCTCCTGTCTTTATGTAAACAGGGCTGGGGGCCCTGGTGGTTGGAGTGCAGCGGGCCCCAGTTCTCACTCCTCCCGGTGTAAATACGTTACAAAGAATCTTTGTAACCTTCCAGGGGAAGGGAGCCTGACTCAGGAAGGGGGTGGGGATGGAGATGCCGGGAGAAGGGAGGTGGCGGAGAGGTGAGGCCCATCCAAGCTGAGCTGTGTGGAGCAGAGGCCGCTTTGCCCAGCGTCTGACCGCTGCAGCAGAGACCAAGGTGGGTGGGAGGGGGGCTGTGTGAAAGGGGGGTGGAGCGGACCTGATGTCCTCAGCCCTGACACCTTCCCTACTGTAGAATTTCAGGTGTGTAAGAAAAAGAACTAAGGCCTCCTCTTCCTGCAGTGCAAGGTCGAAGAAAGAATATCAGTGGAGAGTTGAGAAAATAAATTGTATTCCTGCCTCCACCTTTTAGTGAGCTGTGTGCCTTTGGGATGGTGCCTTAACCTCTCTGAGTCTCCTTGTCTAGATAAATTGGAACTATACTCTCTGCCATTAAGCTCCCTTGATGTGATGGGAATTTTAGGAAGTAATACACACGACTACCCAATAAGGTAGGGAATGATTATCTTCATTTTAGAGACAGAGGAATTGAGGCCCATCAGGTAGACCTGATTTACCCCCAACATGCTCGTTAAGAATCAGGAGGCTGGGACGGACATATACACAAGGCTATATATAAAACAGATAACTAACAAGAACCTACTGTAGACCACAGGGAACTCTACTTAATACTCTGTACTGACCTACACGGAGTAGAATCTAAGAGTGCATACACGTATTACTGATTCATTTTGTTGTACAGCAGAAATTAATATTGTAAACCAACATATTCCAATAAAAATGGATTTTAAAAAAAGGAGTGGCAGAAGAAGCTCTTTTCCCTGCCAAACCCCCATTCTGCCCCTGCAATGGAGGATTTCTTTCCTTGCCAATTTGAAAACCGAGATTAGAAAGTTCTGGCTTACTGAAAACCACTTTTCTTGCTGGAGACAGAGGTTCTGACTCATAAGCTCTGCCTCAGGGCCCCCACCTCCCCCAGCCATCTCCTCTCCGCTCCCTGCACTCCTGTATCACCTTGGGTAAAATCCAGGGACGGAGAACAATCAACAACTTGTTCCACCCAGGGTAGAACTTGGCAGGAACCCCTGGAATTGCTGTCACCGCCTTTCCCACTCCAGGGTAGTTCATAAGTGTCTGCATTTCCATGGCACGGCTTAGATGCTTCATGAGGGGGAGAGAGAGAGAGAACCGGTAACCCTCTACCTACAAAAACCAGCCCTGGGAGTGTTCTAGGGGGAGGAGGAAGAAAGGTCCAGAGGCCTTTGACAATAAACTCTCGACCACGATGTTCCAGGACCAGGATGGACAAACTTCTGCCACTGGACCAAATGCAGCTTGCCACTTTTTGGTAGAGTTAGCAATCTAAAAATTTTATGGCTTTTATTTATTTTTCAAAAAAATTTTGTTGGCGTATAGTTGCTCTGCAATGTTGTATTAGTTTTAAGTGCTCAGGAAAGTGATTCAGTTATACATATATTCATTCTTTTTCGGACTCTTTTCCCATATAGGTTATCACAGAATGTTGAGTAGAGTTCCTTGAGCTATATAGTAGGTTCTTGTTGGTTGTCTATTTTATGTAGAGAATTTTATGTTTCTAAATGGTTGGGGAAAAAAATCAAAAGAAGGATTATTGTCCATGATGTGAAGTTATAATAAATTCAAATTTCAGTGTCCATAAATCAAGTGATTTTGGAAGGAAACCACGCTTCTTCGCTTACAGAGTTGCTTTAGCACTATGAGGGCAGAGTTGAATAGCTGTGACATCAACCATGCAGCCTGCAACGCCTAAAATATTTGCTGTCTGGCCCATTAGAGAAGTTCGTGATGTCCTGTCCTAGGAAAAACCACGTGTCTGCGACAGAGGCTTGTGGGGAGGGTCTCATCACTGGTGAGTAGACATTTATTTAACCCTTGGTTTCTGTACAGCAGCCACGCCCCAGCTTTGCCTGGTGGCCTCAGTCCGGCTGCGTCCAGTTAGTAGCCGAGGGGTGCGGGCTCTCAGACCCACCGGTGGATGAGAGTGGCCTCGCTCTTCACCTTCCACCCTTCAAGGGTCAAGTCCTTTCCTCCCCTGGCATGCGGAGTACTGGCAGCCAGGCTTGGGCACCTCAGGAGGGAGGCTGCAGGATTTTTCCCTGGAGAGACTGACCAAGAGATGCCATCTCGATGCTGACTGTGGGAGTTGAGTTCCCACCAGATCTTCTAAGGGACGCTCAAGGTGGACGAGGCCTACCCACACCCAGAGCCCACAAGGCCTGTGAGTGGACCGCCGGGATGTGTGAGGAAAGCCCCATCTTTAGGTGTGGTGAGGTTGAGAACTTTGGGGTTGATCATGGAAGAGACAGGACCAAGATGAGACAGGATCACAGAACAGGCTTTACTGGGTAAGGCTTGGTCATGACTGCTTGAAAAGGACCTTACAGACAGTTGAAGGCCTGGCAGGAGAACTTCCAGGAACAGCTGCGACATCCGGCACCCAGAGAGGGAACAGGGCGAGGGAACTTCCAGGAGAGAGGGGAGTCGCAGAAGGGAATTGTGTGTCTCGGTGATTTCACTCTGGAGTCCAGCAGGAGTTTCTGGGTCAGACAGCCCTGAAGGGCAGCAGCAGTTTGGGGGTTTTACTGCCCTGGGGTTGGTCTTACCTACTGGGAGCTGATGGTGAGTGCCCTTTGGCAAGGCAGGCAGGCTCAGGTGGTTAAATATATCCTTCTCTGGGCTATATTTAAAGCAATGGGATTTGTGAGGATTTGGGTTAAGGTGGGCTTGGAAGCTACTGTGAAGAAGTAAAACACACCGAGGCCATCTCCAGCTCATGAAATAACTGTGCTACAACAAGAGAAAGACCGAGAAACCACGGCAATGCAGGGGGCAGAAGAAAACAGTGAACAGAAACCTGCTGTTAACAACCTAAGAAACTGCAGGGTGCTCTACAAATGGAACACTCAGGAAACACAAGAAGTATCTTTGGGATGGGAAATACTGGAGCAAAAACGAAACATTCAATAGAAGGGAAGGTTAAAGAAATATGACAGCAAACAGAACAGAAAAGACAAACACATTTTCAAAAAGGAGTGAAAAACATGAAAATTAGAATATCAACCCAGGAGTTCCCACATCTGAATTTTAGGAGTTTAGGGAGGCAAGAACAGAGAAAATGAAGTGGGGGAAATTATGAGTAAGACAATTTAAGGTAATTTCTCAGAAATGGAGGACATGCACAGCCCACTGAATGCTCAGCAAAATGAGTGTGAAAGAAACAAAATTGACACATGGATGAGAAAATTTTGAGCCTAAAGATTTCCAGAAATCAAAAAGAGGTCTCATGTAAAGGATGAAGAATCAGAATGCTCCTGGGTGTTTTAATAGCACTATCGGAAGTTAGGAAACAAAATTCCAAAGGAATATTGTTTCCAAACTAGAATTTTACACCTAAACTATAAAAATTTATTTTTAAAGAGGACCAAAAAGACATTTTTAGATAACCAAGGTCTCAAAATATTTACTCCAACAGGCACGTTATCTCAGAAAGCTTACAGAAGAATATGCTTCACCCAAAGAAGCAGCTTTGTCAATCCTAAAGGAAATCAGTCCTGAATATTCACTGGAAGGACTGAGGCTGAAGCTGAAGCTCCTATACTTTTGCCACCTGGTGCAAAGAACAGTTATTGGAAAAGCCCCTGATGCTGGGAAAGATTGAAGGCAGGAGGAGGAGGGGATGACAGAAGATGAGAGGGTTGGTTGGCATCACCGACTCGATGGACGTGAGTTTGAGTAAGCTCTGGGAGTTGGTGATGGACAGGGAAGCCTGTTGTGCTGCAGTCCATGGGGTCCCAAAGAGTCAGACACGACCGAAGCAACTTAGTACGTACACAAAGGAGGAGTAATCAGGAGAGAACTAGGACCCAGAAGCAGAAAACCCAACAGATGGGAGGGGACGGGATTAAGGGCTTCCCAGGGGGCTGCAGAAAGGAGATCCCAGGATGACAGCAGTGCTGGAGCTGAGAAGCAGCCTTTCTGGGGCAGGAAGCAAGAGTTTCAGAATTTTTCTAAAGAGTCAAACACATGTCTGTATTCAGGTGATAAATAGAACTGTTTTCAAAATCTAAAGAAAACATTTTAGCCCCAGTGGAAAAAGACTTCTTTGCATTTCTTAATTTTTTTTTCCTGTTGCTGTATCGCAGTTTTCAACAACCAAGTCCGTCTATTTTTCCGCATTGTTTGTCATTTGTGCATCTGTGCAATAATATGAAGACAGAATTTTAGGTAAAGAATATTCCAGCATCTCTATGTCTGGAATATGAGATACTACTCTGTCATTCTAAACACTTCAGTCTTCCTCTTTTATATTATGCAGCGACATTCCCCCTAATGAACAGGGCCCATGGATTTTCCAGGCAGTTTGGGGCCTGTTCTAAAATGGAGCACAGAGCCTTGTGCTTCTCAGCCAGCTGTTCTGAAGTTGTGATTAGTCATTTGTCCCATCTGCCGTTAAGAACTTTAAACAGCTCTTCATCCTGGGTATGGCCGAAAATACGCGCCTATATCTGGAGGATTTTAGTGAAGAGAGCCTGAGCTTTGAACTTGAAATTACTTGCCTCTCCCACTCTATAGCTGATGAATTTTGGCAACTGTTCCGAGTTTTAAAAATGATCCTATCGTGGCTGCAAAGCATCTGGTACCATGCATGTTTCCTTGGAGATGCTTAACAACCTAGTGGCTGTGACAGGTGTTAATGTTTTGCAGTTTCCATGGTGCTTTCATCTGTCTTTTCTCACTGAATCTTCCATGAGGTGGGAGGGCAAGTTTGATGTCTCTACCTAAAACCAGATAAAACTGACACTCAGCACAGCCTAGTCCTCCGATGGACCCGTGGGGGCAGAGCCTTTCTGGTCTCTGGGCAATGCTGGAGCGCAGATGGAGCCACTGGGAAGGGAACTTCAGGAGCAACCATTCCTGCCTTAGTTTTCTTTTCATTCCCACCTGTCCAACAGAAGGATCACGTGGTCAAGAACAGACTGTAGTTACAGACCTGCATCCAGAAAGAGGGTGTTTTCACGTTCCAGTGGGACCAGGAGAGAGAAGTGATGGCAGGACAGAGCAGATCCAGGAAATAATGTTCTTCTATCCATTGCCTCAAAGAAAACTGGAAAACAAGTGTGTATGAATCACTTCACTCTTGTAAATACGTTTACAAGATGCGGTAAGAAATATCAGGGCAGTCTACAGGAAGGACAAAACTGCAAGCAAAGGATAGAGCTTTAAAAACGGCATTCTTGGCACAATATTTCCCATTCGTCATTTTAAAGACATGTTGTGGTTGTTTAGTTGCCAAATGGTGTTTGACTCTTTCGCGACCCCATGGACTGTAGCCCACCAGGTTCCTCTGTCCATGGGATTTCCCAAGCAAGAATGCTGGAGATGGTTTCCATTTCCTCCTCCAGGGAATCTTCCTGACCCTGGGATTGAACCCATTTCCTGCTTGGCAGACAGATTCTTTATCACTGAGCCATGAGGGAAGCCCCTTTAAAGACAAAATTTGATGAAAATGTTTATGTAGTTACATTCAAAGAGGAACTTGAAGACTGCATAGAAATAAAAACACTATCCTTTGCTTGGGGCTTTGTCCTTATAATTACTGCAGACTGCCCTGATATTTTTTGTCCCATCTATGTGCAAGGTTGCCGGAAGAAATATCAATAACCTCGGATATGCAGATGACACCACCCTTATGGCAGAAAGTGAAGAAGAACTGAAGAGCCTCTTGATGAAAGTGAAAGAGGAGAGCGAAAAACCTGGCATAAAACTCAGCATTCAAAAAACGAAGATCATGGCATCCAGTTCCATCACTTCATGGCAAATAGATGGGGAAACGATGGAAACAGTGACAGACTTTATTTTCTTGGGCTCCAAAATCACTGCAGATGGTGAATGCAGACATGAAATTAAAAGACGCTTGCTCCTTGGAAGCAAAGCTATGACCAACTTAGACAGCATATTAAAAAGCAGAGACATTGCCGACAAAGGTCCGTCTAGTCAAAGCTATGGTTTTTCCAGTGGTCATGTATGGATGTGAGACTTGGACCATAAAGAAAGCTGAGTGGCAAAGAATTGATGCTTTTGAACTGTAGTGTTGGAGAAGACTCTTGAGAGTCCCTTGGCCTGCAAGGAGATAAACCAGTCAGCCCTAAAGGAAAATAGTCCTGAACATTCATTGGAAGGACTGATGCTGAAGCTGAAACTCCAATACTTTGGCCACCTGATGTGAAGAACTGACTCAGTGGAAAAGACCCTGATGTTGGGAAAGACTGAGGGCAGGAGGAGAAGGGAGTGACAGAGACAGTTGGATCGCATCACCGACTCGATGGACGTGAGTTTGAGCAAGCTCTGGGAGTTGGTGATGGACAGGAAGCCTGGTGTACTGTAGACCATGGGGTCACAAAGAGTCTACACGACTCAGCGACTGAACTGAACTGACTGATGTAGTAAATGTAGTTTTTCTTTTTAAGCAAGCTTCAAGTTCCTCTTTGAACATAACTAAGTAAATAAATATTTGTACCAAACAATGTCTTTAAAGTGGTGAATGGGAAGGATTGTGCCAAGAATGCCATTTTAAGGTAAAAGGCAAGTGATGAAAGATAGGGACCTGTGGCAAGGACATAAATCGGGAGCTTGTGCACCCTTGTGAAAGGGTCTAAGATGGCATAATTTAACGGGAAACAGTGATGGCGAGAAAAGACAGTGAGTGCATAGTTCCCTGAGATGGTGAGAAAGAGCTGCCTCATCAAATGTGTCCTTCAGCCTTAACTCTTAGTTGCTACATAATCCACAGGGAGGGTGGATTCCGGGGGTGGGGTTGGGTGGTGGAGGGTGAAGAGAGGAGGAGGCAGGGTGCATCCAGCTGTTGTACATACAGAACATCTGGAAACTGAACCCTTGTAACCTGAGAACGACCTGATTTGTGTATACTTTGATCTCATCCATACCACATCTTCTCCCCCACATGCTTGCCCAATTTCTGATACTTGTTCATCTCTGCAACAGAACAACTATCATCCATCATATCCTCTCCTGAGAAATGCAGCAAAATGTAGCTTGAGACATTACAAAAGGACCAGAGGCCAACAGTGAGCCGATAGTCTGTTTAGCTCGGCTATGTGTTTCTGGACTGTGAATTTGCTTATGCACACTTGGTAAACAGTGGAACTATTAATATATTAGTATAAGGTGAAGCCCTATTGTTTCATATACAAGTTTTCTCAGCATGTTATTGCTTTGAGTTGCTAAAGCACCAGCACCTGCAAACAGAGCACTCTGACGAAGCTGAACTCAGCAAACTATGGGACAACCAGGAACAGTGCATGTCCCTTCTTCCCTCCTGTTAGCTCCCATGGCCACATGCTTTAGTTTGTGAGGCTTATGCACACTTGTCCCTATCTTTGTGTATCTGCCCATGTCACCCTAACTCTATAGCCTCAATCTTTCCTCACAGCCCTTCCATCAGGCTACCCTTCCCTTTTATTTAAAAAATTTCCCCTAGTTTGAGATATAATTATCAAAAATATTATATTAGTTTCAGGTGTACAACATAATGATTTGATATATGTACATATTGTGAAGTTACCACAGTTTAATTAACACCCGTCACCTCACAGTTAATTTTTTTTCTTGCGATGCAAACTTTTAAGACCCACTCTCCTAGCAATTTTCAAATATACAATACAGTATTAACTATGGTCACCATGCTATATATTATATCCCCAGAATGTGTTACCTTATAACCCAAAGTTTGTACCTTTGGACCATTTTCACTATTTTTAGAAATCTCTAGAACAGGGATTTGTGGCCACACATTCTTTAATCTCCACTACCCATCGCAGAATAAACATTTACCAGAATGGTGTTGAAATATTTACCAGTCTCTCTGCCATTCTCCCCACCCTTCCACCTTTGTGCTTTTGCACCAGCTCTATCTGGAATGTTCTTGGCTGGAAGGGCATTTCCACAGCCCCTCCTTCGAATACCACCCCCTCTGCAAAGTCCTTCGGGTTTGACCTCTGCCCTCAAGCTCTGTATCTCTCCATCTCTGGGTTATGATCTCACATTGTATCAACAACACGTCAGTTCCCGTGCTAGGAGCGTCCCAGGTCGAGAAAGGCAAGATTCTAGCCTGATTTTTATTTTCCCTACACTCAGGTAGGGCTGATTAAGTGTATGTGGAAAAAAAGAACACAGATAGTGGAGGGATCCAGCGTGCGTTCTTTGGTTAAACTACCCAACTTTTCACAATGTCTTTTCAAAACGAGCTTCCATGGGCAGTGCCAAGGACTTAAGAGCAGGCGGCGTCGGCCTGAACTCTCCAACTAGGCTGGCTCCAAGGAGGCTTGAATGAGGGGCTCACAGCGCGGATGTCCCTCTCCCCCACGCAGTCTTTGTAAGTTATTGCCATGTTGCCAGCTAGGGGCACAAAAAGAGCCCAAGACCCAAAATGCCGGAGCGGAAGGAAAATGTGGCGACTGCGACTGGCCGCCGGGGTTTCTTGGGCCCCACAGGCCAACACTGGCCCTGTGGGATCGGAAAACCCACGCCTTCGTCCTACCGCGCCTCACGCGCTCGCCCACAGACGCGTGCAAGGAGAACTGGCCCCCTGGGGCTGCCGTCGACTGCGAAACACAAAGGCCGGAAGTACGTCGGCGTCAGCCTGGCCGGGCGCCCTCTCTAGGACCCTGGAGGCCCCACAGCTCCGTGGTTCTCCAGACCCGAAGCTTGTGGGCGGAGGGATCTGACCTGGCGACACCCAGGGCGTGTACCCTACTGCAGGGGCGGCAAAGTGGCTCGCAGGAACACATTTGCAAATCGGGGGCTCGCAAGAACACATTTGCAAATCGGGGGCTCGCAGGAACACATTTGCAAATCGGAAGCAGAGTTTACGTGTGGAAGACAAACTCCACTTAAATGTATCCCGGCTTGTTTCAGCTAAGGGCTTGGAGCGCAGAGGATTATCACCCTAGCTCCCCCAGAGGACGAGGATAAACAGGCCTGCAGAAAGCAGATCAGGACTCAGGGTCTTTCAGTGACCGAATGGGTCAGAACGCGGACTTGTACGTGTCGCAATGGTTGGTGCACTTTCCGCTGCCCGGGTCTGCCTCTTAACTGAAAAGAATCCTATTAAAACAAAAGCTTACTGCTTTCAAAAGGGTAGGAAACATGGAACAGTTTCAAAGCGGATCAGATGGATTGTGTGAGAACTCAGAGAAGACATACCCACTAGGATGGCTACCATAAACCACCCCCACACGAAACAACAAATGTTAGCAAGCGTGTGGAGAAACTGGAACCCTTGTGCGTGGCTGGTGTGCCTTTGTACAATGGTGCAGCCCCTGCGGAAGCCTGTATACACTGACAACAAAATACCTGAAAAAGAAAGATAAAAAATCACATTCACGATAGCATCAAAACTGACAAAATATTAGGGATAAATTTATTGAAGAGATGAAAGATCTGTACACTGAAAACTGTAAGGCTGATGAAAGAAACAGAAGTCACAAATAAATGGAAAGATACCCTGTGCTCATGAACTGGGAGAATTAACATTAAAATGTCCATATTACACAAAAAGCATCTATTGAATCAATGCATTCCTTACCAAGATTCCAAGAGGCATTTTTCACAGAAATAGAAAAAACAGTCCTACAGAGACATGTAATCCAATGGAACAGAATCAAGAGCCCACAGATAAATCCACACCGAGACAGTCAATTGATCTTCAACAAGGTTACCAGGAAGGCACAATGGGAACAGGAGTCTCCCCAGTAAATGGTGCTGGGAAACTGAATTTCCACCTGCAGAAGAATGAAACTGGACCCCTGTCGTACACCACTCACAAAACAATAACTCGAAATGGTTTAAAGACAAATATAAGACCCGAAACCATAAACCCAATGAAGAAAACACAAGACAACACTGGTGTTGGCAATGATTTTTTGAGGATGATACCAAAAGCACAAGCAACAAAACCAAAAATAAACAAGTAGGACCGAATTAAATGAAAAAACTTCTGCTCAGGGGGAAAAAGAGTCTACAAAATGAAAAGGCAACTTATGGAATGGGAGAAAAGTATTTGTAAGAAACTCATACAACTTAATAGCAAAAAAACCTAGTAACTTGTTTACTGTATATTGGACAGAGGACCTGAATAGATATTTTCCTAAGGAAGACAGACAAATCACCAACAGGTACATGAAGAGATGCTCAGCAGCACTAATTGTCAGGAAAATGCAGATCAAAACCACAGTGAGATATCGCCTCGCATTTGTTGTAACAGCTGTTATATAAAAGACAAGAGATAACAAATGCTGGTGAGGATGCAGAGAAAAGGTAACTCTGGTACCCTGTTGGTGTGTTAGTCACTCAGTCGTGTCCTACTTTCTGGGACCCCATGGACTGTAGCACTCCAGGCTCCTGTGTCCGTGGGATTTCCCAGGCAGGAATACTGCAGTAGGTAGCCATTTCCTTCTGTAGGGGATCTTCCTGATCCAGGGATCGAACCTGTGTCTCCTGCATCGCAGGCGGATGCTTTACAGTCTGAGCCACCAGAGAAGCTGTGAATTGGTGTGTGACTATGTGGAGCAGTATGGAGGTTTTTAAAAACATTAAACTACAATATGATCCAACAATCCCACTTCTGGGTAGATATCCAGAGGAAATGAAATCAGGGTCCTGAAGAGACACCTGCATTCCTGTTCATCACCAAATTATTTGCAATAGTCAAGATGTGGAAGTAACCTAAGTGTCCACTTAGGGGTGAATGGATAAAAAAGATTGAAATGTATCTTCTTCTAAGACATGGGATATTCAGCCATGAGAAAGGACACCCTGCTATTTTTGACAATACAGATGAACCTTGAGGATATTATGCTGAGTGAAATAAGTCAGGCAGGAAGTTTCTGGATTCAACAGCCAGTTCTGGACTAAGCGAAGCTTTTCTGTTGTCCTCAGGTTCATTCATGTTGAGTAAGGATTTCCTTCCTTTTTAAAGTTGAATAATATTCTACTGGGTAAACCACATTTTGTTCATCTGTTCATCCTGTGATGGACATTTGGGTTATTTCCACCTCATCTTTAAGAGGGAAGTGACATGATCTTACTGTGTGGTCAGAGCACTGAGGATGATCGGAAAGGAGGCAGACTTGGGAGAACTGTGAGTACCCGAGGGACGGGCAGGAAGACAGGTGCAGTCTGCGGGGAGGAAAGGGCTGGAGACAGAGCATTGTCTGGCTTCGGTGACATCCTTTCCTCTGAAAGGGAGGGGGCAGGAACCCAGGGGCTTAGTTTGGGAAGCTGGGAGGAGACACCCAGAGAAGAAGGAGCAGAAGGAGGAGGAGAGGAGGATGGTGAAGAGAAGTGGTTTTGCTTTTCTTTAGGGATGGGGTGGCGCAGGGAAGACAGTGCTAGAATTGGGACTCAAGATTCTGAGACATCGTCAGGACATCCAGGGGGCAATGCCTGAGGATAGGAGTGAAAATGGAGTAAGGTGACCCCGGAATTATAAAAGGGACCAACAGACACAGTGGAAGAGAAATGTCCTCCTTTCTCCTCTCAGCCAGAACTCTCTGCCAAGCCCTGCAGGTTCCTAAAGCTGCTGGGAGAACGTCTCCCAGCCCCTTAGCTGGACACATAGTGCCCTCTGCTGGCCATTACGTGCAGCTGCAGCTGAGCGGGCGCCCTAGGGCGGAAATGGCCTTCTGACATCCTGAAAGCTGCAGTTGTGGCCCATTAGCCTAAGAAGGAACTCCGACCCTCATGATGGATTTTAAGATCCTGCACAGAAGGACTGGGTACTCAAAAGTCCAGAGAAGCCAACAGCCCCCTCGACACGTGCCGTGAGCCTAGGAGGCACTGTGGGGCAGCAGAGGAGAAACGGGAGCCCAGTAATGGGAGGTTCACACCTAACTTAGGGGAGTCGGATGCTTTTGGTGTAAATGTTGTTGTTTATTTGAAAGCATTCACATAGAGGGAGCCTCATCCCTGCGGTCCCTGGAGGGTGGCAAGGCTCACATCGTGATTACATCATCTTTCTCCGCCAGGCCCCTTCTGCAGCCCGGCTCTTTCTGGAGAAGTAACCCTGCCTCCCAATCACACCTTTCTTCGAGGCCTGGGATTTAACACTGAGCTGGCTGGGCCTCTTACGAGTATCAGGAATCTGAGCAGAGTTCCCAGGAGCTCTGGTTCCCTTCTTTCCTCTCCCTCCATTAGGAAAAGTGCTGTGTCCATCCTGATCTCTGGTATGTGAGTTTTGAGGTGCCCAGAGCTGGCCCCACGGCCTGGGGATTCGGAAGAGAAGAAAGAAGGGGAAGAAGGCAGCACAACAGAACCCAGGGAGGTGGTCTCGACTGAGCTTTGCTTATGAATCCCGTGCACTCTCCCCGTCCCGTTAGGCAAAATATCTAACCACGATCTTTTTCCTGATGGTGAGGGGCGTCCCATGGCTTTGAATAAACTGGCCTGGTTCTCAGAGGTCGGGGTCTCCCGCTGAGTTCTCTGCACAGATGCAGCCCAAGCAGCATCTTCCTCTCCTCCCTCCACTCTCCTGGGACCCAGCATCCTCTGCCCCTTTGCCTCCAGCCACACGGGCACAGACCCGCGCTCGGAGCTCAGCCTTCCGATCTTGTCAGAGGGTTTGCAGGCTGGGTCAGGGCAGGTAAGGGGAGGATACTAAAAGGAAATACTAAAAGTAAATAGCCTTGGTATGTCTGATGGTGAATCATAAGGTCTGATTGGCTGGAACTGCAAGTTCTAGCCTCGTCCAGCCAAATGGAAAAGGGCATTAGCAGAGAAAGTATTTCAGCCCTATATCCAGTTGGTGTCTCCTGCCTAACTCGGAGCACGCCATCCCTTCACTCCAGTGGGTGAGCTGGCCCCAGAAGAGTCCTCCAGAGAGGGGTGAAGTACTTAGGGACTGAGAAACTGCTGAGAAGGAGAGAGTTTGTGGCAATGAGCCCCCTGGGGTGGGACATCCTCAGCTGCACTTCATGATGGTCCCACCTGCTGGGGAATCCATCCATGGGTCTTTGCTGGGTGGGCAGGAGGTGGCCGCGGCAGGACCACACTTGGCTCTCCGGGCCCCTCCTTCCTCCCTGCAGTGCCCAGTCTCTGCCAACGGTCCTGCCCCGCCCTGGGGTTGCTTCCCTTTGTCAGGATCTTGCCACCCTCACATCTCAGCTGTCTCACACCCGACTGGTCAGGAACAGTCTTTTGCCTCTTCTTGGTAAGCAGTCTTAGGCTTCCCCTGAAATCTGAACCCCTCCAGGAAGTTTCTCTGGGTTTATCAGCAGCTCTGTGCCCTCTTCTTGTCCCCAGGCCTGGCCAGGACTCAGGTCTCTGAGGTTTTCTCCTCCTCCTCCAGCCCAGCCCATCCCTCCTGCTGTGGGTGGGCTGCACATTCCAATTGGCCTCAGCCCTGGCCTGTTCAGGCTGGACCCTGGGTCTCCTCCTTGATCTAAATATTTCTTCCTGTCACATGTTAGGCTTTGTTCCAGTCTCATAATGTGTTGCAATATCAATTGCTACATTTTTCCCCTTTTGACTAGTTGGATTTTCTTTGTAGCCCTCCTATTGGTCAGACTGGGCTTTTTTTTTTTTTTGTTTTTTTTGCACTGGAGAGGTGGGTGGGGAGGTGTGATATCACAGACTAAAAAAAACACTTCTTGGCAAGCTGATATTCAAATTGGATCAAAGTATTAAAAAAAAAAAAAGGAGTATGGCCTTTAATTTTAGGTTGTCAAAAAAGAGAGGTAAGCAAATGGGCTCAGAATTCGGAAGGCTGGGAAGGATGTGTCCAAGGAGCTCGGCTTGGAGGACTGACTCAGTGGGACATGGGAGGCTGAGGGAAAGGCCTGCCTGGGCAGGTGAGGCCTAGTAATAAGATCGGTGAGTTCTGCTCTGTCTTTGGGGCTTAAACCTGTGGGTGGGGATGGGTGACACAGTTAAAACAAAACACACACACATTCAAATGAATCTGGAGGAAGTCCAAGGACATCAGGGCCGATTCTGTGTCCTGGATGGATGGAGCCTCTGAAATGAGCTACAGTATGTGGCCCTAGGCCAACAAGGTGTGGGGAAGGTCCAGGAGCTGGAGTGAAGGGTGGTGCCTACGGGGAGCTGGACTGCTGGGAAAACAGGTACAGAAGAGGCTTAGATCTGTATTAAAGAGACTGCAGAGTTCCACGGCCTCATGACCCCTGGGGACATCAGCAGTGGGCACGCGTAAACAATGCCCCCGGGACCAGTGGTCCAGGCCACGCTATGGTGGTGAGACGCCCAGTAAACACTAAGAATTTCAGATGAGTTCAGTGCTCGGAGGGGCAGGACTAATGACAAACTCTCACATTTCTCTAGCACTTTGCAGTTTAAAAATAATCGTTCTATAAGGTGATGATGCTGATTTGATTTTGCAGATTACATAATGGGTTTTTTTGCAAGACTGGTTGGCCGTGAGTCGGCTCAGAGCTCGGCATTCAAGTCTTCCCTCTGGAATCCACCACCTGGAATCCACTGCCGTCCCCCGGGCCTGGCCCACGATGTTGACAGTGGCTCGTAGCGCCCACCTCTCTCACTGTGCAGAAAGGGTGACTACTGGGCTTGCTGCCGCGGGTCCCACGCGACAGTGAGGGGCTGGGCCAGGCTTCTGTGCTCCACGTGGCAGGAGTAGGGGGCTGGGTCCTCAGAGGGGACCCCCACCACCACCCAGGACTGGTAAGTGCCGTTGCCGCTGGGGAGCACATCACCCCCTGACTCAGCCTCCTGGGCGTCACCGGCCCGAGTCCAGTGCAGCCCGATGCTTCGCGGGTAGAAGTTGTAGGCCAGGCACTTGAGTGTCCTTTTGTGTCCTGGGGCCACGTGGCCGGTGACCGACACAGAGGGAGACTCTGTGGAGGGACGGGGTGAATGCCCAGGGCCTGGCATCTCCCTGCCCACGGCTCCCCACCTCGGGGTCACGGCTGAGCAGGGCTTCTCCTCGAAGGCTGGGGCCCCCCGCCACCCTTCCCGAGACCCTTCCCCACTGCGTCATGGGCCTTCTGCGGCCACTCTCTGCCCCGCCCAGCTTCCAGCATGTGTGACTTCTGAAGGTCAAGAAGTTGTGAACAGGCCAAATGTTTTTCTGTTCTCTCCCCCCAAACATCCAAAACGGGCTCTGTGCCCCCCACCCCCCGTCTCAGCCCTGTCTCTTAGTTCTGCCTCGGGCTCCATCCATCCACCCCATCATCTGGCCAACCCTTCCCTGCTCAGGGCCGCGACCCTCTTTCTAGTTTCTTCCCCAGCCTCAGCTCATGCCCGCCGATCCTGCTACCCCTGTTTCCATCCTTGTGAAGCAGGCATTGCACACACTTGCCTTCTCTCCTGGAGAAGGCAATGGCATCCCACTACAGTACTCTTGTCTGGAAAATTCCATGGACGGAGGAGCCTGGTAGGCTGCAGTCCATGGGGTCGTGAAGAGTCAGACACGACTGAGCAACTTCACTTTCACTTTTCACTTTCCTTCATTGGAGAAGGAAATGGCAACCCACTCCAATGTTCTTGCCTGGAGAATCCCAGGGACGGCGGAGCCTGGTGGGCTGCCGTCTATGGGGTTGCACAGAGTCAGACACGACTGGAGTGACTTAGCAGCAGTAGCAGCAGCCTTCTCTCCACGGCCACGCTGGGCGGTGGCGTCACCGGGAGAAGGGACTGCGGGGTCTGCCTGGGATGGTCCCGGGGCGCCCACCTGCGGTCGCCCTGGTCTTTGCCAGCAGCGCAAGGGAAGGGCGGGGGGAGGGAGGGCGGGGCACGGGCGGCCGCGGGCACCTTGGCGGTCCAGGTGGGTCCTGCTGTGGGGCAGGTATCTCTGCAGCATCCCCGGGCACTCCTCCTCCAGGTAGGCCTTGGCCCGCTGCACGTAGACGGCCTCTGCCTCCCACTTGCGCTTGGTGTTCTGAGCTGCTGGGTCCAGAGGGACCCGGGCTGGGATTTCTTTGTCGAACTTGATGAAGTCCCGGCAGTCATAAGCGTACACCCAGAACGCTCCACTGATCTCGTTATTCCGCAGCTCACAGCCGAATGCTCCCTGAAAGGTGTGAGACCCTGCGCCCTCCCCACCGCCGCCCCCTGAAAGTCAGCCGGCCAGCCTGGCGTCAGTTATGCCTAAAGAGCTCTTCCTCTGGCACACTCTGCCACCAATAGCCTAGATAGCAGGGGCTTCCCTGATAGCACTGCAGTAAAGAATCTGTCTGCCAACGCAGGAGACCCAGGTTCGATCCCTGGGTTGGGAAGATCCCCTGGAGGAGGAAATGGCAACCCACTCCAGTATTCTTGCCTGGAAAATCCCATGGACAGAGGAGCCTGGCGGGCTACAGTCCACGGGGTCTCAAAGAGTCAGGCGGGACTTAGAGACTAAACAACAAGAATAAGACCAGACAACTGAGTCCACGGTCCACGGTCGAGTAGCTCGTGACTGGGGCAGCCACCACGGGAACCCGGGACACGCTGCAGGTTGCCTCACTCTCCACCCCACATCCCTGGGCAGGGGCGAGTCTGGCTCAGAAAGAGGGACCCGCCTTCGATGGACGGGGATGTGGAGGGGAGAGCTCAGAGGTGCCCGGATTCGTCCTGACTCGGCCTTCGCTTCGGTGTGAGCTGAGGCCTGGGAGTGAGGATGGGGAGAGCAGGCAGGCAGGTGAGTGTGGGATGCGGGCGAGGCACGCAGAAACGTCTGTGTTTCCGATCGTGCTTCCCGATCCTCCTTTGGGAGGGCCTGCTTCCATCTCACGCCCAGTTGTGGGGCTGCCTCTCGGGTGGAGCCCCTGCACCCCCGCAGCCCGTGGTCCACTCACCTTCGCTGTCCTTGCAGTAGCCCATGATGTCACTCGGGGTCTCCGTGAAGATGTCCTCCCTGGCCCTCTGAAGGGCGCTCTCCTTCTCCCAGTCCTCCATGCCTTCCACCTGGCTCCACGGGGCCAGGGGCTCGGCCCTCCTGCCTTCGCTATCGTAGTGGAAGAAGGGCTGGTCGTTGAGGTAGGCGACGGCCTGGAAGCGGGGGGAGCCCCGACGGGGCTTGGACAGCCCCGTGTAGAGGAAGCTCAGAGAGTAATTCCCTGTGAAAGGGGGAAGGACTTTGAGGAGTGGCGTCCCTGCAGGCGAGCCCGATGCAGGGCAGCAGGGGGCCGGGCAGGGAGGGCCCTGGGCCTTCCCCTCCTCAGCTCTATCCGCCTGCTGTCAGCCGCAGACCGCCGGGGCCTCCCTCGAGAGAAGGGGCAGCCTCTGTCCTGGGGATGATAGTTCAGAGCCCACTCTGGGCCTTCACTTCGTCTTGTCTTCTTGACAAACAAGCAGATAGTATCTCTCAGCCTCCTTGTAGGTGTATTGGGATCATGTGGTTGAGTTCTGTCAAAAGGAAGTGTGAGTGGGCGCGATGTCTTTTGGTCCAAGGCCTCATGAACGGGTTTGCTCCATCTGTCTTTCCCCCTTTAGGCGATGTCTGTGGAGGCCACAGGATGAGACAGAAGAATCCCAAGATGTAAACAGGCTGGACCCCAGAGTCATCCTATGGAGGAGACTACCTGATGTGTCTTCAGCTTTACATGAGGACTTCTTGATTTGTATTCAGCTTCACATGAGCAAGAAATAAATATTTGATGGATTAAGCCACCCTGAACTTTGTTACTGGAGCATAGCCTAGTCTACCCTGACAAATATATGTAGTTAGAAAGTGTTGGAAGGAGAATTTGCTAGAAAACTCAGAAAATGACCTAGAATAGCTTGGCACAGGGTAAGACCAGGATGGATCTCAGAATTCCCAGGGCTGTAACTTGCCCTTTGGTGTGAGATGGAGACTGGGAGAGGGGGGAGCATTCCCACAATGGATTCTATAATTAATTCATCCTATAACTCACACGGTGTTAATCATGTTGGAGGTTATACGGCAGAATCCTAGTTCGACTATTATTTTTGCTAATTAGTTTCTAAATATGATGACCATTTAGCTCATTAGCCCTTTTACCCTCCATAATGTGGATGGGTCTTATCTAATCAGTTGAAGGACCCAAGGGGAAAGAGCGAAGTAGAAATTCTGCCTCAGGTTGCCTTCAGATTCAAGACAGCAACATCAGCTCTTCTCTGGGTCTCCAGCCTGCTGACCTGTCCTGCAGGTTTCTGACTTGACAGCCCAGTCCGACACTTGTGTGAGCCAATTCCTTAAAATAAATATTTTTCTCTAAAGTCCTATTAATTCTGCTTCTCTGGAGAACCCTGATTGATACAGAGTTTGGTGTAGAAGGTGATTAACATTCTAAATGTGATTGACTGCTATAAAGTTAACATAAAACATATTTCTGACAGCTCATACAATGTAATAGATTTTAAACTTGCACGGTTTTATCTTACATTTATTCATCCTGAAATCCTGTATGCCAGAGCCAGACTCATTTCCCTGTCCTGGAATAGGCCCTATTCCTTCCAAGCTCCAGCTGGCTTCTTTCCTAGTCACCCACCTGCCTGGCCTGGAGGAGTAATATCTGAACCGTGGAGTGAGGGATGAATTTTCTTCTGGAACCATCTCTCCAGTTAATCTGCCTTCACATCTGCCCCTTGGGGTCGCTTTCTGTCCCCCTGAGTCTCAGATCCATCCAGTGGTCAGAGCGAGGGAAGGGATGAGAAGTTCTGCTTATGTGGCTCCTGCTCTGTCCGGGCTGTGTGACCCTGGGCAGGTCACTCACCTCTCTAGGTCTTAGTTTTGTTTATCCTGTAACTTAAGAGTTTTAGATTCTGATTCCTTAAGGTCTTACTTTGCCTGAGTCCAGAGGCTCCCTGAGTGCTTCTGGAAGTGTGTGAGTTGAACTAGTGAACAGCCTGGGACACCCATTCCTATAGTACACTTGAGAATCCCAGCCACCTTGGGGCCCTTCTTGAACCCATCTGTCCAGCTCATTACCTCCCCTCCATTCTTCTCCAGACCTACCCCTTGCTTCCCCACTCACCAGCCTGGGTCTCCCTGGGGACTGCAGGACCCAGAAGTAGCAGCAGGGACAGCAGGACAGGTACCGTTGTGCTGACCGTTCAGATGGAAGGTCCTGGACTTCCCCGGTCCTGGGAGCTTGCTGCAGACAACATGGAGAATACAGCCAGGTGTAGTTCTGGGAATGGCTGGGCTCCGAGCCTGGTCGTGGTGGGGCCAGGGAGGGGCAGGAATCCACAGGCCGGTGATAGGCGACAGAAAGGGCTGAGAGAGAGAGAAGAGGGTGCACAGGCCAGGCGGGTGGGTCTGTGCTCGGCGAGTCTACAGACCATCTGAACACCGAGAGCTGAGACAGCTGATCTGGGGACCAGGGCCTTGGGTACCCCAGTGTGGGAGAATGCCAGTGGGCTGGGTGTGTGTGTGTGGCGAGTGGCAGATGTCTGGGGCATGTCACCCTTCCAGCCTCTTCTGACATCCCCACCCCGGGGTTCGTAGGGGGAGTTGGGTATTGCCAAGCCATGCTTCACCCCTCCCCGCTGGAAAAGCCTGAGCCTGGGTAGACCCCAGCCAGGGTGTGGCCCCCACCCCACCCCACCCCACCCCACCCCACTCCCGCTGCTCTGCCAGATCTCTGCTTCCCGGCCTTCTATGCCTGAGGGAACCCCAGCATTTCCATCAGGGAAGCGGGCACAGCCAGAAGCCCCTTGTGCAGTGCCCCCCACAGCAGAACAGGTGCACGCGGCCTGGGCTCAGGGGAGCAGCCGCTCGCTCCCCGGACGCCGACTCGGGTCAGTGAAGCAGAGAAGCAGCCCCAGCAGATGACCTGTCCTGGAGGTCTTGGCGGCTCCCGGGGGCAGCGGGGCAGCAGTAGCCCCGGGGGCGTCCAGCTTCCCCTGCGTGATGTCCCTGGGCCGCGCTGTGGCGTCTGGTGCCAGCACACGTGTTCCCAGGACCCATTGCACAGTGCAGTGCCTGGCAGCAAGAAGACAATCAATGAACATTTAGAAAAACAGATCAATGGATCCGCGAGCAAAGACAAAGAGAGATGGCACCAGACCTACTTGAGGGGCACTGAGGCCGACTTGGTGGAAACGGATCGAGCGGTTGGGCAGTGGGATGGTAAAGGCAAAAGGGTGGCTCGAGTCAGAGTTTTGGGGCCACAGTCCAATGGGTGCCCAGTGTCCAAGGAATGAGACACATTCCTTGACCGTGTCTTTTCTGTCCCAGCCTGTGTTCTCTGCACACCCGTCCCTTTAGGTCAGCAGTTCTTAGCCTTTTATGCCATCTACTCAGGGTTCCCTTGTGGCTCAGATGGGAAAGAATCTACACACAATGCAGGAGACCTGGGTTCGATCCCTGGGTTGGGAAGATTTCCCTGGATGAGGGCATGACAACCCACTCCAGTAGTCTTGCCTTGTCCTGTCCCCATGGACGGAGGAGCCTGGTGGGCTACAGTTTTCGGGGTCGCAAAGAGTCGGACATGACTGAGTGACAAAGCCAGCACAGCACAGCCATCTACTCCCTTGCTAGTTATTCTCAAGATAATTATCATTTTTTACTGTTGAGATTTTATGTATTTATAAAAGAAATTTTATGATTCTAAAGCTAAACTCCAATACTTTGGCCACCTGGTGCGAAAAGACCCTGATGCTGGGAAAGATTGAAGGCAGGAGGAGAAGGGGACGACAGAGGATGAGATGGTTGGATGGTATCACCACTTGATGGACATGAATTCGAGCAAACTCCGGGAGTTGATGATGGACAGGGAAGCTTAGCGTGCTGCAGTCCACGGGGTCACAAAGAGTCGGATATGACTGAGCAGCTCTACTGACTGATAAAATAAATTAAAAAGTTTCCTTCAAGGTAAGTTGTTTTATTTTTGCTGCTCCATGCAGATCTTAATTCCTCAACCAGGGATTGAACCCAAGCTCTCAGCAGCGAGAGCGCAGAGCCCTAACCACTGAATCACCAGAGAATTCCCAAGAGAATGTTTAATGCATAAAATAAAACATAGGATACAGAGAAAGCCCATCACACACAAATGCAGGTTTTTCCATGCACTCCTGGGGGTTGATGGGCTGTCTGTAGCGGTCGGTGGGTCTCTGCTGGGTGGGCAGGACCACACTTGGCTCTCCGGGCCCCTCCTTCCTCCCTGCAGTGCCCAGTCTCTGCCGACGGTCCTGCCCCGCCCTGGGGTTGCTTCCCTTTGTCAGGATCTTGCTGCCCTCACATCTCGGCTGTCTCACTGGTCAGGAACAATCTTCTGCCTCATCTTGGCAAGCTGTCTTGGGCTTCCCCTGAAATCCGAACCCCTCCAGGAAGCTTCTCTGGCTGGCTGAGTGGCTGTGTGTCCTCTCCTTGTCCCCGCCGCTGGCCAGGACTCAGGTCTTCTGAGATTTCCGCCCCTTGCCCACCCCGGCCCGCGTCGCCTGTCCTATAGGTGGCGTGGGTCTCACATTCCAATTGGCCTCAGCCCTGGCCTGTTCACGGGGGGCCCTGGATCTTCTCACTAATCTAAAAATTTCCTCCTGTCATGTTATTTTTTGTTTGTTCAAAGGTCAGAAGTTGCTTTGAAATATCACTTGCTGTGTTATTTCCTTCTGAGTTACTTGGTTCCTCTTCCATGACTAATTATTATTATCTTAAACATTTCTTTATTTATTTGGCTGCATTGGGTCTGTGTGCAGCGCGCGGGATCTCTAGTCTCAGTATGCAGACTCTTAGTTGCGGCATGAGGGATATAGATCCCTAACTGGGGATTGAACTCAGGCCCCCTGCGTTGGGAGCACAGAGTCTTACAGCTGGCCCACCAGGGAACCCTCATGACTAATTATTAAGGATGGCATTTCCATGTATTGTCTACCGAGTATGGGGTGAGAAGAAACACTGCTATGAGACAGACCTGTAGGACCGTGGCGTTTATCCAGGCCAGTGTCTCCCTGGGGCACTCAGGACAAGGACCGAATCCAGATGTAGGCCTTTTTCTTCTTCTTCTGTTTAAAAAATATTTATTTATTTGGCTGAGTCGGGTCTTATTCGTGGCACTCGAGATCTTTCGTTGTGGCGCACGGACGCTCCAGCCGTGGCTCAAGGGCTCAGGAACTGTGTGTGGGCCTCGCTGCTCCTCGGCGTGTGGTGTCTTAGTTCTCCGACCAGGGACTGAACCTGTGCCCACGGCAGTGAGAGCAAGGAGTTCGAACCACTGGACCGCGGGGACTCCTGCATATTTTTTGTTTTAAATAAACTTCCACACTGTTACTTCCAATTACATGATCTTTGTGCAATTCTTCCCTTTCTCTGTTAATTATTTTTCAGTCACAATTCTTTGCTTAAGACCACAAGGATTTTTTTTTTCAGTGTTTGATTTATGCAAAGTCACATGGTTGTAAAAAATATTTTTCCCTTATTTTTCACGCAGTGATTTTTTGTCTCTTCTAGCTGGTTATTTTGAAGACATTTACCTCCTTGTCTCTCAATGCTTTCTTGATGTTTCATTATCAAGTCAACATCCTGGAAAATGATGATTTTCCTTCATCCTTTCTTAGCCTTCACCACACACATCCATTTCCCATCATCCGTCCTCCCAATATAAATACCTTATTTGAGAATTTAGGTTAGATCTTCATTATTTTCATTATTATGACTTTAATACTTTCACAGCTCTGCTGCATAGTGAGCTATAATCATTTTACTTTCTCACACAACTTTTTGTTTTTAATGGAGCTGATGGTTATTACTTTTCTATGTTCTTTTTGTTTATTACTTTTCTTATTCAACTGCCTCACCAGTCATATGAATCTCATCATAAGACATTCAGGAATCTTGGGTTTAGACAGGTTGCTCTCCACACCTGGGATCTCCCTTCATCTTCGTCACCCTGGGAACTCCATTTCTTAGCTGTGTGGTACCTTCCGTGTCCCAGAGATCATATATCTCTGGGACCAGCTTATCTGCCTTCTCCCTAGGTCACGTAGTCTCCCAGGCCCAGCGCTGTGGATCCGAGTCTTTCCTTCTCCTGACTTCTCCACCCTCGTTCCTGGTGGCCTCTCCCTCTCCCCGCAAGCAGACAGATCCATCCAGCTGTGGGGAGAGGGAGGGAGGGAGAGAAGAAAGCTTTCTCCTCCCACCACGGGGCGGGGGCAGAGACGCCAGGCCTCCTTCTGCCCCCACCATTGGGTGACCCCTGCAGCCGGGCACCCTGCTGCTCCAGGGCTTGGCATGTTTCGTCAGCACACGGCTGTGGGAGGAGGCTGGGCTCATCTGGTGGGAGGAGGGAGACAAAGTAGGCCTTGTCTGGTGGAATAAAGAAGTGGGATGACTTCTCGGCACGCTTGGGGGCTCCCTTCCTGGCACCAATCCCCAGAAACTTACTGTGAAAGAGAAGTTTGTCTTGGTGCTTAAGGGTCCTGTCAGAAGCTTAGAAAGAATTGGGCAGAAGCCCCCTCCCCCAACCTCCAGCACCAACCTTAACCCCCTCCCCTGATACCCACACTGCCCGAGGCTCTGTGGACATTTATAAATGGAGCCATTGCGGAATCGGGGGAAATCCAGGCAACTTTGAAAAGTGTGCCTGTTCCCCGAGTCCTGTGTTTCTCCCCACTTTCCACCCCCTCTTCAGTTAGACAAGGACTTTGGTCACTGGGTCTGGACCATCTGCGAGGCCCCGAAAGGTGGGCTCCCAGTTCTGATCTTCCTGGGAGGTGACCACATGCCATCAGCAGAGACGAGCTGAAGGCCCCTGACACAGTGGCGCCTTCTTGAGACGTGGCTTAGCGGAGGGGACATCGGACTCTGGAGCCACCCTTGGTTCCCACCTTGCCTCTTCCTGAGTGACCTTCACAAGTGATTCAAACTTTCTGGACCTTGGTTTCCTTGCTAGTCACCTAACTCTGTTATTAGGAGTGTAAATGTTTAGGGTTTGATGAATTGATCCCTTATAATAATGGAATGACCTCTTTATCCCTCGTAATATTTTTGCTATGAAACTTAATTTGATATTAACAATGCCCCTCAGGATTTCTTTTCCTTTGTGTTAGCATAGTATATTTTTCCATCCTTTTACTTCTTATCCACATGTGAAATTAAAAAAGTGGGTTAGGGACTTCCCTGGTGGTTCAGAGGTAGAGAATCTGCCTGCCAATGCAGGAGACCTGGGTTCGATCCCTGATCCAGGAAGCTCTCACATGCAGCGGAGCAGCGAAGCCGCCGCAGTGAGAAACCTGAGCACCACAGCTTGAGAGTAGCCCCCACTCGCTGCAACTGGGGAAAAGCATGCAAAGCAGCGAAGACCCAGCACAGCCACAAATAAGTAAAGGAAATTATAAAGTCGGTTATTTGGACTTAGCATATGAGTAGCTCTTGCTTTTTACTCAGTCTGTCTCTCTGCCTATAAATTGAAGTGGCTTGACCATTTACACCTCGCGTGGTTATTTACATGGTTAAATTCAAACCTCCCATGTTGCTATCTGTTTGCTATTTGTCTCATCTGCTTTATCTGTTCCCTCTCTTTCCTCTTCTGCCTTCTTTTGGATGAACTGATCATATGTTTATAATTCTACTTTGTCTCCTTGGTTGCCCATTAGCTACAATCCTTTCTTGACTGTATAACACTGTACATTTTACATTTTCATCTTATTGCAGTTTACCTGCAAGGGATATCAGACCATCGCACACAGTATAAGAATCTTACAAAACATACTCCGATTTTTCTCTTCCTGGCCTGTATGCAATGTGGGGTCACAGCATACGCTGCCATGCTCTCGCCATAGGTGAAGTCTATAAAGTAAATCTATAGACTTACCAAAGTCAGTCTATAAAGTCTGGAAAAGTAGGGAACTCTTGCATTCCTGGCTTCCTGGCCCCTATGTTATATACCTGAAACATATAATAATGTACAGCAATTATACTTCAATAAAAAAGGGAAGAAACAAAAAAGAGTTTAACCCTAAACAGTTCCCTGGTAGAACTACCAAAGGTTGTACTTCGAGAAGAAAAAAATTTAGCACACCAATGTTCATAGCAGCAGTACTCACCATAACCAAGAGGTGCAAACACCCCGACAATCCATCAGTGGATGAATGGACAAACAAAATGTCGCACCTACATACATGCAATGGAATACTATTCAACCTTAGGAAGGACTGAAGTTCTGATATATGTTACAACATGAATGAACCTTGAAGACATAATGCTAAGTAAAATAAGCCAGTCACAAATGCTGTATGATTCCACTGATGTGAAGAGTATAAAGTAGTCAAATTCATAGGAATAGAAAATGGAATGGAGCTTGCCAGGGGCTGAAGGGAGGGAGAAATGGGGACAAAATTCCAGTTTTGTGAGATGAAAGAGTCTTGGAAATCCACCGAACCATAATGTGAATATATTTAACACGATTGAACTGAACACAAAATAGTTAAGATGAACACACATGCACGGGTGCGCACACACACACACATGGAGAATGAGAAGAAGATTTAATCCAGAAGGAAGGTATGACATTCGAGAAGCAACCAGAGCAAAGAAACTGGTAAAAATGTTGTTAAATTTAAATAAGAATTGAGTTAAATATTCTGTCTGCAAGGCTGAGAATGGATTAGGGGTAGACAAGTCTAGAAACAGAAGCTGGTTCAGTAATTCAGTTTTGAACTAAGGTGTCTTCTTAATTCAAGGGACAGAATCTCCACAACCAATAGGCTGATAAGATGTGCTCAATGAAAGAGAAGCTGTCAGTGATGACATCAAAGGTTTTGGTTTGGATCCAGGGTTGATGGCAGAATTAGTCATTAAGATGTGGAAAATGTAAGCAGAGGATTTTTATTTTCATGAGAGTATGAAATTATAGTGGATTTACCATTAATAGGTCTGTAAAGGCTGGTAATTTGAAATATAACCAGGCTAGCAGCATAGTAGAGTTTAGGGGTTTGCTATCTGAAGCCAGATTGCTTATCCAAATCCCAGCTTCTCCATTCATTAGCTGGTTGACCTTTTATAAGTTACTCAACTTCTCTGTTCTTTATTTCTCTCACGTATAAGAGGGTAGTAATAGTATGTACCTCATAAGGTTGTTATGAAGTATGAGTTATTAACCATTTAGCACTTATAATATCCATCATTTATTATGCACTGAATAAATGTTGGTGTAAGAAGATATTGGAAATTTGGACTGGGATTTCAAGAGGCAATGTTTTGGAAAATGTAATATGTAGGACATTCTAAAGCAATTACTAGTCTGAGATGCAGTATTTCAAAGGAAAACCAAATGAACAGCAGTTACGTCACTCTTAATCTCTATGCCCACATCTAAGTTTGGCAGAATTGTTGGAAATTAAAGGCAAAGAGGGCTAACTCTGGAGAAGCTACTTTTGTTGTTGTTATCTTCAGTTTAAATTTTTATTTTGGCCACGCTGTGAGGCGTGTGGGATCTTAGTAGTTCCCCAGCCAGGGATTGAACCTGCACCCCCTGCAGTAGAAGCATGGAGTCTTAACCACTGGATCACCAGGGAAGACCCTGGAGAGAAGCTACTTGGGAAAGAGATGTGCTTTTAGTTCTTCCCAGTGGAAAGGGCTGGGAGAAGCTGCTGCCTCCTGCCTGCTTCTCATGCCCAGTGAGAGTCCAATGCGTGGACTCTGGACTGATAAATCAGAGAGGCAAGAGACAGGATATCCAGCAGATGAACAGAAGGCAGTGTGGTTGCGTTGGATATGGCCTATGTGCCCAGAGGTTTTTGGCCCTAGAGACACATCAGTATTTCCTGTGGACCAGATGTGAACAGAAGAGAGCCAGTGAGAGGTTTCTCAAGTCCTGCTGAATAGTATCCCCTGAGGAGTAAACAGGCTTCAAAAGTAAAACATTCATTTGAGAATTCTCTGGTGGTCCAGTGGTTAGGGCGCCATGCTCTCACTGCAGAGGGCCGGGGTTCAATCCCTAGTTGGGGAACTGAGATCCCTAAAGCCATGTAGTGTGGGCTCCCCCCTCAAAAAAAAATTCATCTGGCAAACTGTAAAAAGATCAAATGACTTAAAAGGTGAAGATTATCAAGCTGGACTTGAACTTCTCTGTAATAATATTAAATGCTAAAAATAGTGGCACGATGCCCCGCATTTCCACAGGGGTGGTGTCTGGAACTGAGGTGTTGGAATTCTCCCAGGGAGCAGGTAGACGCCCATCGGGCTATGGGGGAGGCCCGAGCTATTTCTCCCAGCCAAGACAACCGTGTGGAATGCTCTCTGTTGTTGCCTGCCAGCCCCCGCAATGAAAAGACACCGAAGCCTCTGCCCCCTTTCGCATGATCTCCCCATTTCAGTTCACGTAGACGATGTACCCCTCACCCTTGACAACAGACGCTTGTTCTCCAGAGTCCATTCTTTAGCAGCTGGGCTGCCTGCCCCTCTGGTTGCATTTCTTTGACCCTGCACTGAGGCTGCCAGGAATGGCAAGGGGTGGGGGAAGGAGTGGGTGGTGGAGGGAGGCAGGGCCTGGGGGAGAGCGAGGACCCTGCATGCTCGGGCCTGAGGACTCTTCTGTCTGCCTCTTTCCTCTGCTGTGGGTGCTTTGGCTCGAAGCTGCCAGGTGAGTGCTGGGGCAGCGCAAGGATGGGCTGGCCCAGGGCCCGGGGCGGTGGAGGGGGCTGCCCGGACTCTGGGCTGCGCAGTTGCAATTCTATTGCTCACGCCCACGCTGGAATATCATTAGCATTCAGACTAAGCCTGGGATGTGGCCTGAGGTTCTGCATACCTGGTGATGCCGGGCCGCTGCACCCTTAACGACCCTTTAGCAAAAGATCTAGAATGTTTTCAAGGCCAGGTGGGGTGAGCTGGTGGCAGGGGGCTGGGCCCAGCGCTGGCCTCAGTGGACGTCCTTCCCTCACGACCATGTTGAGTCTTAACTCTCTCCAGAGGTGGCTTCTGCCCCCTGTGGAATCCTGGAATTTTTCTCTCCCCCAAAAAAGAGATGCTCAGAAAAATTCTTAACAAAATCATGATGGAATTAAAAAAAATACGTTTATATATTTAAAAATCTCCTCAAACTCTGGGCTTTCCTCGTTCTCCCAACTCTTGAGCTCATAGGAACTGCTTCTAATGTCTTGACAGGGTTTAGATTCTGCCAACCCCCTCTTGAATAGATTGATTTGCCAACTATTTCTCCCCTCCCGGAAACAGAGTGGTCTCTTGAGCTTTCTCAACAATGCTGAGCCCTCAGCTCCCTAGGTCCCATTGATTGGCCTGGGGTCTCTGACTCCCTGTGGGCAAAGATATGTTTCTGGGAGGAGGAAGAAGGTCTCAGAGAATGAGAGGGGTGGGCAGGAGATGGCTAGAATAGATGGGGAAAGCCGGGGGTCCCAGGAAAGCAGGGGAAGAGGGATGGCTATATTTGGGCTCCAGTTTCTCGGAAACTTCCCCTGGTCTGCAGACTCAGGAAGAGGGGCAGGATATTTACTGCCTACACCCTCTAGGCCCTGGAATGCGTGTAGAATAAGCCCTGTGCTGGTGCTAACAGCCGCGGTGCAAAGGACATGGCAGGGTGCTCCAAACCAGGGGTGCTCAAGCAAGTCCTCCGGTCCTGCTTTTTCCTGTTCTCTCCATCTGTGGGGAAACCTGGAGGCCTAGCTCAGTTCTGAGAGCCTCCCAGAGAAC
This sequence comes from Odocoileus virginianus, assembly GCF_023699985.2. Lineage (NCBI taxonomy): Eukaryota > Metazoa > Chordata > Mammalia > Artiodactyla > Cervidae > Odocoileus > Odocoileus virginianus. Next base: position 35,067,283 of record NC_069706.1, read on the forward strand.
ATCTGGCTGTCTGGCTGTGGGTCTGGGGTGGGCATGGGCGAGAGAGAAGAACAGAGGCAGGGCTTCTGGAAACCACTCAAACTCCTGACGCCTGGAACATGCCGGGGCTGCTCTCTGTTAAAGCCCAGGTCTGCTGGGGAGATGTGTATTTGGAGGGTGCTGGACCTGCACTTTGAAATGAGATGAGGCTGAGAGTTTCTGAGTGTTTACTAAGTTAGCATTTAGTCTGGTGACGGACTTGCTGGAGGGCCCGAGGCAGAAACCCTTGGAGCTTAGTACCCACCCCCCCCCCACTGCAGCAAGAAGTGCTGGGACCCTTTGAACTCAGTAGTGGGAGGGGCCGGAGGCAGCGTCACAGGAGGGTGCACGACCGACCTGGAAATGGGCCGATGATCATGCCCTGCAAAAGGCCCTGGAGATGCTCTGGACAGACGTCTTGCTTTACGAGCTGGTAACTGAAGCCAAGCGGGAGCAGGTGATGGATCAGAGCTACTCAAAAGCAGTGGTTCTCAGCCTGGGGCGATCGCGCCCCAGGGGACACTTGGCAATAACTGGACACCATTGTGGGGGGGGGGTGTTGGTGTTCACTGTTGGTATCTAGTGGACAGAGGCCAGGGACGCTGCTAAAGGTCTTACAGCTCATGGGACAGCTCTCCTCTGACAGGCCCCACACTAAAGAGACAGGCCCCACACTAAAGAGACAGGCCCCACAAAGAGACAGGCCCCAAATGTCAACAGTGTGGAGGCTGAGAAACCCAGGACCAGCCTTGAAACGTGACCTCTTGTTTGGTCTGCTGTGGAGCTCAGTCACCAAACAAAAGTTAAAGATTTATGAAGAAATCACTCCTTTCTAAGGAAAGCTTTCACTAAGCTTTCCCATCTAATACTCTAGTGATTTTACTGTTGTCTTGATTTCCAAATTATAAACAGATTTTGATCCATATCTATTTACCTTTTACTATTTTCAATTATTCATCTTCTTCCTTTGAATTCTAAAAGAATTATCCAGTGTGCTTTCTAGCATGCTGATTTAGTTTTCTCCAGAATCTTTCCTATTGCCTTCAAAGATCAATCTGATGCTCTCTTTCCTACTCTCTTTGTAGTGGGTGCACTCATAAAGATCCATTTACTCTCATTTTCGAGGCGTGTTAGGGATGAGAGGGGATAACCTTTTATCTTCAGTCTGCCATCTTTAATCATGGGACCAGTTTTACATCTTTCTAGAGACTGGAAATAAATTTTTAAAATTTTAACCCAATTTTACTGAAAAGAATTTTCAGAAGCCTGATACACTTGGAGTTTTCACAGTCTGTGATGAAGAAGAAAGACAGGGACTTAGGGGGCAGGCAGAGGTTCAGACTCTGATTCTTAGTGGCTCAAAATACGGCTTCACACAGTTGGTGGATAATTATATAATTCTCTGGTCAATTGAAGCCCTCAGAACTGTTTCTTGGAAGCATCTCAATGTCTCTTTTGATTGCACAGAAGTGACCATTCTCCCTAAGTTCTGGCATATGGCCCATTCTTATCTATAGTTTATAACACTAGTAATCATTTAAGATTGCTTTGTGCATCTCTCTGGGTATTATAATAGTTGATACGAGAGAAATTAGGCATGTTGCAGTTCCTGCCGTGTTAACATAGAAATTCAGATTATTAATATTAGACTTAATAACAGGAAGAAACTGAAGCAAATTCAAAGAGAGGAAACAAGGATGGTCGGAATTACAGGAAAGGTAATTTGGGGGTCAAGTCCTCAAAGAAGCTGGAAGGAGTGACCCAGGGACACAGATTTGAAAGGGAGGGTTGCCTTGGACAAGTGGAAAGACACTTCTTTCTCGAAGATGCTACAGCAGGCCATGACTGTGAAGATAAAAGTAGCTGCAGGGTTTCACATTACAGTCTCTATTTTCTCTGGAATAAGAGCTTCCCACGGTCTTCTGAGGGTGAGGGGAACCAGGTGTGTGAGAGTTTGGGCTGATGGAGGAGAGTTAGGAAGAGCAGTTGGATGCTGAGGGCTGCTGAGAGGACACAGATGAAAGATGGCAAACTGGCCTCAAGGTGTGACCGCCTTCTGTCCCGAGAACTGCAGGATTTCTGCAGCCTGTCCTCGACTCCAGTCACGTCTCACCACGAGGGAGATAAAAGCCCAAGGAGCAATGATGAAGCAGAGTCGAGTTTCGAATTTTGTCCAGTCAGCTCCGGCTTTGGCCCGAACCCCGTGACATTTAACTAGCAGATTCCGCCGGGTCTTCTTCCAAGTGTTCTCCTTTCCTAAGCTGCTCAGAGCATCAGACCACATAAGCGCCGACATTCGCTCTGTTCACTGGATCCCCACTGACCCCCTGACCCAACCTCGTCTCCGTCTCCCCACGATGAGGGGAGCAGAGGCCAGACTGACCCGCCTGTGAGCCCCTGGGGGCCTGGAGCAGGAGGGCGGGCAGCGGAGGAACGCACACCGCTCCCGGGGGGCAGCGCCGATTTCGTTCCGACGACATGGACAGGAGCACCCGACCTGGGGTGGCAGCCGTTTTCAGAGGACTCTGACTATTCGGCCTTTGGGAAGCGAGAGAGGAAGGGAGGGAAAGAGAGAGACAAAGACAGCCTCTGCTCTCCCTGCAGGTCCAGAGTTCCTCTCCCCTCCTGCCCTTCCGTTAGGTCTCTTCCCACTTAGAAAAAGTCTCAGCTTCTGCAGAGTTATGGACACCTGGCTCCCCTGTGAAGGAAACCCTGTGATCAGCTCTCGGTCCAGACATCCAGTGCGTGGGGGGCTATCTCCATGGCAATGAAAGGCTGTGGTTGCGGATCCAAGCGCCATGGTGGGTGGATGGGTGGGCGGGCCTGGCGTCGAAGCTTTTCCTTGGAGAGTCCTGTCGTGCCTTCTCACCAGAATTCCCAGCAGTACTGGAGGGGGGAAGAAGAGAAAGCCACAGTCCCACTCACTCACTATTAGTATTTTAGAGAGATGCTCGTAACTGTAAAGAGGTGCGGTCAGCTCGTGGTATCTGACCAACCAGGTTGCCGGGGAGGAACAAGCCAGCCTGCCTCACCCGTCCTTGGATCGGGAGTGAAAAGGGGGCCCGGCGCGCAGCGCCCCGACGCTCACCCCTGTCCTCTGCTTCCTAACAGGATGTGCGGCAGCTTCCTGAGGCGGGTGGCCGCGGAGGAGAGCCGGCACCCCACCCCCGTGGGCCGCCTCCTGCTCCCCGCGCTCCTGGGGCTCCGCCTGGTGCTGCTGGCCGCCGGCGGGCCGGGGGTCTTCGGCGGCGGCGAGGAGCAGAGCGAGTTCGTGTGCCACACCCAGCAGGCGGGCTGCAAGACCGTGTGCTACGACGCCTTCCACCCCCTCTCCCCGCTGCGCTTCTGGGCCTTCCAGGTCACGCTGGTGGCTGTGCCCAGCGCCCTCTACGTGGGCTTCATTCTGTATCACGTCATCTGGCGCTGGGAGGCATCGGAAAAGGGGAAGACGGGAGAGGAGACGCTGGGCGGCCAAGCGGAGAAGGGCGGAGAGGCCGCGGGCGCCGGCAGCTCCAGGCTGCTCTGGGCCTACGTGGCACAGCTGGGGGTGAGACTGGCCCTTGAGGGGGCAGCCTTGGGGGGGCAGTACCACCTGTTCGGGTTCACGATGCCCACCTCCTTTGTGTGTCGTCTGGAGCCCTGCCTTGGCAGTACCAACTGTTACCTCTCCCGCCCCTCTGAGAAGACCATCTTCTTGAAGACCATGTTTGGGGTCACGGGGCTCTGTCTCTTGTTCACGCTTTTGGAGCTTGTCCTCCTGGGCCTGGGGAGATGGTGGAGGGTCTGGAGGCACAAATCCCCGTCTTCTAATTACTCCCCGACTTCAGAGAGTGTCAAAAGACGCAAGGCACCAACGGATAACTTCCCAGTGGTGGAAATAAGAGAACGGCCTGGAGAAGCAGGTGAGAGGGGCTCTGAGGTCCCTCCTTCTGCCTGCCCCTGATGTATGGGTCCTGAAGATCCCCCACGGTGGGTCCCTCACCCTCTGGGGAGCACAACGCCCCCACGCTATCAAGTAGAAAAGCAGGTTCTCAGCAAATGTGTTCTGACCACCCAACAGCTGGATGGTTCCTTCCAATGAATCAGGGCCAGAGTGCTCAGCCCATTTTACCTCCTGCCTTTCCGTTAGGTCTCTTCCCATTTAGAAAAAGTCTCAGCTTTTGCAGAGTTATGAAGACACCTGGCTCCGCTATGAAGGAAACCCAGTGATCAGCTCTTGGCCCAGACATCCAGTGAGTGGGGGTTTATCTCCATGGCAAATGAAAGGGTGTGGTTGTGAATCCAAGAGCCATGGTGGCGGGGCGTGGGACCGGGTGTCCGAAGCTTTTCCTTGGAGAGTCCTGTCATGCCTTCTCACCAGAATTCCCTGGTGTCAGCATCACAGCTTTCACAAGCTTGTTTCCAGAGCTGGCCAGCAGAAGCCTCCCTAAAACAGTGCCTTTCCCTGCCCTGCACATTAAATACTACCACCGAGCTGGCATTCCTATTGCTGAGGGCAGTCCTCTTTCCTGTCTCAATGGGTATCTGGTTTCCAGCTGTACACATCCTCTGCTCCCCCCACCTTCGAAGTCCTGTAACCAAAAATGCCTCCAGTCTTGCCGCATAAATCTTCTTCAGAAACCCTGGCTTTTCATGCATATATAACCCAGGGTCCTTTGATATGTAGATTTGATGTATTCAAACACTTGGCTACACTCTTTTGGAAGATCTCTATGACTACTTTTAAAATTCATAGTCCTCAGTATAACACAGAAATCACTACTGTTGATTCAGGGATAATAGTAAGGGACATTTATATAACAGTATGATTCAGTAGGTAATCTAGCACTGAATATCAGGCTTCTTTTTTCTTGAGTTTCTCAGTCATTTTGGTCCAAAAGCTTTCCAGCTTCCACCTTTTTGCAGAAACACTTCCTTTCTCAGTTCTTCCTTGCCCTCAAATTCTCAACAAAGACTGGTTCCTAGGTTTGGAAATGGAATCTCAAAGGATCCTCCAGTAAATTAGGAAGGTTTATTCCGAAGGAAAGACATCTGGTTCCCCAGACAGTCTGGCAACAGCTATCAAAATAATAATGTTTTCTTTCTGCTACACAGTGTTTCGTAAAGAATCCAGTATCTAGTATAGCCAGAGCCCAGCCAAGTGACCAAGGACAGAAAAAAGCAACTGACATCATTCTGAATTTCTCCTTGATGATGTTCCCTTTTAAATAGCTTTATTGAGGTATAGGTTACATACCATATAATTCACCCATCTGAAGTATACAATTCAATGACTTTTAGTATAATCACAGAGTTGTGTATCCATAATCCCAACAGTTTAAGAACATTTCATCAACTCAAAAAGAAACCCTAAAATACTTAGCTTTTACCCCCAAATCCCCATACCTTTTCAGACATAAGCAACCACTAATCTACGTTCTGTCTCTACAGATTTTCTTAGGATGGGCTTTTCATACAAATGGAATCATACAGTATGTGGTCTTTTGTGACTGGCATCTTTCAGTTAGCATCATGTACTTCATTCCTTTTATGATTATTATTTCATCATATGGCTATACCACATTTTATTTATTCATTTTTGAGGTGGTGGACATTTGGATTGTTTCCACTTTGGGGCTATTATGAAAAATGGTGCCATGAACATTCATGTACTAGTTTCTGTGTGAACACATATTTTCAGGGCTCTTTGGTAAATACCTGGGAGTGAAGTTGCTGGGGGATATGGTAACACTTCTGTTTAACCTGTTAAGGAAATGTCTAACTTTTTTCCACAGCAGTTGTACTAGTTACTCTTTTATATTCCTAGTAGCAATGTATAAATGGGTTCCAATTTATCCACATCCTTGCCAACATTTGGTATTATCTTTTTTCCCAGTTTGATTTTTAAATTCTAGCCATTCTAGTGGGTGAAATGATATTTCATTGTGGTTTTGATTTGTATTTTCCTAATGACTAATGATGTTGAGCATCTTTTAATGTGCTTATTGGCCGTTTGTACAGCTGCTTTGGAGGAATGTTTATTTAAATCCTTTGCCCATTTAAAAAAATTGGGTCATTTGTAATTTTGTTGTTGAGTTCTTCTTGTGTGATCCTCATCACAAGTATGATTCCAAATATTCTCTCCATTCAGTGGGTGGTCTTTGACTTAACTGACAGTGTCCTTTGATGCACAGGTTTTTAAGTTTGATGAAATCCAGTTTATCAATTTTTTCTTTTGTCGCTTATGATTTTGGTGTTATAGCTAAGAAACTATTGCCTAATCCATGACTATGAAGATTACATCTACCTTTCCTTCTAAAAGTTTTATAGTTTTAGCTTTACATTTAGGTCTTTGATTTTGAATTAATTTTTGTATATGTTATGAGACAAGGGTCCAACTTCATTCTTCTCCATGTAGATATCCAGCTGTCCCAGCACTGTTTGTTGAAAAGTTTCTTTTCCCTACATATAATAGTTTTTGGCACCATTGTTGAAAATCAATTGCTTGGAGACGTATGGCATTGTTTCTGTACTCTCGATTCCATTGATCTATATATCTATTCTTATGGCAGTACCATGTTTTGATCACTGTAGCTTTGTAATGTTTGAAATTGGGAAGTATCAATCTTCCTGTTTTGTTCTTCTTTGTTGAGATTGTTTAGCCAATTGAGATCCCATGAAATTCCATATGAATAAAATTGTAAATTAGGGAGCCTCAACATTTTCCGTTAAGAAGGATGTTCATTTCACAAGTATGGCAGGATTGAAGACACAGAGACATTAAGGAGATACAGTTCAATACAAAGGCAGACATAGAGACACACAGACACTCACACCACAGACAGTCATGTTTGCATCAGTAACAGATAAGAGCACCCCTTCTTGCTTGGCTCATATTTGAAACTCAGATTCCTTCTCTCTTTTTTTCTCTCCCTTTTTTGGCTGCACTGTGCAGCTTGTGGGACTCAGGATCTTAGTTCTCCCCACCGGGGACCAGGAATGGAACTTGGGCTCCACAGTACAGGTGCAGAGTCCTAACCACTTGGCCACCATGGAATTCCCACAGATTCCTTCTCAATATGGTATTCCAATTCACAAAGAAAATGCAGGTATCAGTTTTATCATTTAAACATTTAAGACATTCCGTAGAACTTCCATCAAAACCCCAAAACAGCGATCACAGGAACCCCCTGTCCACATCATCTGATCATACAGTCGGTAACCACTTATGGAGCATATTACACAAAAGGCAGTATCTGATTTTGGGACACAAGAAGAATGAAACATTTCTTTCATAAGAAAAGAAATAGAGTGGGAAGAATAAACAACTGAGCACCTCAGAAACACAAGATCAAAACTCCACTGAAGAGAAACAGATAATGCTCTGAGACGGGCAAGCATCTTGCTTGTTGAAAGCCTCAATGGATGCTCCTTTGGAGAGCAAAATGGTTACTGTCTTCAAGTTGGGTACCAAAAGTCAATTCACTTGTGTTTCTGAATCTTTTTTTAATTATTTATTTTATTTTTGGCTGTGCTAGGTCTTGGCTGCTGCGTGGGCTTTTCTCTAGCTGTGGTGCCCGGGCTTCCCAGCGCAGTGGCTTCCCCTACTTCAGAGCCCGGGCTCTGGGGTGCCGGCCGCAGTGCGTGGGCTCAGCAGTCGCGGCCCCTCAGCTCTAGAGCATAGTTGCGGCGCACTGGCTTTGCAGCAGTTGGGATCTTCCCAGACCAGGGATCGAACCTGTGTCTCCTGCATTGGCAGGCAGATTCTTTACCACTGAGCCACCAGGGAAGCCCCCCATGCTTCTGAATCTTAAGCACTCCCATTTAAAACACCTGATTTCTTTCCACTCTCCCGGTCCTATTAGGTCTTTCACAACATCCTCAACAACAGCTACAGCTTCAGCTCCACTCTCCAGGTACTGCTTTCACACCCTGGTCTTGACCTTCTCAGGTGCGAGGGTCAGGAACAGCTCTAGCACCAGCAGCTGCTCCTTCCCAGCATCTTAGACAACAGCGGCTCACAGATCACCCACAAGCTGACACAGAGCATCCTTAGCCTACAGACTTCCTCTGCATCGAACCACCTAAAATACCGGTGGGAAGTCTCAAACCTGGGGGAAACCATCTAACCCTGCGTTCCTCTGCCTAGCTTAATGATTAGAACCACTATCTCCACTGCCTGAGTGTGCCCCACGCCCTGAGGTTGAGCTTCCTCTTCCTGGTGTGACCCCTATGCTGGGAAGGAAAGAGAAATCAGGGTGGCAGGGTGATCAAATGGCTCCCCACTACCTCGTGGGGGCTAAACACTCCCTTTCCTGCTTGCATCCCAGAAAGCTGGCTCTCCAGGCGGCCCAGGAGACTCCAGGAGAGTCGAGCTTTGAGTGGGTGGGTTTTGTGGGAGCAGCAAGAAATCCTGCCTTTTGAGCATCTCAACTAGACCTCGGGGTTGGAGGTCAAGAACGGGTTCCTTCCTGTGTCTGTGACTCTGTACGCCTGCCTTTGTATTGACAGGATGAAGCTGAACAAAAAAGGACAGACTTCAGAAAAAGCCAGCCTGTGGGGCAGGGCGCCTCCTTAGGCCCACTTCTAGCGGGGCTGCACAGACGCCCCCCCCGCCCCCGCCCCCATCCCGTCCTCTTCCTGGCCCTCCAGGCCGCTAGGGTGTACCTCCCCCGGAATGCCCTTCTGGGCAGCAGCTCGCCTAGGATTCTAGACCCTAAATCTTCTGGGAGCAGCCTGCGAACCGGAAGGACAAGTTCATTAGCGCCTCCCAGTTTGGTTCCACCAGCAGCGGCTTGCAGCTGCGGGAGCACCACCATACTCCTGCGCGCCCCGCAAACCGCCGCGCGCCTCGAAGCCTCTCTAGGCCTCCCGGGGGACTTCCGCATCGCTCTTGTTGGTCGCGTCGCAGCCCGCCGTCCTGTCACTTCCCACCGGCCGTCTTCGCGCGGAAACCGGAGCGCGCGGGAAGGGCCGCAGCCCCCCGCAGCCCCGCGCCCCGGCTGGATCGCGAACCCCAGAGGAGTTCGGCGGCAGCGGGTCCGAAGGCCACCTCCAGCCGCCCGCAGGCGTCTCATCCGGGACAGAGGGGCGGCATGGAGGCCGAGGACTTCCAGGAGGAGCTGACCTGCGCCATCTGCCTGGACTATTTCGAGGACCCGGTGTCCATCGAGTGCGGCCACAACTTCTGCCGCGGCTGCCTGTGCCGCACTTGGGCGCCGGGAGGCAGCCCCGTCCGCTGCCCCGAGTGCCGGCGGCCGTCGGCGCCCGCCTCGATGAGGCCCAACTGGGCCCTGGCCCGGCTGACCGAGAGGATACGGCGCCGGCGCCTGGGCCCCGTGCCCGCGGGTCTGTGTGGCCGCCACTGGGAGCCGCTGCGGCTTTTCTGCGAGGACGATCAGAGGCTCGTCTGCTTGGTGTGCAGGGAGTCGCAGGAGCACCAGGCCCACACCATGGCCCCGGCCGACGAGGCCTTCAAGAGCTACCGGGTGAGCCGGCCGTTTACGGGGCTGGGCTGCCGGTATATGCCCTGGGAACCTTTACTGTCCGCACTGGAAGCATAAACCCACCCTCACCCCCACCCCTGACAGGCTCGAAAAAGTTAAGAGACTCACAGATCAGAGCTAGAGTTTAAAACTGGAGTTGGGAGGGCGGTGGAGGCTCAGTCATCACCGCAGAACTTTCCAGGGACTGGCCTCCGGGCAGCTCGGTCATCCTGAGAGGTTATACACCAGTGCTGTCCAATAGAAACAAAAGGTACCAGGCACATCTGTTATTCAAAGTTTTTCTAGTGGTGAGAAGAAACAGGTAATGCTGATTTTAATAACTCATTTATCCAAAGTATCCAACATCGATATGAAAATTATCAGAGATATTTTAATTTTTTCATGATGGGCCTTTGAATCTGTGTGTGCTTTACATTTACACACATCCGTTTGGACTCTCCATATATCAGGAACTCACATGGCTAATGGATGCTGTATTGGACAGTACAGGTTTGTGCCTACAGATGTCATCAACAGCTGATGATTTGGGAAAAGCCTGGCTTGGAGGGATAGGTCTAGATTTTGTTACTAGCTTCATCAGTTGGGAAAATCACTTAATGTTTGAATTTGGAGATTCTCTGTTCTAACTATCTTATGGGTTAAGAAGCTTCAGTTAAATAAATCAGTTTATCATATTCTGTTCCAGCCACACTGGCCTTCCTGCTTTTGTTTCAAGCCTGTTCTCTCTCTCTACCCATACCTTCTGTCCTTTAGATCCTTTTAGATTTTAGCTTGAAGACCTTCCTTGATCATCCTTTCCAGACTAGCCCTACCCCCTTCCATTACTGAAGGTGTCACTCCAGTGGTCTCCATCTGAATTGGTATCTAGTAAGTACTCGTTGAAAACATGATGATACAAGTTAAAGTGTATTGTAAACTGTCAAATGCTGTTCATTTTTATCAGCTGACTATAAACAGGAAACATGCAAAGTTAGACTAGAAAGTATATATTCATTTCTTTATTCAGTAGCCTTTATTGGTGCTTCCTGTATGCTAGGCATTGGTCTAGACTCTGGACATAAATGGATGAGAAAGACGTGGGTCTTGTCTTGTAAGGGATGTAAGCATGTAGACCAGTAATTTCAGTGTGTGTGAGTTATCAACACACGGAAGGTCTGAGATTAGAGTCATCAGACAGGGGTCCTGACCTTTATAGAGGAATGAAACATGAGTCCGCTCTTGATGGGTGAGGTTGCTCTTTGCCTTAGGAGGGTAGGGCATGGGATGGGGGCTGGTGGGAGTTGAAGCTGAAGAAAGAGGCAGGGTCTGCGTTGTGGAGGATCTTGTCCACCACACTGAAAAGCCTGAGTTTTCTCTTCCAGTGAATCGGGATCATTGAAGGATTTTAAGGCAAGGGAAGCCACGATCAGCTCTCATTCTTTTGTTTTACAAAGTTCACCGTGGCATCCATGGGGAATGAATGCAAAAGACCAGTTAGGCTGTTGTTGCTCCATTTGAGGCAGGAGGCCATAGGGCCTGCATCAGTGCGGGACAGGGGTCCTGGAGAAGAGGAGGGCATGGATTAATTGTGAGCTGGACACAGTAACATCGTGACTAATTGGAATGATGGGTCGGGAAGAGAGAGGAGTCTAGGACCGCAGTCCGGATATCTGGTACTTGCTGGGGACACGTGAGAGTGAAGTAAATGTGACACGAAGTCCAGGGAGGAGGGACAGGAGGCAGAGGGCATAGGAGACTAGAAACACAGCATTTTAGAATTATCAGTCTATCCTTTTTTCTTTAGATTATGTATTTTATTTTAGATTATATATATATTAGATTATATATTTTTAAGCTCTCTCTTTTAAAAAAATTTATTGTTGTTTAATTGGCTGTGCCAGGTCTTAGCTCTGGCACGTGGGATCCTTGATCTTGGTTGTGGCGTGCTGGATCTTTTAGTTGTGGCATGTTCGATCTAGTTCCCTGACCAGGGATTGAACCTGGGCCCTCTGCATTGGGAGCACAGAGTCTTAGCCAGTGGACCACCAGGGAAATCCCCAGGATTGGTCCTTTTCTGCACCCTCCTCTGCTTAATCACTGCTCTGTTCATCCACCTCCATCCCCACCCCAGCTGGTGCTTGTGCTAAAGAACCCGCCTGCCAGTGCAGGAGATAGAAGAGATACGGGTTGGATCCCTGGGTTGAGAAGATCCCCTGGAGGAGGGCGTGACAACCCACTCCAGTATTCTTGCCTGGAGAATCCCATGGACAGAGGAGCCTGGTGGGCTATAGTCAATAGGGTCGCAAAGAGTCAGACACGACTGAAGCGACTTAGCACACACTTAGCACACACACATCCCCACCCCTAGTTAACTCGAAAAACGTTAGGTTGCTCTTGGGTGAAGCTCCCTATTTCCACCATCCCATTCTCAGCATGTGCTTGTGTCATAAATGTTTGGAGTTCCAAAGTCTGTGGAAAATAGCCCCCATCTGTGCCCATACCTGAGCCCTGCAAACAGTGTGCTGGATGCTTTCTCTTAGGATCTGAGCCCCTAGCACCACATCCAGGAAACCTGCTTTGATGAATTCCTAGCCCACTCTGCTTGCTCTCTTGGGCCACACCAGTGGCTCAGGATACACATTAGAGCCCCCTGGAAGCACTTTTAAGACATTCTGATGTACAGATAGGATAGAGGACCGTGGACCTACATCTTAGTACCTTCCCAGAGGGCAGTCTTCCAGAGGTTGTCTTTAATGGAGTTGTTGATGGTGGGAGAGAAGGAGAGAACACACAGAGAGAAATAGCTTCATAAACTTCAGGTGGCCAAGTGTTTTCCTGGAAAAGGCTTCCAAGCCCAGCACCTCTTTCCTTTGAGCCAATATTTAGTCTGTTGACCCTGGGAACTAATCCCTTCGTTGCTATTAACTCATTTAAGAAATAGTTGTTGAACCACCCGTTTTGTGTCAGATGCTGTCCTGTAGTAGCAGACCCAGAAAAGGAATACAGTGGTGACAAGACCATGGAGCTTCGAGTCTGGCTGGGGTGGGGGTGGGAGGTAAACAGTAGACAAAGAGATAATCATAGATTATAATATGTGCTATGAAAGAAATAGTGTGCCATGCCAGAGAAGTGACGAGGGCTTTAATAAGGGCACAGGCAGTCTTCTCTGAAGAGATGACATTTCAGCTGAGGCTTGATGGATCAGCTATCAGAGGAACTGTGGGAAAAATGTCTCAGGCAGTAGACAGCAAATTCAGACCCTGAGGCTGGGAAAAGCAGGACATACCCATGACACTGAAAGAAGAGCGATGCTCCCGAAGCATGATCAGCAAGAGGAAAAGTAGCCCGAGATGAGCTGGGAGATGCAGGCAAGAGTGGCCTTCTGTCAGACCACTGGGTGGTTGAATTTCCTCAGTGATGAGGGAAGCCGGTGGACAATCTCAGCAGGGGACTGACGTGATGTGACCTGACTGGTCTTTAGAAGACGATTCTGGCTGCCCCGAGGACATTGGCTGAGAGATGGACAAGATTGGAAACAGGGAGACCGGTCATGAGGCTGCTGTATTGATAGCCGTCCACACAAGAGGTGGTTTGAACAAGGAGGTGGCAAATAGGCAGATGGGCAGATTTGACTTGTATTTTGGAGGTAAGACCTACTTGCTTGGATTGGATACAGAGGATACAATAATTGAAATTCACAGAAACTCAGAGCTGGGATGGTGTTTAAGAAAAGAGCATCTATTGTGGTTGCCTTCATCTTCTGGGTAAGGAAGCTGCAGCCCAGGAAATACGTGAGACTGACTTAACCACAGATCATAGCTAGTTGGTGAAGGTCTAGACTGAAACTCAGATCTGATTTGAAGTTTCACGTCTTTTAAACTACATCACACAGAAAATGTCTTCCTTCTATAAATGTATGTTCTTTTGTGGTAGTTCTATATAAAATCAAAAGTCTGAAGTTAAATGAAGAAAAAGTGATTTTTTTGAACTTGGGGGGGGGTCTCCCCAGCTTTGAAATGCTCGGTGTTGCTCTCCCGCCACCTCGTGGCAGGTTTTGTTACTGCAGGGAAGAGGTTTTCTCATCTCCCCAAGGGGTTTCCCCAGGGGACTCTAGATCCCAACTGTGGCGGGAGACAGAAGTGCATAGGTAGAGTCTTGGATAAGGGGACAGCATAATTCATGCATACTGGACTTGTTAAGGGCTTTTAAAAATGGAAAAGTTCTATTTCAAATATATGTCATTAGCAAACACAAGTGAAAACTTAAAAAAAATTCTTAGTCACCTTCAAAGGAGCTGTTTATTTCATTAGAGGCTCCACACACGCATGGGATTTGACCCTGATGTGTGCCCATCTCTAACCTGTCCGCCTCTCTCTCTAAGGTCCTGCCTGACATTCTGCTTCTGGGTGCTCACCCTCTGCAGCTTACTCTGTTGATTCTAATTGGCTCAATTTTTTTATAGCTTATTTGCGTTTTTTTAATTACAAAAGGATATATGCTTCTTGTAGAAATCCAAACAAAACAAGTTTATTAAATTTCTAGTTCTCCTTCCGACTCCCTCCACCATTCCTATTCCCTGGAAATAAGCAATGTTAACAATACCTAGTTATATATCTTTCCAGATTATTTTCTATTCAACTATAAACACACACACTTACACAGACACATGTATATTTGTTCCTTTCAAAACAGATTTATAGCGAGAGCTGAAATTGATGTAGAGTATCAGTATATCATAATTTAATAATTCCCCTCTGATGGATAATGAAGAATCCTGCAATAAACATTCCTATATATATTATTCTTACTAGTATTTTGTTGGGTATTATTATTAGAAGTAGGATTATTGCATATTTTAAATACTGTTAAATCTTGCCAGTTGCCCTTCAAAAAGGTGGGAACTTTTAAAAAAATTATTTATTTATTTTAATCAGAGGATAATTACTTTACTAGATGGGATCTTTTTGTTCTCCTACTATTATGGTGCCAGAGGTCTTCTCCCTTGCCAGTACTGGGTATTTATTCATTTTTGTCTGCTTAATGAGCAAAGTTTATGTAGTGTTTTGATGACTTGAGAGCAGACTGGTTCTTGTGCATTAGCCTGTGGTCATCTTCAGCATCTTCTGAGTCTCATCCCGTGTTTGGCTGAGGTGACTTTTAGCTCTTGAACAAGGAAGATGCTGGAAGAGATGATTTCTTACTTAGGCGTGTTTGTTCTGCTGGCAGGAAAAACTTCTGAAGACTCAGTCTAGTCTGACAGCCAAGATGAAGAAAGTCATGCACTTTCAGGACATGGAAGTGAAGAATGCTGCAGAGTGGAAGGTAATGGCAGAAGGAGCTGGGTGTTTCTTGCCCTTAGTCCTTTCAGCCTGAGGCTGCTCACGGGCTTTGGCTGGGAAGAGCTCACAGGCTCTTATCAGTTGTCAGGCTGGCAGAACAGGAAGAATTGATCTCTCCTGTGGCTCTGGACCACATGTGTTCCACACCCTTCATCCTCAGACCTCAAGGGTGGCACCCCTTTCCTTCCTGCAGTCCTCCTGGGTTGGCTTCTGAGGTGGGTGTTGATTTGGGTCTGTGGCACTGTGGAAAGCAAATGAACTTTTCCCCCAGAGCTATTGTCCAGTTGGGAGGTATGATGTGGGTACGCACATGTATCTCTAAGAATTACCACAACAAAACACTAGGTGTTCTGAGGGCTAAATTAAATAATAGGTGTGAAAGTGCATTTTAGTTTAAAAACTATACGAACAAGACATGACGATGAATAGTAGAAACTCAGATACTACAAAGAATGACTTAATACTATAAAGATTAGTACAAAGATATCAAGCAGGCATAGCGAAAGGAGTAGGGGAAATTTGTAGGGGGTGAGCAGGAGCTCTTCTGGAGGAGGTGATTTGGATGAAGGGGTCGTGGACAGTTGGGGAGTCACACGCAGGGAATTTAGGAGGAAGGAGCAGGCAGAGAAAGGCCTGAGCCGGTCTCTTGTGGCTGCAGGAGAAGATGAAGAATCAGCGCATGCGAGTCATCGCGGAGTTTGCAAAGCTGCACGTCCTCCTGACTGAAGAAGAGCAGCTGTTTCTTCAGGGGCTGAGGCAGGAAGAGGAAGAGACAAAGAAGAAACAGAGTGAGAACATCTTCAGGCTCAATCAAATGATCACTTCTTTGAAGACGCTCATCCTCGAGGTGAAGGAGAAGAGCCAGGGCTCCACCCTGGAGCTGCTCCAGGTGAGGCCAGCAGGGACGGGCGTCGTCTCTGTCTTTCTGGACTTGTTAACATCGCTAACTCACCTCCCTCTTGTCTTTGGAGCTGAGTGTCCTTCCTGGTGAGTGGGTTTAGTAGAAGACATGTTTTTTCTCTTTTGCTAATTGTGTTACTATTTTTATTATATAATTAAAGAGTCAAAGATTCACTTTCCAAAGGAAATTAATGTGAAGTTTAGGTTTGATGAGCTCAGGTAATATGAGATACTTAAATTCCAAGAATTGTCAAGAACGTTTACAACTTGCTTGAGCAGTGAAATTCCAATTCCATATCCAAGCATATATTACAGCAGAATCGTTGAAATAACACATTTCTTTTGTATATGAATTCTTTCATTTAGTATGATATTTTTGAGGTTCATTCATGTTGGAGCATCGTATCATATTTGCGTTCCCTTTTTATTCCTGAATAGTATTCCATTGCAGAATATACCACATTTTGTATACCTGTTCACCAGTTGATGGACACAACCCAAATGTTATTATGAAGGGTTCTGCCTTAATATTTGTCTGCCATTCTTTGTGTGGACATGTGTTTTCATTTCTCTTGGCTAAGTAGTAGGAGCAGAATTGCTAGGCTATCTGGTATATTTATATTTAACTTTTTAAGAAGCTGCCTTTTTCCAAAGTGGCTGAACCATTTTATATTCCCGCCACATCCTCACTAACACTTGTCTGTGATTGAAGGAGTGTAGATGGAGAAGTAGACAGAAAGCCAGGAGACAGCTCATGCCATAGTGCCAATGGAGGAAGAGGAGGGTTTCAAGGAAAGGATGGGTCAGCATTGTTAAATAGTGCAGAGGGCTCGTACGAAAAAAGGCTGTGTTGTGTTAACCCCATTGGGCTTGGCAGCAGCAGATCTTGTGTGATGCTCACAAAAACAACTGACAGAAAAACACTGCTCACCAAGCTGAGTAACAGATCTCAAGGGGAGGGTACATAACTTCTTTCTTTGTTTCTTCTATTCACAGAATCCAGCAGAGGTATTGACCAGGTATGAGCTCTTTCCTGCTTATGGGTGGTTGAGTAGATTGTAAAGATACAGGCCAAGCAGAGAGGAAAGGAGGCCTGGGCGCCCCATGGATGAGTCTGGGCACTGATGTGAGGGGGCTGTGGGAGGAATCCTGCTGTTTGCTTGCACCAGAAGGAATGGCAGAGCAGTAGCCTGAACCCTGGGCTTGGAACCTTCAGCTGGGAGTTGAGGGTCTTGGCCATCCTGTTTGTCTCCTAAGAAGAGCAGCCTTCTGTACTTTTCTTAGGTGTGAGAATCAGGATGTGAACTATTCCTCTGAAGATCTAACGGTGAAGACTGTGTGCCGGCTACCAATGATGAAGGAAATGCTGAAGCGATTCCAAGGTGAGCAGAATTTCAGGGAGTTGGAGCTCAGAGAATGAGCAATGAGAGAAGTCTGAAAAAGAGGGAGAAGACAGACCATGCAGCCAACAGGAGGGCCAGGAAAATGGTAAATGACTACTTAGGGATAAATGGATGTATGCTCCACTGAAGAAACATCCGTTTAAAGGTAAAGGATGTTTTTATGTTAAAGGTGCTAGTTACACAAAAACAAAAAGACCTGTTCTTTCTAAGAACTCATAAGCAAATTGGAGAGACAGACATATCACTTACTGCAATACAGTGGGGCCCAGTGTTTATCAGTGGTTATGAATAAAATACCACAGAAGTACAGGGGACAGCCTCTCTGTTGGGGTGAAGTGAGGAAG
Source organism: Odocoileus virginianus (assembly GCF_023699985.2). Lineage (NCBI taxonomy): Eukaryota > Metazoa > Chordata > Mammalia > Artiodactyla > Cervidae > Odocoileus > Odocoileus virginianus. Next base: position 35,084,751 of record NC_069706.1, read on the forward strand.
TTTTCACAGCACAGGTGTCAGTTGTTTGGGACTTTGAAGGATAAGTAGGAGTTTGCCAAGTGGAAAATGAGAGGCGGCTTCCAAGCAGAGGTGGAAGCATGAGCTGAGATGTGGAGAAGACAGAGGGGAGGGTGTCTGATGTGACTCAACGTTAAGGTGCATATGGGGAAAGGCAGGAGTAAGGTTGAGAAGATGAGGGTAGGAATGACTGAAGGTAAACAGAAAAGATCTCCAGAGAAGTTCCAAGGCCTGGACGTGACATGCAGCTACATACTCAGTTCTCCTGTAACATCCCTGACCAAGAACCACATTGTAGATGTCCACTTCCAGGTAAAATGAAGTAACGGGACTGGACTTACTCTTGAAATGTAGTTGACCAAAGACACCCAAAATAGACAATACATGAAACAACAATTCTTAAAATACTGAACGTCAGGCAATGAAGGACAGTGATTCATGGGGAATGTGAAATGAATGAGTTGAGTCCTATGATGGCCTCAGCCTCCAGCCTTGAGAGTTTCCAGGCCACCTCAGGGAAGGTGACACAGGGGGAGCCGGGTGGGCTGCCTGAGTTGAGGAGCGCTGCTGAGAGCCCAGAACAAAGCAGTGGGAGTTTACAGAGTGCCCGAGAGGAGAGCGCTGGACAGGGAGACGTCCTGAGAACATGCCGCAGAGCCCTGATCAGCACGCGCTTGTGGAGAGCTACCCGAGGTTGAAGGAAATTTTCAGATTGGTTAGAAGGAACGGTTCCTGGTGCTCGCACAGGGCCAGGAACAACGTCTGTTCCTACCAGCCCCTCGAAAGCTCTTAATTCATGGGGCGCTGGGTAGAGTACTCAGGAAAATCTTGCCTCATCAGTGGGGATAATTAACCCTTCACTGAGCACTGCTCTGGACCCACTTTACACTTCAGGAAAGCAAGACCCAAAAGGATGAAATTATTTCCAAGTAACTGCATCCCAGGACAAAGCTCAAGAAGATGGATAGGTATTTTAAAAATGAATCTCCGACAACGTACAGTCACAATGTCTGCCATCCCATCAGAAATTACCAGGCAGGCAAAAAGGTAGGAAACATGATGTGGTGAGGAGAATACTTGATTGAAATTGACTCAGGATTGACCAAGATACTAGCATAAACATAGAAGGACATTAATGCAGTTATTGCAACTATTTTGTAAAGATGCATGTTCTGGACATGGGAGATATTTAAAAAAAAAAACCCAGATCTGACTTCTGGAGATGAAAACTATGAGATGAAGAATAAGCTGGTTGAGGTTAATAGGTGATTGGACATGAACTTGAAAAGATGCAGCAGTGAAAACTATGTAAAATGAAACAGAGGAAAAAAACTTAAAAAAAATGAAAGCCACCTCAGTGAGCTGTGGGTCACATTCATGCAGCCTTATGTCTGGTAACTGGGATCCCTCAGGGCGAGCAGAAGGATAGAGGTGAGGCAGAAAAACAGTTGGAGAAACAGTGACTCAACTTTCCAAATTTGATGAAAGCTGTAAGCACACACATCTAAGGAACTCAGCAAGTTCTAAATGAGAAAGATGCTGAAAACCACGCTAAAACCAGTGATAAGGATGAAATTTTAGATGCAACAACTAGAAAAGGACATGTTACGTACTGTGGAACAAGGTGGAACAAAGATAAAGGTGACATCCCAGTGCTCATTGGAAGCAGTGCTAGTGAGCAAGAATTTTAAAAGTCTGAAAGAAAAAAAACTGTTTACCTAGAATTTTATTCCTGGCAAAAATACACTTCAGAATCAAAGGTGAGATAATATCCAAAAAACTGAAGGAGTCTATCAGACCAGCACTGCAAGAAATGTTAGAGGAAGTCCTTCAAGCAGAAGGAAAATGATACTGGATAGAAGTCAGATCTATACAAAGGAATAAAAGATCTTCCAAAATGGTAATGATGTAAACAAATATCTATTTTTGTCATTATTTAAGTCTCATTGGTGGCTCAGAGGTTAAGTGTCTGTCTGGAAGTGGGAGACCCCAGTTCGATCCCTGAGTTGGGAAGATCCCCTGGAGAAGGAAATGGCAACCCACTCCAGTACTGTTGCCTGGAGAATCCCATGGAGGGAGGCGCCTGGTAGGCTGCAGTCCATGGGGTCGCAAAGAGTCGGACATGACGGAGCGACTTCACTTTCTTTTCACTTTAAAGGTGATAGGAATGGCTAATGCCTGTGGTAATTTGATTGGGGCATAAGATACCCAGATATTTGGTCAAACATTGTTTTGGGTATTGCTGTGAGGGTGTTTTTAGATGAGGTTAACATAAATCAGGAAGCTTGAGGAAAGCAGATTGCTCTCCATAATGTTGGCAGGCCTAATCTAGTCAGTTAAAGGCCTGACTAGAACAAAAGGCTGACTTTCCGCCATGAACAAGGGACTTTTACAGCAGACTGCCTTCAGACTCCATCTGCAGCTTTGGTTCTTCTTGCCTTGTGGAAGGAACTGGAACACTAATTTTCTCTGGGTCTTGCTGCTGGTCCACACCATGGATTTGGACCTGCCAGTCACCATGATCACATGGGCCAGTTCCTTCTGATCTCTACAAGTACACACACGTCCTATTGGTTCTATTTCTATGGAGAAGCTTGACAAATACAGTAGTTGTTTAAACAAACGGAAAATAATATATTGTGTTATTTTATAACAACAAGAACATGAATGTTGGGAGGGGAGAAATGAAGGTATACTGTGATACATTCTTACATGTGAAGTGGTATAATATCACTTGAAGGTAGGTTGTTAAGTGAAAGGTATACCTTTGTAAACTTTATGGCAACCACTAGAAACAAAGTTATAGCTAATAAGTCAACAAAGGAGTTAAAGTGGAATCATTATAAAAAAAATACTTGGTTAATCAGAAAGAAGGCAAAAAAGAGGAAAAAGGACAGGCAGAAACTACAGCAAGATTATAGGTACAATCCTAATCATAATTAAGTATAAATGGTCTGGATATCCTAATTAAAAGGGAGAGACTGATTGGACTGGATAAAAAAATGCAAGACCCAAATAACTATATGCTGCAAGAAACACACATTAAATACAAAGACCCATACATGTTAAAAATAAAATAATGAGAAAAGATACATTATGCTAACATTAGCCAAAAATCTAACAGTTATGTTATTATCAAATAGATTTCAGAGCAAGGAATATTACCAGAGATGAAGAAAGTCACTTCCTAATGATAAATAGGTCAGTTTATCAGGAGGATATAACAGTTTTAAACATTTATACAGCTAATAACAGAGCTTCAAAATATATTAAGCAAAAGCTAAAAGAGCTGCAAGGAGAAATAGACACATTCACAATTGCAGCTGGAATTTTCAATACCTTTTAAAAATAAACTTTAGAACAAGTAGGCAGAAAATCATCAAAGACAGACTGAATAAAACTATCAATCAACTTGACCACCCTGTTATTTATAGAATACTGCCCCAAACAACAGCAGAATACACATTCTTTTTGAGTGTACATGGAACATTTCCCAGGGTAGAGCAAGGTGGGCCATAAGACATCAGTATTCAAGGGCTTCCTTGGTGGTTCAGATGCTAAAGAATACGCCTGCAATGCAGGAGACCTGGGTTCAATTCCTGGGTTGGGAGGATCCCCTGGAGGAGGGCATGCAACCCACATCGGTGTTCTTGCCTGGAGAATCCCCATGGACAGAGGAGCCTGTGGGCTACAGTATTCAAAAGGCTTCAGGCCATGTAAAATATGTTCTTTGACTACAGTGTATTTTGAAATCAGTAAAAATAAAAACAAAAGGCTTTGATAAGTCCCCAAATGTTAGGAAGCTAAATAATACACTTCTCAATAATCCATGAGCTAAAGGTGAATCAAAAGGGAAATTAAGAAGTAATTTGAACTGAATGAAAAGGAATTTGTGGGATACAGCTAAAGCAATACTTAAGGGGAAATTTATAGCACTAACCACATGTGTTCCAAAGGAATTTCTTAAACCAGTGGCACCAGTTTCTACCATAAGACATTAGAAAAAGAAGAGCAAATAAAGCCCTAAAGAAACAGAAGGATGGAAACAAAAATCAGAGCAGAAATTACTGCAATTGAATACAGAAAAACAACAGAAAAATTAGTGGAACCAAAAGTTGTCTCTTTGAGAATTTAAATGTTATTGAAATGTATTTTAAGCAGAATGACTGGAAGAAAAAAGACATATTACTAGTATCAAGAATGAGAGAAGCATCATCGCTACAGCTTCTGTAGATGCTAGAAGGATAATTAGGAAATATTATGAGCAGCTTTATGCTGATAAATCTGACAACATGGATGAAATGGACAAAGTCCTTAAAAGACTCAAATGACCAAAGCTGACTCAAGAAAAAATAGATAACTGGAATAACTTTATTCATGTTATAGTTAGAAACCTCCCCAAATGGCTTCACTGGTGATTGCACCAAACATTTAAGAAATACCTATTCTATACAAATTCTTAACAAAAAATTGAAGAGACTATTCCCAACTTGTTCTATGAGACCTGCATTACCATGATACTAAAATCAAAGACATTACAAGTAAAGCGAACTATAGATCAATGTCCGTCATGACATAGAAGAATTTGAAAGAAAATTTTAGCAAGTTGAATTCAATAATGTATAATACATCACAACCAAATGGGATTTATCGCAGAAAAGCAGGTCTGGTTTAATATTTGCAAATCACTGTAATTCACCACATTAGCACTTTAAAAAAGATCAATTTGATCACCTCGGTAGATGCAGGAAAAAGAAACCTTTGTCAAAATCTAACATCTATGTCAATTAAGAAAAACAAACAAAATGCAGCTCTCAGCAAACAGGAGACATGGAGGATTTGGGAGGGAAGAGAATTAGGAGGCAGGCCAGGGAGGAAGTTACAGGCACAGTTGCTGAAGGTCTGAATGCAGACAATGGCGATGGGAGAGGAAGGGAAGAACCCGAGTGATTAATTCAGAGGTAGAATTGATAGGATTTGGTGATTCATTAGCCAACGAGGGTCAGAGGGGAAGAAGAATCAAAGAAGCTTAAGATTTTCAAGTTGCATTTGGGTGACGGTCATGTCCTTAAGCCTTAGAGAGCATAGAAAAGAAGATGTATGCTTACGAGGGAGGATTAGTCTCAAGAGAATGGAAGGGGACTTCGGAGTCCCTGAATTCGGTTTTGAGTTATCTGCTGGGTGCTTGTGGAGATGCCCAGCGAACAACTCGACCAGTAGACAGAGACCTGGGGTGGCATCTGTGTGTCCTGTACAAAGAACCAGCTAGTTGACAGCCTTGGTTCTGGTACGGATTCAGCAAGTCGGTATTTATTATTGTTTCTTCACATTTTATGCTGATGGTGAAGACTTGGGGCCATGGAATAGTAAAGCTCCCATTTTCTAGGCTGTAGTCTTTGAGAGCCGAAGGGAAATGAAGACCTCAGGTTGCTAATGCAAACTGCGGCTTGCTAGGTCCAGCTGAGGAGCAGTTGAGGGGGCAGAGGTATCTCATCCCTAATAGTACTTGATAGGAGGAGAGGGATGGAGCTGAAGCTGGGACAGATGCGCATTTCTGGAGCTCTTCATTACTGATCTCAGCTCACTTTCTCTGCAGTGGCTGTGAGTCTGGCCGAGGACACCGCTCATTCCAAACTTGTCTTCTCCCAGGAAGGGAGATATGTGAAAAACGGAGCGTCCGCCAGTTCTTGGCCACTGTTTTTTACAGCATGGAGCTACGCTACCGGATGGAGGAATCCGCAGAGGACCACAGGCTTTGTGGAGAGATTTCAGCATTTGCCCTGTGTTTTGGGAAAAAATGTTTTCACTTCAGGGAAGCATTACTGGGAAGTCGAGAACCGAGGCAGCCTGGAGGTGGCTGCGGGAGTGTGTCGGGAGGACATCATGGGGATCCCTGGAGGCTCAGCAATGTGCCCCAAGGTGGGAATCTGGGCTGTTTGTTGGAGTTCTGCTGGCTATCGGCCCCTGACAGGCACCTCCGTGAGTCCTACCAAGCGAGAACCAGCTCTTCAGCGGGTGGGAGTTTTCCTAGATCACGGGGCTCGGGAAGTCTCCTTCTACAATGCTGTGGACGGAGAGTACCTGCACACGTTCTCCTGTTCTTCTAGCTCCCGTCTCCGGCCGTTTTTCTGGTTGAGTCCATTAGCATCTGTAGTCATCCCCCCAGTGACTGGTGGGAAATGAGGTGATTCTCTTCGCCTTGTACCCCAGGCCGGGGACGCCCATCGCTCGGCCCTCATCTTTGACTTCATGCGTTTCCATCCTGAGTGGTTCATTTAGATTCCAGCTTCCTGTTCTGTTCAGCCCCCTGCGTGTCCTGTGTGTAGACAGATGTGGAAGACCCTGTGGGGTACCTTTCTGGTAGCCGCTCTGAGCACTTTTTCTCCCTCTCTTCTGCTTCTTCCTAATGAACTGTTCGGGATGTGCACCCCACGTGCTTCAGGAGAGGCAGGCCCATGGGAGGGCATCCTGGCCAGTGAGGTCGGGTGAGACATCCTCCAGGGTGCTTCTGGGGAAAGTTCTTTAGCTTTTAGAAAGAGATGTTTGGGGAGACACAGCTCCTCTTCTGACGTCAGCAGCTGTACTGGAGAGGGAGGAGCGTGGTAACCGTGGACCAAGAAGGAGAAACGTGGTCTTTGTTGGCTTAATGAAGCAGTTGGAATCTCCCTAACCCCAAATTTCTTGTTATATGAGATTGTTGCTCCTTATTATGTAAGGCAGTTTTAGTTGCGTTTTGGTCATTTGCAGGCTGACGTGTCCTAACCAGTGCTGTTGGCACATAGCATGGACATCCCACAGCGTAGGCTTATCTCACTTTTTTGCCAGTATTGGACAGATTTATAGACTCTCTTTCTGTTCAGTCATGCACTTCCTTTTCTTTCCAGTAAGTACCAGTATTTCTCCTCCTGGAATGGAAAATTGAGGCAGCTTGCCTCTACTGTGCCCGTGCTGTTACATTTCACCCAACCACGTCTCTGCCTTCAAGTGTTCACTACGCTTTCCCTCTGTCAGATTCGTATACTGTGTGCACAAGGTTATTAACATCATCTGGAAAATGTTGGGAAATACTTGTTAAGTGTTTGCACTGGGCCAGCCTCTTCATGTAATGCCCCCATGTGACTTTTGCAGCAGAGATGGAAAATTAAAGTTGTTGCTAATAACCACCACTACTAACCATTTTAATGTGTTTCCTCCTCGAGTGTGAATAGATGTTCTGGCAGTAATTTAACACGGCTTCTTACAAAACTTCCAGCCCCCTCCCTAACCCCTTTCCCCTCCTGTGTCCCAGCCCATCCTGGCCTGTCTTCCTTTTCAGCCTGAGCACTCCCCCTCATTCAGTGATCTCTGCCGAGTTCTCCTTAACTCTCCAGGATACTTGCTGTTATGAGTTGATTTCTGTCTTCCACAGAAAAAGATAGGTTGAAGTCCTAGCTGTGAGTGTGACCTTATTTGGAAATTAAGATGAGGCCATTAGTGCGGTGACCTGAGTGGGGAGGAAATCCAAGAAAGAGGGGACACGTGTACATACAGCTGATTCCTTTTGTTGTGCAGCAGAAACTAACACAGCAGGGTAAAGCAATTATCCTCCAATAAAAGTTAATTAAAAAGATGAGGCCGTGAGGGTGGGTCCTAATCCAATATGACTGGTATCCTTAGAGGGAATCTCGTAAACACAGACGCTCACACACGGAAATGCCCCGTGAGGACACAGAGGGAAGTTGGCCATGGAAGAGGCTGGAGTCTTGCTGAGCCAAGCCAGGGAATGCCTAAATGCTAGAAGCTGGCAAAGGCAAAGAAGAATCCTCCCCTTGAAGCTTCTGAGGGAGCTTGGCCTTGCCAACACCTTGATTTCAGACTTCTAGCCTCCAGAATTGTAAGACAATAAACACAGTTCTCCGCCAGAGAAACTAGCTTTGGGAGCGGCAGTGAAGACTCCCCAGAAGACAGTTTGGCACCCACTGTTTATCCTGCACTTTCTCAAAGTGATTTTTTTTTTTTCTGACTGTGCTCTCAGCTTGTGGGATCTTAGTTCCCCCACCAGGGATTGAACCCAGGCCCTTGGCAATGAGAGAATGGAGTCCTAACCACTGAACTGCCAGGGAACTCCCTTGAGATGCTGTTGACCATCTCCAGTGTTAACCGAGCCTTTTTCCCCTGCCTCCCAGAATCGGTGGGTGCATGCACTGGTGCTATAAGCCGCCCACTCTTTGTGCTCCTGGATCAAGTTCTGCCAAAGTCTTTTCCTCCGGAGACCAGCCTTCGTTACGGAAAACACTGCACGTATCTCCTGTGATTTCTACTCCTCCTCCCCCTGCCTAAAGCCACGAGGGGATCTTTCTCAGCTTTTCACTCTGAGAATTTGGTGGGGTCCCTAGAGGCAAAACCCAGGAAATTAGGCACTTCTCCCAAATACTGCAGCTCACCAAAGCTTCTTACTTTTAAGCTAGACCACATCAGCCACTAGCAATTTGTCAAAATTCATTTAAGTACGCCCACTAGGTTATGGCTCCAGTAGATTTTGGTTCTCTGTTAAGTAGATCTCAGCTTCAAGTCTGTGGATTTGTCTGTCTTTCCAGATTTTGGGGTGCAAGTCTGCCATGCAACCTCAGTTCTCTGATGGGCCCCCAAAAAAGCCAATGATTTTCAGTCTTTTCATCTTTTTCACATCATAATGTTGTGTTATGATTTCCAAATTCTTTACATGTTAGAGCTGAAACTGGAAGTATTCTTTTATAATATTAAAATAGGTGCCTCATAGAGTAGTATAATGGTTAGTTTTATGTGTCAACTTGACTGAGTTAAGGGATGCCCAGAAAGCTGGTAAAACATCTCTTGGTGTGTCTGTGAGGGTGTTTCCAGAAGAGATTAACATTTTAATCCACTGAGTGAAGAAGATTGCAGTCACCATTGCAGGTAGGCGTCACCCAGTCAGTTGAGACGTGAACAAAATGTCAGAGGAAGGGCCAATTTATTCTCTGTTTTAAGCTGGGACATTCATCTTCGTTTGCCCTTGGACATCAGTGCTCCTGGTTCCCAGACCTTCAGACCTGGACTGGGACTTATCATCAGCACTCTGATTCTCAGGCCTCTGGACCTCAACTGGAACTTATGCCATCGACTCTCCTGGTTCTCAGGCTTTTGGACGTGGACTGAATTAAACCACCAGCTTTCCTGGTTTTTTTTTTAGCTCTCAGCAGATTGTGGAACTTCTTGTCCTCCACCATCACAGGAGCCAATGGCCAATGATCTATGCTATTAGTTCTGTTTTACTGAAGAACCATGACTAATACACCCTCATACAGTTGAGTCTTGCTTTTTTTGCTAAACAGTCTGTCAATTCTTAACTGTTACTTTTAATCCACTCACCTTTAAAGTTACTATGTATAGTTGGATTAAAATACACCATTTTGCTAGCTGTTTTCTATTAGTTTCATTTCTTCTATTTCTTTTTTTCTCTTTTCTGCCTTCTCTAGTTTTATTATTTAAAAAATAAAGTTGATTTCATCTCACTTATTTTTTGTACTTCTTTTAAAAACTTTTTTGAGTCATGCCATAGAGTTTACAATGTACATTTTGAAAAATCTGAATCTACCATCAAATAGTGTTATTTCATGTGTGATGAAAGACTTGAAAACAGTGTGACCTTGATTCCCAGTGCTTGTTCCATTGTCATCATAGTTTCACTCTTAGGTATGCAATAACCACCCAACACATTGTTACTTGGAGAAGGAAATGGCACCCCACTCCAGTACTCTTGCCTGGAAAATCCCATGGACTGAGGAGCCTGGTAGAGGACAGTCCATGGGGTCGTGAAGAGTCAGACATGACTGAGCAACTTTACTTTCACTTTTCACTTTCATGCATTGGAGAAAGAAATGGCAACCCACTCCAGCGTTCTTGACTAACGAATCCCAGGGACAGGGGAGCCTGGTGGGCTGTCGTCTATGGGGTCGCACAGAGTTGGACACAACTGAAGTGATTTAGCAGCAGCGGCAGCACATTGTTACTATTAATGCTTTAAAGACTTGCTTTAAACATCTTCCTTTGGTATGCTGAAAAATGTTCAGGTGGTATGAAATGACCAAAAAGGGTAGAAAAGAGATACAATGAAGAAATCCAGGTAATGGAAGAATCATAAGAAAATTTGGAAAGATGTTTGTCATAGGATACCCATACTGATGACCTAGAAGCTATCGGTATGCAGGCAGCCAACAGAGACTCTCAGGAAAGAAAGAAACTCAGAGCTCCTCTGGAGTCTGGATGCTGAAAGTCCAGCCCTTAATTCTTGGTGACCTGGGCTCCTTTCAGGGCTGAAGGAAAGAATGCAAGAGATAGGAGATTCTGAAGTGGGAACAATCTCCAGAGTCAAGGGGACCGTGGTCCTCTGAATAAACCTGTTCTCCCTCACAGTTTTGCCATTACTGGTGTCGGGTGTAGACAACGGGATGCTTCTAGACAGGTCATCTCATTTCTGGTTTCTCACTCAGCATGATGCACACACTTTCAAGTCATGTTGCTTTATCCATTGTAAAAATCTCTGGCTTTTGATCTCAGCATAATTTCAAACAATATGTCACTTTGTGGGTAGTGAAAGACTTTTTAGTCTTCCCTTAATGAAAATTGATATTTTTGAATTTGCTTAAATTTGTTTTTCCAGGACTTCCCAGGTAGTTCAGTGGTTAAGACTCTGTGCTCCCAATGCAGGGGGCATGGGTTCAGTCCCTGGTTGGGAAACTAAGATCCTACATGCTGTGCAGTGCAGCCAAAAACAAAAATTAAAACCAAGTTTTTTCTTTATTACTGCTTTCCTGCCTTCTTTTGGTTTAAGAAAATATTTTAAAGTTTTACTTTATTTCAGTTATTGGCTCTTTAAAGAGCTATACCTAGTTTAAAAGTAATTTAAAATTTGACATTTTGGTTAACTACTTTTCAATACAGTGGGGAAAATGATCAGCCTTTTCAATAAGTGCTTTTTGGAAAACTGGATATACACATAAAAAAGAAACAATCAAATCCTTATCATACACCACACACAAAAATCAACTAAAAATGGCTTATGTGGTTAAATGTAAGACCCCCAAAGATAAAAATTCTAGAAGAACTGATAAAAAGCTTGAAACTGGCTTTGGCAATGACTTCTTGAATATGACACCAGAAAGCACAGGCAACAAGCAAAAATAAACAAGCAAGATGATATCAAACTAACAAGCTTCTGCACGGCAAAGGAATTAATCAACGAAATTAAAAAGCAACCCCCAGAGCGAGAGAAAATATTTTTGAACCATAATCTGATAAAGGATTAATAACCGAAATATATAAGAAATACCTACAACTCAAAAACAAGATTAAATAAGTGACCTTATTAAGGATGGGCAAAATATCTGAAGAGACATTTTTCCAAAGAATATTTTTAAACCACAACCTGATAAAGGATTGTGCTCAGTCAGTCATGTCCAATTCTTTGTGACCCCATAGACTGTGGCTTGCCAGGTAGCATCAAAATATATAAGGGATTCCTGCAACTCAATACCCAAAATTAAATGATCTTGTTAAGGATGGGCAAAAGATCCGAAGAGACATTTTTCTGAAGAAGACATTTTTCCGAAAACAATTTACAAGAAAGGGAGCTCAATATGAACAATCATCAGGGAAATGCACATCAAAACCACAAAACCCACGCTTGTTTGGAGAGCTATTATCAAGAGAATAAAAGATATGACAAATAGAATAGAGGTTTCTCAAAAAAGTAAAGTAGAACTAACATATGATTTAGCAATCCCACTTCTGACTCGATATCCAAAGGCCCTGAAATCAGTACCTCAAAGATATACCTGCATTCACATGTTCACTGCAGCGTTATTTACAATAGCTGAGACACGGGAGCAACCCAAATGTCCATTATCAGGTGAATGAATAAAGAAAGTGTGGCATGTACATACAATGAAATGTTATTCAGCCTTAAAGGAAATCCTGCCATTTGTGACAGGATGTATCTTGATAAATGTTTCATAGGCACTCGAAAGATGTGTATTCTTTTGTTGGAGGGGATGTTCTCAATTAGGTCTAGTTAGTGAGTAGTGTTTATTATTTCTTCAAATATTTTCTCTATCCTTTCTGTCCCATTATCTTCTTTAAAATATGTCTTTATTAACATATTTAATATTTACTCTGTCATTTTGAATGTATGGAATATGTTGTAATAAATTATTTAATGTCTTTGTCTTTTTTTCTTTTTGCTGTGTCCTATGACTTGCAGGATCTCAGTTCCCTAACCAGGGATTGAACCTGGGGCCATAGCAGTGAAAGCCTGGAATCCTAACCACTAGACCACCAGGGTTCTGTCTGATCTAATCAATATAGTCAATAGAATACTTCAAATTGTCTATGGAGTGTCAGTTCTGAGTAGATTTCAAGTCACTGATTTTTCTATTCATTTCATTTAATTGCAAGCCTGGTTATTATTATGATGATTATGATTATGATGAATGCTAGACATTGTGAAATTTATCTTGTGTGTTAGATATTTTTGCACTCCTAAAAATATTCTTGAGTTTTTTTTTAAATTTTTGGAATGCAGTTATTGGGAACCTGATCCTTCTGGGTTTTGCTTTTAGGATTTGTTAAGTAGAATCACAGCAGGGTTTGTCTAGGTCGAATTATTCCTCACCACTGAGGCAAGGCTCTTTTGAGGATTACACCCAGAACTCCAAACTGGTTTTCCAGTTTGGCTGGTGGGAATAGGCACTATTCCTGGCCTGGCTTGGGTCCAGGTCAAGGCAGTTCTTTTTCCCAGCTTTGAGTGGTTGTATCTTGATGATTCCTTACTTGAAAAGTTTCTTAAGAACTCACATTTTTCTTTGAATAAAATTTATTGGATTTTGCTCCCCCACCCTTTCTCCTTCTTCTTTTCCTTCCTCCTCCCTCCTGCACCATTTCTCTGGTTTTTCTAGCTTCCCTCCTTCCTCACCTCTCCCTCCCTCCCTTTCTCCCCACCCTCTCCTTCTTCCCCCTTCTCCTCATGCTTTTATCTATGTGGCATCTCCTACTTTGCAACTGCATCTACTGTCATACTGGCTTCTTTTCAGCTCTTTAATTACATCAAGATTTTTTTTTTTCAACTTAAGGATTTTGTACATCTTTGACTTTATCTGGATCTCTTTTTACCTTCAATTTTCTGGATAATCCTTATCTCAATTTAGAGATCTCAGCTTAGATGCCATTTTATTTTATTTTAGTTTTCATTTGTTTTTATTAGTTGGAGGCTAATTACTTTACAGTATTGTAATGGTTTTTGTCATACATTGACATGAATCAGCCATGGAGTTACATGTATTCCCCATCCTGATCCCCCCTCCCACCTCCCTCTCCACCCAGTTCCTCTGGGTCTTCCCAGTGCACCAGGCCCGAGCATTTGTCTCATGCATTAGATGCCATTTTAAAAAAAGGCTTTCTCTTAGCCCAGAGATAAATCCACGCACCTATGGTCACCTTATCTTCGACAAAGGAGGCAAGGATATACAATGGAAAAAAGACAACCTCTTTAACAAGTGGTGCTGGGAAAACTGGTCAACCACCTGTAAAAGAATGAAACTAGAACACTTTCTAACACCATACACAAAAATAAACTCAAAATGGATTAAAGATCTAAATGTAAGACCAGAAACTATAAAACTCCTAGAGGAGAACATAGGCAAAACACTCTCCGACATAAATCACAGCAGGATCCTCTATGACCCACATCCCAGAATTTTAGACATAAAAGCAAAAATAAACAAATGGGACCTAATGAAACTTAAAATCTTTTGCACAACAAAGGAAACTATAAGCAAGGTGAAAAGACAGCCCTCAGATTGGGAGAAAATAATAGCAAATGAAGCAACAGACAAAGGATTAATTTCAAAAATATACAAGCAACTCATGCAGCTCAATTCCAGAAAAATAAATGACCCAATCAAAAAATGGGCCAAAGAACTAAACAGACATTTCTCCAAGGAAGACATACGGATGGCAAAAAAAACACATGAAAAGATGCTGAACATCACTCATTATCAGAGAAATGCAAATAAAAACCACAATGAGGTACCATTACACGCCAGTCAGGATGGCTGCTATCCAAAAGTCTACAAGCAATAAATGCTGGAGAGGGTGTGGAGAAAAGGGAACCCTCTTACACTGTTGGTGGGAATGCAAATTAGTACAGCCACTATGGAAAACAGTGTGGAGATTTCTTAAAAAGCTGGAAATAGATCTGCCATATGACCCAGCAATACCACTTCTAGGCATACACACTGAGGAAACCAGATCTGAAAGAGACACCTGCACCCCAATGTTCATCGCAGCACTGTTTATCATAGCCAGGACATGGAAGCAACCTAGATGCCCATCAGCAGACGAATGAATGAGGAAGTTGTGGTACATATACACCATGGAATATTACTCAGCCATTAAAAAGAATTCATTTGAATCAGTTCTAATGAGATGGATGAAACTGGAGCCCATTATACAGAGCGAAGTAAGCCAGAAAGATAAAGACCATTACAGTATACTAACACATATATATGGAATTTAGAAAGATGGTAACAGAAAAAGAGACTCAGATGTATAGAACAGACTTGTGGACTCTGTGGGAGAAGGCGAGGGTGGGATGTTTCAAGAGAACAGCATCGAAACATGTATATCTAGGGTGAAACAGATCACCAGCCCAGGTTGGATGCATGAGACAAGTGCTCGGGCCTGGTGCACTGGGAAGACCCAGAGGGATCGGGTGGAGAGGGAGGTGGGAGGGGGGATCGGGATGGGGAATACATGTAAATCCATGGCTAATTCATTTCAATGTATGACAAAAACCACTGCAATGTTGTAAAGTAATTAGCCTCCAACTAATAAAAATAAATGGAAAAAAAAAATAAAAAAAGTCTTTCTCTTGTGGCCCAGTTTGTGACAGTGATCTCCCTGTTTTACTGTAGCATAGCAAATTCTTCTATATCATCATTTAGCAATGGATATGCATTGTTTTGTCTGTCACACACTCCTTCCCTGCTTCTAACGTCACCCCTTCACAGCCACACTTTCTTTGTAATACTACTCCATTCCCAATCTCTGTTTTCCTTGTTCTATCACCAGCCTACCTCTCCAACCACTGCAAGAGATAGGCACCTGTCCCAGGGAGGTCTGTCCTTTTACTGCAGGCTCTGACAGAGTGATTGCTCCAAGGGGGTGGCCACAGGGCTAAACTGTTGAACAGATTTCTTCCCTGGAGTTTTCTCAATTGGAGGTGGAGGAGTATTGGATTTCAAGCTAAAAGTATTGCATAAGAGCTTCCAGCTTTAGATGGGTACTCTCCATCTCAAAATGTCTGAGAGGATGAGATTAGAGACCCAAGCCAAGATGAAAGATGGAAAAGAAGGCTTGACATGATTCAAGTAACCGGCTCTAGCTGATGCAGAGATTAGTTCTACCCCATTCACTGCTGTGATCCCACAACCTTCCCTTAAGATAGTGTAAGTTTTGTTTTAATGTCATTGGCATTTGAAGAATGTGGATTAATACAAACTGTTAACCCAACATGACATAGTATATTTATTTGTTCTCTCTAGGTCTCACGGGGGAAGACAGCATGCTTGCCTGCTTGTCACTGTGCACAATGCAGTGCTTGGAACTTAGCAGATGATCGTCAAATATTGCTCAATAAATCAATATATAAATGCTACAACTACTTTAACTAGAAGGATATTATATGCTCGTAAGAATGAGAGCACCAAGTAAATCCTTAGAAGTTTTGAAGAGAGTGGTGATACAGTGAATCTACTCAAAGAATAAACAAGATAAACTCAGTGAAATAAGACGTTTCAGTATCGGAGTTGAGAGAGAGAAGCAAAGACTATCTCAACAGATCTTTGCCTCTCATGGTGATGGTAGTGGAGAGGAGGAGGAGGGCATACTGAGACGGGACTGAATGAGGAGATGTAGAGCTACACCACTTTAAACATTCTGCGCCTGAAGGCTTTCCGCATGTTACGCCAGTGTAGCCTGAAAAACTGGAGAATGCCCGGCAGCACGGACGGGAGGCACTATTGGTAATCACCAGTCTCCATTCCTTACCGTTTCTCCTGTGGCATGACACACGGGGAAACCCGCCCCTGGGTCCTGTGGACAACAGAGACCGGATCTTCCTCGGATTGTCTTCTCCAAAGGGTTGGATGGAAAGGGGCAAGAGAGTCTGGGTTTCAAGATGGTAAAATAAACCAGAGACTCTAGGAACTGTTTCTCTCCATGGTTAACTGGCCCTTGGAGATGAAATTCCCATGTTATCTTCTGAGCCACAGTCTTCAAAATATCCTAGTCCCCTGACCCCTACAAACTTCAAGCAAAGCCCTTCGGGAATGCTTATCTCATGCACAATGCAAGCCTAATTGGCATCCTGAGTAATGGTTTCCAGAAGAGATTTAGGATGTGTCCTTTGGGTGGGAATCCCTGATGCCACGTACTTAGTCTCCCCAATTTGCCTCAGCTGACATAGATCCTCTGGGTTTAGGGAAGTTTTATTTCTCACAGGTGATGCTCCTCTTTCTTCACGATTGCTCATGTCAGGCCAGGTATTTCCTCATTCTAGCTGTTATGATTCCTGCTGAGGAAACGTCATGTCGTCAGGAAGGGGCTTATTCTCAAAACACCAGTGCTAGAGCCAGATTCTTACTTCATTAAAAGGGAAAGGAGGTGTAAAGCTAAGAAGAGAGTGCCTTGAATGATACAATAGAACATGAATTACAAAATAGATTTTTCTTCTGACTTTGGACTCACTGATGATGACACTGGTATTAAGTATAGCTTCTTAACCAGGAAACATTAACGTAAATTGTTATGATTCAAGTGCTCATTGCTATCTTTGGATGGAGAGGGGGCTTATATGTTTGGAGGCTGAGAAGGCATATGCATGATTCAAAGGCTCAACTAACAGATTAAAGAAAAGTTTAGTTACTTAATTTGTCCTGATGCATGATGATGGAGTTCAAAATCTGAGCACATTTTGCAAAAGCGTTCCAGAATCACACACTGTCTTGCTCCTGCTGATGCTCTGTCATTAAGAGAATTGGTGTAAACAATAAAGACTGTATAGATGATATCCTCTGTGCTATTCCTCAGTAAATGGCAGTTTTAAGAGTTATGATGGGAATCTGATGAGCATCTCAGAAAGGACCTGTTTGGATGTTTAGTAGCTAATGTTTGTGTCAGTGTGGAACTATTCTGCATCCTCTATTTCACTACTGTACTTGTGTTCCCCACAAGAAACCTTTACTTGAAACTAAGGCATCCTCTGGCATGTCAGCATGTTACTGGAACCTTTAAGTTACAGGGTGACGATTGGTGAGTCCATGAGGAAAGCAGTCTGAGAAGGCAGAGGAAAGTCTCTTGAGGGACATAAATCAGACTAGGGAAACTATTAGTGAAGTTCCTATGGGAGGAAGAGAGACATGAACCAGACGATGGAAAAATTTGTTGTGCTATGGAGATTTACAGAAAAAGATAGAAACTAATGAGGAAAGAGGGAAGTACATGGATCCCTAAGTAAAGGGAAATGTATGGATGTTCTGATGGGGCTGGAATGACCAGAGGGAATGTGGGGAACACTGGGCTCTCAGACCACAGGAAGATGAGTGTGAAATAACCGGGCGAGGTGACAGCCCTAAAGACGCTCTCTGCTGCATGAAATGGAGAGAGATTACTGGTCAAATTACACCCTGAAGAACACATCTGGTCCAGAGTTATTCACTCCAAAAAGTAAGTAATCTGGAATACAGGAAGATCCAGGATGATGCATAGAAGGAAAAACACAAAAAGGGATAGGGTGGGTATTTGGGGATCAATTCAGAGTATTTTTTTTTTTTTAAAGTTCACTTTCGCCATGGAGATTGAGCTCTCATTCTGATCAGTATTCATGTGAGAATTAGGTAAAGGGCTGATTGGAAAATTTGGCTGTTTAAATGTTATAATCCTAGCTTTATCAGCCTGATTTGTAATTTCAGGCTCTCAGGTCTTCCTAGGTCATATCTTTCCTGTTTTCAAATACATAATTATGGTGGGTTTGTTATGTCACCTTGGCACCCAGGCACCTCTCTTTAAACTACATTTAATCTTCAAATAAAGGCAATATCAACGTACCCTTCACCTACCTGGATACAACTAGCCCATGTACAACCAAAAAAACATGTAACCCTCCCCCAAGAAGAGCAAATAAAACACGCTAGCCTTTTTCCCATAAAAAAGGTGAAATTAATTTTACTCCTAATTCACACTCCCCTTTTATGTCCTGTAACTTAAATACTGACATGTGAAGCTAACCATATTAATATATCTTATGTTAGACAAAGGGATGACTGAGTGGAATAAACAGAAATAATTGGTAAATATATCTATACATAAAGTAGTCCCATATCAATAAGAAAGAAATGCCTATAATATTTCAGGTTTTCATTCTGCAGCTGCTCACATGGTCATGGGTGCTTTTTCTAAATACCTTCTTTCACTACCCATTCCATCTTCCGTTTGTCTGCGGTGGGTCACAGTTACTTGTTGGGTGGAAGAACAACCCTAACCTGCACTCCTGAAGGATCTGGGCCATTAGTAGTCTTGTTTGAATTGGGTTGTTGTGATTTTCCACTGATTTTCACCACTGGACATTTGAGTACAGAGTGCACCCTAGGAAATCTGAATTCCAGACTTGTTCCTCCTTATTCCCGTGTAGTAGCAACTCAGTTTTCCCTTGCTCGTCAGGATCTATCACAACCACTAGCAGAGTAACTTTCTTTGCTTGTTGATTTAGTGATAAGAAGAGTCCAAAGTGGCAGCTCTCAGTAAATGAAATTGTATTGCCTGATGAAGGAATTCTTTCCTTTGTAACTGGCAGAGCCTAAATGTGTGAGAGTAAAAATGTTGGCAGTGGATCCCAGTTATAAATGGTACAGTGGGGGACTCGCTCCCACTTCCACCTCTTGGTTTCTGGCCCCTGAATTGTTGCAATAGGAGAAACAGCACCATAAATTGATATAGAAATTTAGAACATATATCATGTCTTAGAGGACAATGCCCCAGCAATATGAGGTGTTGTTAACTATCAGTTGCTGTAATTGAGTCTTTAGAAGCCTGTTAGGTCAATTGTCTCAGGATGCTGGAGAGTATGGAATAGACCAATGGATTCCTTCAGCATGGGCCCATCCCCACATTTCATTTGCTGTGAAATGAACTCTTTATTCGGCAGTAATAACATTACTTCATGGAGTAACATTATGGTGAACAGAGCATTGGGTATATCCATAGGTGGTAGTTTTGATAGCAGTGCTGTAGGGAAGGGAGGCAAATCCATATCTAAAGTGTCAATTCCAATAAGAAAAAAGTGAAGTCCCTTCAATAATGGAAGCTATCCAGTATAATCAGCCTATAATCAGTGTTTGATATCACTATGGGATGATATCAGATTAGGGGCTCAAAGCTGGGTCTCTGTTGGCGGATGGGCACTCAGTGGTGGCTAGACTGGCCGCGGTGAGCGCAAGCCCATGTTGAGCCCATGCGGAGCTTCTATCCGTGCTGCTAGAGCAGATCTCTGAGTCCACTGGCATGAACAGCACAGAGAAAGAAGGCCAGCATCCACAGAAGAGGTTAGCAGTTGGAAAGGATGACTCATTTTGTGGACCGCAGTAGTGGATATTTCTTCCTTGTTTTGCTGTGAATATTTGCATATTTTTGATTGTGTGCAGGATAGTTACAGGAGGCAGAAGGCTTTGTTGTGTTTATTTGGGGATTATGTGTTGTTTAAGGAGATGTGTTAAGTATATGTTTGCCAAATATACTGAAGAGGAACTCTGGGGTTTTTTTAATGTGTCTTCTTGGCTAGGATGAACTGCATTTACTACAGTTCCCGTTGCTGTGAGTTTCTGGTTAAGGTGGGCCACCCGAGAGATTCTCGGGAAGATTCAGAGGGCAGAGGGAAGCGTCTGTTGTTGCTGATGTGCTGACTCCCCTCACTGGTGTGAGGCAGCTGTGGACCAGCAGTTACTCTGTCTTCCCCTTGATCTCTCTCTAGCTTCTCTGACTTCGGGGCCAGGACTCTACATTTAGCCTTGTTAAGCAGGCCTCCAGCTTGTGCAAGAGAAACCGTGTCACCAGTTCCAGAGGCGACAAGAGTGACGTGCGTTTCAGTCTGCCCTTGTGGGATTTGTGTCACGTTTGTGGGTTCCAGCCTGACCTTGAGCTGCCACACTTTTATACCCATCTTCCCTTCCTGACTGCTTGCCTCAGGGAGTCCAAGTTCTAGAATCAGAGAGAAAGGTGACAGCTTTACACTGACTGCTTAACCAGCTTTCACAGTCAAGTAAGGCCAAATTTCTATACAAACCATTAAATGTATATGTATGTATAAATCTCTTAGTAGTTCAGCTTTTCTGGTTAAACCCTGACTGATGTAGGAAAAGATCTGTATGTGTGTGTGTGTGTGTGTGTGTGTGTGTGTGTATATATATATAATATTTATATCATATATAAAATTTAGAGTGTACCTTTAAAGTATATATACTTAAAAAAGAACATATGTATATATACACATATAAATATGTATATCTTCCTTAATGAGGAGAAACTTGTTTAGAAGTTTAGGACTAATAGAGTCTAGGTATTCTGAAATTTCAGAGTGATCATATTCGTAAGCGGGGATTTGAAGTCCTCTTTTTTTAAAATAGAGAAACTTCAATAATCAGAGCTGTTGAATAATTAGAAGTAGAAAAATATTATTCTTCAAAATTCTTTTGTGGATCGAAAGATGCTTATTGTCAGGTTGGATGAACCCCAGTATTTCTGACATCACATTTCATCTCCGCTTCCTGTTTCGCAGGGGCTGAGGAAGGGGAGACGTGGCAGAGGAATCAGTCCTCTCTGGCAGACTTCGTCCTGGAAGGGCTGTTTGATGACTCTCTCGCCCACCTTTTCCTTTTCTCCTTGACCATGGTGGTCTTCCTTATTGCTGTGAGTGGCAACACCCTCACCCTTCTCCTCATCTGTGCCGATCCCCGGCTTCATACACCCATGTACCTCCTCCTCAGCCAGCTCTCTCTCATGGATCTGATGCACGTCTCTACAACCATCCCCAAGATGGCGACCAACTACCTATCTGGCCAGAAGTCCATCTCCTTTGTGGGCTGTGCGACCCAGCACTTCCTCTATCTGACTCTGGGTGGGGCGGAGTGTCTTCTCCTAGCATTCATGTCCTACGACCGCTATGTTGCCATCTGTCATCCCCTGCGCTACACTGTTCTCATGAGCAGAAAGGTGACGCGAATGATGGCTGCCATGTCTTGGTTGGGAGCATCGCTGAATTCCCTAATTTTCACGGCAAGCTTGATGCGCTTCCCTTTCTGCGGGCCTCGGCAAATCCACCACTTCTACTGTGAGTTTCCAGCTGTCGTGAAGCTGGTATGTGGCGACATCACTGTGTATGAGGCCACAGTGTACGTCAGCACCCTCCTCCTCCTCCTTCTCCCCATCCTCTTGATTTCTGCATCCTATGTCTTCATCCTCCACAGTGTCATTCAGATGCGTGCAGCTGGGAGTAAGAGAAATGCCTTTGCCACTTGCAGCTCTCACCTCACTGTGGTTTCCCTCTGGTTTGGTGCTTGCATCTTCTCATATATGAGGCCCAGGTCCCAGCGCACTCCACTGCAAGACAAAGTTGGTTCTGTGTTCTACAGCATCATCACTCCCACATTGAATCCGTTGATTTATACTCTCCGGAATAAGGATGTAGCTAAGGCTCTGAGGAGGGTGCTGGGGAGAGACCTTATCACTCAAAGATCGCAAGTGCAGTTATCCTGGGTACATTAGTGGAATTCCTATCAGCTCCTTAAATTGTTCTTTGTAAACTGCAATGATTTTTTCAAGGGTCCAGAGCCTTGAAGATTATTGCAAAATTGAAGTGGTTAACAACATTTTCAGTATTCTCACTTGCTCTCAGGCATCGACGCCCCTTACAGTACTCTCTTAGTCCATTTGGGCTGCTATAACAACAATCAAGACTGGGTGACTTAGACAACACACATTATTTCTCACAGGTTTGGAGGCTGAGAAGTACAAAGATCAAGTCTTCACAGTGCTAGACACTCTTTCATTTCCTTTTGATCTCTTTTCAAATGGAATCTTGCCCAAACATGCCTCCCGGATGAGCCTACTTAAAGCAGACTCTTCACTCTTTGTCCCCTGATCCTACCTTATGATCATACTTCCCTGATACTGCGTAACATTCTATTCTTACTGTCTGCTTCCTAGAGTGAAATTTTCAAGAGGGTAAGGAGTTTTACTTTGTTTTCTGTTGTCTCACCAATGCCAAGAAAAGAGTCTGAGATGAAATAAGTACTCAATAACTACTTGTTGTATGGATTAATAAATAAAAGGGACCTAGATTGTCTTACTATCTCACGTGACATGAAAGATAGCCACATATTAATCCCATATAAATGCAGAGACTTGACATCTCAGTGAACTTTCCTAGAGTCTAGTGGGCTGAGGGATGCCAAAGCCACAGACAAATATCTAGATCTTGCTTTTCCTACTAGTTATTCAGTCCCGGGACCATCTTCAGAAGAAAAATACTTCATGCTTGAGAGAAAAGTTATGCTTTCTTTGATGCGTAAGTATCTTCTCTTTGAGAAACAGCTTTTTGCCATTCTATAATAAGATGAGCTGCCCCTCATGAGTAGGGTGCTATGTTATACACAAAGCCCTAAGGTTGGATTTGTGTTGTAACACTCCAATATCAAGGAGAGAAAATCTTCAGAGAAATGGTGCCTGGTTGTTCCTGAAGGCACAAGGGTCTGATACCAACAGCCAGCTCACAGTCCTAGTTACAGAGAGGGGTTGTTCTTTTGCTACGCCCACCCCCACTCTCTACACACATACACGGCCAACTACGACCTTGTCCAGAGTGCCATAAGATTGTTTGGAAATGAAACAATCTGAGCTAAGCTGATGGATGGTTATTCATGTAATGCTAACATCTGCCGAAGGTAAATAGTATAGCACGTTACGACCCCGTCTTGGGAAGAGTTACTGTTGTTCATTGTTGTTCAGTTGCTTGGTCATATCCAACTCTTTGCGACCCCACAGACTGCAGCACGCCAGGCTTCCCTGTCCTTCACTATCTCCTGGAGTTTGCTCAGGCTCATGTCCATTGAGCTAATGATGCCATCTAACTCTATAAATGTAATTATTCTTGATATATTCTAGATATTAACCCTTTATCTTCTATAGGGCTTACAAATATCTCTGTCATTCCATTGGTTGCCTTTTACTCTGTTGATTGGCTCATTTGATGAACGTGTTTTAAAATCTTGATATATATTCCCATTTATTTATTTTTATTTTTGTTGCCTGGGATTTCTGTGTCATATCCAAGAAAACACTGTAAATGCAACGTCATGAAATTTTCTCTCTGTGCTTTCTTATAAGAGTTTCATAGTTTTAGCTCTTACATTAGGTTTTTGATATATTTCCAGTTAAATTTTGAAAATGGTGTAAGGTAAGGGTCCAACTTTTTTCCACTTACTATAGAAATCAAATAGAATAAAATACTTAGGAATTAACTTATCCAAGAAAGTGAAAGATCTGTACACTGAAAACTACCAAACACTGCTGAAAGAAGGTAAAGGTATGTAAATAAATGGAAAGATATCCTATGTTTATGGATTGGAAATATTTATATTGTTAAGACCTCTTTATTACCCAAAGTGATCTACAGAGCCAAGGCAAAACCTACCAAAATCTCAGTGGCATTTTGTTTTCAAAAAAAGAAATATCTATCCTAAAATTTATATGGAATCAAGGGACCTCAAATAGCCAGTACAATCCTGGAAAAGACTAAAACTAGAAAACTCACTGAAAACTTTCTGATTTAAAAACGTACTACAAATTTTTTTTTTTTTAAATTTTTATTAGTTGGAGGCTAATTACTTTACATCATTACAGTAGTTTTTGTTATACATTGATATGAATTAGCCATGGATTTACATGTACTCCCCATCCCAGTCCCCCCTCCCACCTCCCTCTCCACCCGATCCCTCTGGGTCTTCCCAGTGCACCAGGCCCGAGCACTTGTCTCCTGTACCCAACCTGAGCTGGTTATCCGTTTCACCCTAGATAATATACATGTTTCAATGCTGTTCTCCTGAAACATCCCACCCTCGCCTTCTCCCAGAGTCCACAAGTCTGTTCCATACATCTGAGTCTCTTTTTCTGTTTTGCATATAGGGTTATCGTTACCATCTTTCTAAAGTCCATATATATGTGTTAGTATACTGTAATGGTCTTTATCTTTCTGGCTTACTTCGCTCTGTATAATGGGCTCCAGTTTCATCCATCTCATTAGAACTGATTCAAATGAATTCTTTTTAATGGCTGAGTAATATTCCATGGTGTATATGTACCACAGCTTCCTCATCCATTCGTCTGCTGATGGGCATCTGGGTTGCTTCCATGTCCTGGCTATTATAAACAGTGCCGCGATGAACATTGGGGTGCATGTGTCTCTTTCAGATCTGGTTTCCTTGGTGTGTATGCCCAGAAGTGGGATTGCTGGGTCATATGGCAGTTCTATTTCCAGCTTTTTAAGAAATCTCCACACTGTTTTCCATAGTGGCTGTACTAATTTGCATTCCCACCAACAGTGTAAGAGGGTTCCCTTTTCTCCACACCCTCTCCAGCATTTATTGCTTGTAGACTTTTGGATAGCAGCCATCCTGACTGGCGTATAATGGTACCTCATTGTTGTTTTGATTTGCATTTCTCTGATAATGAGTGATGTTGAGCATCTTTTCATGTGTTTGTTGAGCCATCTGTATGTCTTCCTTGGAGAAATGTCTGTTGAGTTCTTTGGCCCATTTTTTGATTGGGTCATTTATTTTTCTGGAGTTGAGCTGGAGGAGTTGCTTGTATATTTTTGAGATTAATCCTTTGTCTGTTGCTTCATTTGCTATTATTTTCTCCCAATCTGAGGGCTGTCTTTTCACCTTGCTTATAGTTTCCTTTGTTGTGCAAAAGCTTTTAAGTTTCATTAGGTCCCATTTGTTTATTTTTGCTTTTATTTCTGAAATTCTGGGATGTGGGTCATAGAGGATCCTGCTGTGATTTATGTCGGAGAGTGTTTTGCCTATGTTCTCCTCTAGGAGTTTGATAGTAAAAACGTACTACAAATTTATAGTAATCAAAAAAGTGTGATACTGCCATATATAGGGATGTACAGACCAATGGAATGGAATAGACACCTCAGAAAAAGACCCTCATATATACAATGAGATTATTATCATCAAGGATACTAACATCATTCAATGGGAAAAGGACAATCTTTTCAATAACTGTGCTGTGAAAACTGGATATCCACATGCAAAAGCATAAAGCTAGACCCTTACCTTACACTATACAAAGCATTATGTGAAAATGTATCAAATATCTAAATGTAAGAACTAAAACTATTAAACTATTATTTTCTTCTTAGAAGAAAACACAAGGGAAAAGCTTCATGATAAGAGGTTAGCATCCAGAATATACAAAAATGACTACAATTCAAAGACAATCACAGTAAAGTAACATAAATATGGGCAAAGGACTTGAAAAGACATTTTTCCAAACAAGTTATACAGATGGTCAACAAGCACATGAAAGGATGCTCAACCTCACAAATCATTTGGTGTATAACTTATGAAAGTCATCTCAAACAGGATTAATGGCTTGAAAGTAAGACCTGAAACCACAAAACTCCTGGAAGAAAACATAAGGGACGAGCTCCTTGACATCAGTCTTGACAATATTTTTTAGGTATGGCACCAAAAGCAAAAAGAATGAGAGCAAAAAGGAACAAGTGGGACCCTGTTAAACTAAAAAGCAAAAGATTTCCACAGCAAGTGAAGTGAAGTGAAAGTCTCTCAGTCGTGTCCGACTCTTTGCGACCCCGTAGTCCATGGAATTCTCCAGGCCAGAATACTGGAGTGGGTAGCCTTTCCCTTCTCCAGGGGATCTTCCCAACACAGGGGTCGAACCCAGGTCTCCCACATTGCAGGAAGATTCTTTACCAACTGAGCTACAAGGGAAGTCCAAGAATATAGGAGTGGGTAGCCTATCCCTTCTCCAGCAGATCTTTCCAACCCAGGAATCGAACTGGGGTCTCCTACATTGCAGGTGGATTCTTTACCAACTGAGCTATCAGGGAAGCCCTTCACAGAAAGGGAAACCATAAAAAAATGTAAAGTCAACCTAGAGAATGGGGGAAATATTTACAAATCATTTACCTGATATGGGTTTATTTATTTATTTTTGATATGGGTTTAATATCCAAAATATATCAGAAACCCACACAACTCAATAGCCAAAACACACACACACAAATCAGATTAAAAATAGGCTGAAGAATTGAAAAGACTTTTTCCAAAGAAGACACACAAGTGGCCAACAGGAATATGAAAATGTGCTCAATATGTCTTTGTAGACTTGTCTATTTCTGATGTTTCATGTAAATGGACTCATGTAATATGCGGCCTTTTGTGCCTGGATTCTTTCATTTAGGTTTTCAAGGTTCATTCCTCTTACACCATGCATTCAGTACTTCACTCTTTCAATCGCTGAATACTATTCTTTTGTGGATGAAAAAATTAATAGTCGATTTAAGAAAGAAACAGAAAATTTTCTTTCAGCCAGTCTGAGGATTATAACCCAAGAGACAATATTTCAGAAAGCTCTGAGGACTGTTCCTAATATCTGAGGTCAAAGCAAAGTTAGGTAAGTTTTTGAGTGAAAAGGTTATATATCAAATGATATATTGACAGTTTACGCAACCCAGATCTGCACCCTTACAAGATTAAAGGGATCGTTGTCTCTAAGGAGTCATCTTGCTGGCACCAGAGAAAACTGCTCTTGACATGAAGCGGGCATTCTTATGTCTTCTAAGAGGGCTGGTTAATGCATTTGCACCAGGTACCCTAAAGGGAGAGGGTGGCCCAAATGTAGAGAAGGAATTTTCTTTTTTCTTTTTTTTGTTGTTTCAACCTTTTTTGTTCAACCCTTTTCTTTTTTAAAATCGGGATATAGTTGCTTTATAATATTATGTTTAGCTTAGGGAGCTCACCTTGGGGTTCTGTGGTGACCTAGATGGGCGGGATTGGGGGGGTGGAGGGAGGCCTAAGAAGGGGGGATATAGGTAGGCATACGGCTAATTCACCTCACTCTACAGCAGAAACTAACACAGTAACAGTGCTCCAATTTTAAAAGAAAGAAAAATTTTTTTTTGTTTTGCCTAAAAATAAGTTTGTATCATCATATATGGATACACAACAATTTGTTTATCCATTCATCCATTGATTTTGTTTCCACCCTTTTGCTTTGGGGAATAGCACTGCAATGGATATGAAGATACATGTATTTGAAAAACTGTTATCAGTTCTCTTAGACATCCATCCAAGAGTGCAATTCTTGAGTTAGATGGTAATTCTATGCCAACCTTGCAGAAGAGCTGCCAAACATTTTCCATGATGGTTGTACCACTTTACAATCCCACCAGCATGAATGAGCCATCCAATTTGTACACATTCTCACCAACACTTGCTTTTTACCTTTTTTATTTATAACCATCATAGTGGTTGTGATGCAATAAGATTTCTGAACCTTTGATTTTCTGTAACTAAAATAAAAAATCCAAATGATTAAGAATATGTAAGAATCTGCCAGAGATGTTGTTGTTCAGTTGCTCAGTCATGTCTAGCTCTTTGCAACCCCATGGACTGTAGCACACCAGGATCCCCTGTCCCTCACCATTTCCTAGAGTTTGCTCAAACTCATGTCCATTGAGTCGGTGATGCCATCCAACTATCTCATCCTCTGTCATCTCATTTTCCTCCTGCCTTCAATCTTTCCCAGCATCAGGGCCTTTTCCAATGAGTTGGCTCTTTGCACCAAGTGGCCAAAATAGTGGAGCCTCAGCTTCAGCATCAGTCCTTCCAATGAATATTCAGGGTTGATTTCCTTTAGGATCAACTTGTTTGATTGCCAGAGGCAAAGGGAAAGGAGAGGAAAGAGTGTGGAGGGAACCTGCTTCAGGAGGCCCCTGAGCCTTCTATGGGCTCCAGGGACAACTATGCTCTCTGCTATATAGACAATTGGCTAGTAGGGATCCACAAAATATGACTGATATGAAGGCCCTGGGTGAGTTATTTAAACCTTCTCAGCCTCAGTTGCCTAAACTATAAAATGAGAGTTAACAGCTATGTCTTTTCCTCCTAAAGGAGTGCATGCCAGACCAAACATGCCCCTGATCCATGGCCTGAAGGGCTTGGGTCCTGGATCTGCAAGTTGGCCTCCTTGCGGCTTTGACTAAAGAGAACATGTGACCTCGCTCATCAGATACCTGACCCTTAGCAGACCTCTAGAAATGTGCACTCATATGAGTTCATAAACAGTCAACTAGTATCAAGACTTCTAGAGTAAACACAAACTATGGAATGTATCTTTTGTCAGGAAATTACAGTGAAAAATAATTAAAATTGTTAGGAGTTTTCTCAGTGTAAACTCTTCATTTTGTCCCTCTTTATTGGTTGTGTCTAAATGGCTCATTTTACCACCTGCTGTGTGTGGAGATACTGAGTCACAAATGTTTAGGACATTATTTCCTGGATTCTAATTGGGGTTAGGGGTGTCTGTCCTCCTGTGTGAGTTCAGGGCCCTGAGTGGGACCTCCAGCCCCACTTTCCCCAACCCTGTAGGATGCCAAAGCTCCCTGGTTGGAATCCACCCCCCCTCCCACTCTCCTCCTCCTGGCTTGGGGGAACAATTGTTTCTAGAAAGTTCCCAAACTTGAGTCCACTGTTGGCAAGGAAAAGATAAAATCCCAAAGGAACAAACAGGAGTAAGAAGAGCACATTCCCTTCTTACGGACACAGCGTATTTATAAGATTCAGTCAGGACTTCCAGGCAATTACCAGATCCTTTTTCCTGGGCTGAGTCACTCATTCTCACCCTGAATCACTAGGAGAATTGGATGCTACTCATTACAGGCCACCCAATCTCTGGATAATCTCCCTGGGCCAAACTAAAGCTTATTCACCTGGGAGTTTGTACATCCTGGGAGATGGGAGGGCCAGTCTATGATGGGGTGTAGAAGGCTGGTTTTGCCTCCAACTGGGATCCACTTTGGATTACAAATATGTCTCAGGCTCCCTGTGGAGTTGGGCTCCACAGAAGCCACATCTTCAATTCAGCTTTCCCTTCTGCCCCATTCAGGTCCCCACATCCCTTCCCTTAGACCACTCTCTCAGTATTTGTGCCAGAACCCTGTATCAGGTTCTGCTTTTAAGGAAGCCAACCTAAGACAGTGACTGAGTCTGAGCTAATGAGTGTACAGTGCCATTCAGCTGAGGGGCAGAGCGGTGTTGAAATTCAGCCCCAACTCTGTGGTCTAAGCAATGCAAAGACCACATTTACTCAAAGCCACTTGTCCTCATTTGCCCAAAGCCACTGATGAGTCTAGACTCAGTCTTGGACGGTGCTGGGATTTTAAACTCAGGAGCTCCAGCTTCAGAGGCACTCATCTCTCAGTCAGAGTGGTGCTGCCTCCTTATAATAAAGTAAGATAAAAGAAGACTAAGGTGAGAGATGGTGAGGGCTATATGAGCCAAAAGGTGCCCTTGTGACCATCAGCTTCAACAATCACAAACTTACGGAAGAGACTGTTGAAAGATCTGTTTTTCTTATTCATCTCAGAGTAAATTGCCAACTGATAATTCACACCCCTGTATCACCCACAAACAACAACTTCTCCTATGTGACCACAATACGAACTACAAGTCAGGAGGTTAATCACATCACTACCACCTAACCTCAGAGCCCCCAGGTCCCCATCTGCCCAACCATGTCCTTGTAGCAGAAGGACCCAGCTCTTAAGTTACGTTAGGATGTCACCTCTTTGTAGTCTCCTTCATCTGCAACAAGTTCAGTCCATCTCTGGTTTTCATGATACTGCCTCTTTCAAAGATTCCAAACCAGTTACAAACCAGGAGGAGAATGCTCATCTACTTGGGTTTGTCTGACTCTTCAGATTTCCTGCCTCCTTGGCAGGATTATCACACGGGTGAAGTAAGTTCTTCTCACTGTGTCCCATCAGGTGAAGTGCCATCAATTTATCCCATTCCTGATGTTGATCTCTGATCCCTTGATGAAAGGGGTGTCTGGCAGATTTCTCTGCTCTGAGGATCCCCTTTCCCTCTATAATTAGTGGGCATTTGGAGCAGCAGTACTTTGAAGCTTTGAGTTTCCTTATAAAGTTGCAACTTATATATATATATATAATACACATATCTAATACATTTTATATATATATATATATATATATATATATATATATATATATATATATATAAAATACATACATACATATACAGTCCCCTCAGCTTGGCTCACAACACGTCCCCCTCAATGTTTACATTTCCCAGCTTTCTAGCCCAAGATGGTCCATTGTCATCACATACTTTCCCAACCCTGGAATCAGCCATTTCTCTAAGGAGCCCTGGTTCATTTCAGTGGCAAATGATATTTACAATCCAAGGTCTGGGTATAAGGTGTGCTTATTGCTAAGAAGTTGTCTCTAACACGCATTAGGGAAAAGGAGTAGGTATTATGCATTTTGTGGCTACACACATACCTATTTGTCTGTATCTGTCTATCTGTCATCTATCTATATAGAAAAGCATGATTTACCCTGATAATTCAGTTTCAATCACTGACCAACAGGGTTTCTTCTAGTTTCTCCATCTCTGAACCAGTGACTCCTTCTCCAACAGTGAGAATGCGGGCCTCCATCATCTTTCATATTTATTACTTGATCAATCCTCCTTTATGACCCCAATCCACAATCCACCCCTTTCCACTCACAATGCCCCCTCACCCTATGGGCCACCCCCACAAGTGAGTATTTTGGGTTTCCTCACCAGTGCCTGGCTGCCATCCCTGTGGACACCCTCCCCTCCTTTCTTGGTCTCTGACTTGGAGCCACTGTGCCTCCTTCTCTGGCCCCACCCTGCAGTGTGAGGCTTCCCACCCTCTGTGGCCCACCTACTGGTTTAGGACTGTATTGTCCAGGAAGAAGGGGAAGACGAGGGGAGGGAAGGGGCAGGAAAGGGAAAGGAAGGGCTGTGTGCAGTTTCTGACACCAACTGAAAATGATTGTAGCCTTTCTCCCCAGTCAACCATCTTTTATTCCATGTTTACTGTGTTAAGACGGCTGGGAGTTGAGGGTGGAATACAAAGAGGTATGGAAAATATGTGCTCCCAAAAAAGGTAGATTTAAACTAAAAGGGTAGATTTAAAAGGTAGATTTCTAAACACTGGGCAAAGTCATAGTCAATTAACTCTCACCTATTTAATATGTTAAGATGGAGTTTTGAAAACGGCCCCACCCACCAGCAATTGTGATAGTCAAAAAGTATTTGGTCACTGCATCCCTAGACTGAGTTGTTCTCTTCCACCCTAATGTGCACAAAGGCATCAGGTGATACTCTTGTAAACAGATGTTTATTGTTTTGCCCAATATAATGTTTTATTTAGCATATTAAAAGTATAATTTGTGATCTAAATATCATTCCAGTCACCATTTTAATTCTTGTTTTCATTAAAGTCTGTCAATAGGGTTGTTGAGAAATCTTCATTCTGATCAGTGCTCAGGAGGAGTAGATAGTACTAACTGGGGTGGATGGAGAGTGTCCTATGAGAACCTGTGAAATTGAGTATCTGGCACTTACTAGTCACCTCCTTTGTATGACACATAGTATATAATAATCCAGGTAGGCAGTGAGAAAGCTAAATGATTATGCAGAATCCCTACTCACCATCAAGTACAGTAGGTGAAGCCCATCTTCATTTATTGGTGTTGTCAAAGTAGATCACGTCTCTGGTGTTGTGAGATGCAGCTTCCTTCAAAATCAAAGTGAAAATCCTTAGAGAAAGTCAGGCTCCACTTGTGGTCCCATCTCTAGGCACAACCTTTAGAATAACAGGTTGTTCTGGCTGCGTAAGTCCTTGAGTGTATAATTTCAGGGGGATCTGCAACAGTTAAACAAGCACATGAGACCCGATTAATGAAGCCCTGCTAACAAAAAAAAAAAAAAAAAAAGCAAAGTAGACAAGATACTGCTTTATAAATGTCAGACATGACTTAATGACAAAAAGAACAACAACAAAGCTTCTTTTAGCATGATATACATTGGATTTTTTTAAACTACCAGTTCAATATGTTTAGTAGATACAAGGGCAGATAAGGAGACAGCCAGGCTGTCTATATTTCCTTAAATGAATTTTAATAGTTTACATCTTCGAGAGAGTTGGTTTATTTAACATATTTATAAAACATGTGGGAAGAAAGTTGCTCACAGTATTCCCTTATCATGTCCTATCAGACTTTAGCTTCCACTTTTATTGAGATATAATTGATTTATAGCAGTGCATATATTTAAGGTATACAGCATAATGATTTATTTATATAGGTCATAAAATTATTACCATGGTAAGTTTTGTTAACACTCATCATCTCATATAGAAAGAAAAGAAAAAGAAATAAATATTGTTTCCCGTGTGAGAGAAGTCTTAGGATGCACTTACATCATACAGAAATGGTAACAACAGTCACCATGACAGCCCTAGTACTCATTTATACTGAAAGTTTGCACCTTTTGACCACCTTCGTTTAATTTTGCCTGCTTATCTTTGATTCTTTATATTTATTCTGAGCTGTGTCAAGAGGAATAGTGATAACATTCATCCCTCATTCATTCCACAAAATACCTATTTGAGCACCTATTCTGTACCAGGCTTGATACAAAGTCAAGTTGGCCTGTGTTCTTTATTGATTTAAATTTTAAGTAAAAATACTGAGTATTTAAAATGTACCAGATTCTTAGGCATTATGGCAAAATTTCTCCATCAGTTTTACTATACAAGCAGTGGCTGAGACCCGCTGTCAGAAGAGCCTCTCTAAGTTCTGGTGGGGAAGAGCATCACTGAAAAGTCATGATGAAAAGTTGCTGCTCTCGTGACTGAGCACACACTTCCTTCCAGTGAAATTGAAACCAAATTTAAAATCTTTCTTCCATTCAATGCATGGTGTGCAGTCCTGTCATACTAACTGCATTGACTTCAGACGACCTTTATAGTTGGGTCTTTATGAAGCTGCTGATTTAGCCCTTCAGGGATGATTGACAGTTAAAGGTTTCAGGTGATTCCAAACAGATTCTCTGGCTGATAGACTAAGCTATCCTTAGAATTGATAACTTGCCTAGATATATAGAGATCCATCAGTTAAAAAACAACTCCCAATAAAACGTTATTAATGCAGAAAGTGAACTGCTAACCTGTGTTTCTTTACAAGGTTTGAAGGAGAAGTTCTGAAGCATTCTGACGAGAGCGAGTTTTATGTTCATGACAGCAAACCTCATGCCAATGCAGTTTCGGGGTCCAGTTCCAAAAGGCAGGTAGATGTAAGGATTTATGCTGTCCTTGTTCTTCTTACTGAACCTGGATCCACAACAGTAGGTGAAACAAGTGAATGAAACAGAAAAACCAGAAGAGCTGCAGGTCTGAGGTTTTAACTTAACTCTTGGACCAGTAGTATAAGGAAATTTCTGTGGGCTGGTGACTGATTACTGCTGTGGTGAGAAAGATAAGTTCCACTTCCTGGACCCTCCAGAAGCTTTCACTCCTGTTGAGTTGAGGTAATGGTTATTTAAAGAAAATGTATCCTTAAACTCTAAATTTACATTCAGACTGGTGACATGCTCACTCTCTGAAAGGCAGTTAGGAAATGAATCTGATTGAAGGAAACATGGGTTCCCATCTCCAAGCACACTTATGTCACTCATGTGCTCATGGGGGAAGGAGGCAGGAGAAACATCTCTGAGTATTTAAATTGTTATATTTCAATTGCTTTCCCTCTTTTCCCTTCCAATCTCCATGTGTTATTAACTCTCTACCTCTCTCTGCCACACACAAAATGCTTAGGTCAGTAGAATTATGTCAGCATGTGATGCCAGGCTACTCTAGATAGTCACTGATTTCTTTGTCTATCTGTTCCACTAGCCTATAAGTTCCTTGATGGTTAGATCTCTGTTTTATACAAATTTGACTCCTCAATATTTGAATATGTCAAGGAAAACTGTATATTTGGGGAAAGTGATAATAGCATTGTGGTTACATGTATTTAAAAGAGTCTTTATTTTGCAAAACATTAGGTAATATTTACCGACAATGTGATAAAATAATACGGAGATAGAAGGGCAGTAGTGTCATGTGAATGATGCAGACATGGGTTGATGCTTCTTAAGCAGGGAACAGACACATACAGACACACATTGTACAGCAGAAACTAACACCACTAGCAATATACTGCAATAAAAATGTATTTCATAGGCTTGTGTCTACAGAATATACTTGTATATGTGTCAGTATATATCCACACTTGTGTATGTTTTAAAAATTCTCCATAACAGGCCTTTGTAAATACTTGGTTTCTCACTCCGTGGCCCGTCCCCGACACAGGCAGGTAAGCACTAAATCTCTGCTTGACGGCTAAATGAATGAAGGGGAAGTACAGTGAGTGGTCTCTGGTTTCAGGTTCCTGATGCTGCAGGAGGGGAGCTGCTGAGTTTGAGGGAGAAACAGAGTTTCCCTGGTCCAGAACAGGGGACTTGGTGGACTCTGACTCTACTATCCACAAGTACTGTGTGTCACCCACCACTATGGTAGAACTTGGACATCAGGGCAAACAAGACAACCTTTGGTCATCAGGATGAAATGAAATGACAACCCATAGTCAGGGTGAAATGAAAGTCCAGATCCCAGCCAGTGCACGAAAAGTTCATTCCAAACCTCGATCCCTCACACTAAATTGGAGAGCATCAACTCTATCCAGAGTTCAAGCTGTGCCCAAACCAGACCTTTGCTCCTGATTCCTGAAAAGGATACTTAACTGTTCTCCAAGGAGGAAGTTTAGACGTCTAGAGAACAGGGGACTTCTCTTTGGAAAGTCACCGAAAACTGAGGCAGAAGGGAGCTGGCCCAGGTCTGCAGCCACAGACAGAACCAGGGCCCCGGGTGCTCCTCCATCCTCAGTGAGGCTGCTTGAACCACGGGGATGAGACCTCTGGTCTCCAGCCTGCACTCCCATAATAATAAGAGGAAACAGCAGCCAGTGTTTAAAAATAAGGAATGTGGGAACATGTGTGAATTCGAAGAGCTAGCAGAGAATAGAGAGAAAGGCTTAAAGGAAATAAAAAGCCTATACACCTGAAATAAGACAGTAGTAAGGTAACTTATGGAATATGCCTACAAACATACGTACATAGAATATTGTTTATAGTTTGTTAAATAAATTAAGCAGTTTAGAGCTAAATAATACATAAGAATACCACCCAAAGTTTCAAAAATCTATATATGCATAGAAAACTGTCCACAAGGACACACATTATTAATGAGGCCTATCTTAGTGTATTAGGAATAAGACAGCTAATAATTTTTTTTCTAATCTAGTTTGAATAATTCAACTCAAACAATGAACACAGTTAAAGAGAAAAATCTTTTAAACAATAAAAAGATATACAAGTAAATGATTGCATGGTCACCCATTCGACACCTACAAGAAGAGTTGTCAAAACACACAAGCACCGAAAGGGATGAGGGTGGGTGTCTCTTCTCCAGGGCCTTGTACCTTTCAGGACGGAACTCCTCAGGCTCTGGCCAGAGCTCTGGGTTGTTGTGAAGAACGAAGAGTGGCACCACCACTGTTGTCCCTTTGGGAATGGACACCCCATGGATTTCCACATCCTTCTTACAGACCCTCTCCAGTCTCCCAGCAATTGGAAACATTCTCAGAGTTTCATTCACCACCATGTCAAGATATTCCATCTGTACCAGGGCATCGTAGGTGGGAGGGGCCTCGGAAGAGAAAAACAGATTTTGATAAATTAAGATTTGGAATCGACCTTCAATTCCATCAATGTAGTCCTATTGAAATGTTAGGTACTTCAGGGAATAATTTGAATCGGTCAAGGACCCTAGCATTTATGGACATTTTAGTATCTATCATGTCCTTTGACCTCTCAAGGGCCCATTGAGATGTAGAATAGTGATGACTTGGGAGATACTGGGACAGTGCCCTAACCAGGGCTTGAAATCCTGCACATTATCATGCAGTGTATTTCTTTCCCAGGAGAACAAACGTGAGCAATAGACTAAAACCCTTATTCTTAAGTGAAATAGGCCAAAATCACTGTTTCTTTTTGAAAGTGAGGCCACAGGTAAGTACCAAGTAAAGAGAATGTGTAAAAGAGCAAATCCCCTATTCAACCTGAAGGCTCTCAGTTGAAGGCTCCTGATTGGAAAGACTGCATTTAATGAAAACCCTGTAAATAATTTGGGGAGAAACGAATTCCTTTCTAAACCAAACCCACAAATGAAGAGTAAGACAGACTGTTACCAGCAACACAGTTTCAGGTCTAGAGGAAGTTGCAAGAGAATCAGAACCCTCACTTCCACCCTCTGTTGCTTGAAGAGTCCTCTATTGTTCCTGCAGGTGTGACCAGAAGGTCTGAAGGTCTAAACAAGCCACTCCAGCTCCAGGAGCCAGCTCTCCTCATACCACAAAGAACTCCAGTTTTTGCAGATATCTGCAGAAACCTAAGATCATGGCATCCGGTCCCATCACTTCATGGCAAATAGATGGGGAAACAGTGGCTGACTTAATGTTTTTGGGCAGATAATGATTGAAGCCATGAAATTAAAAGATGTTGACTCATTGGAAGGAAAGTTATCACCAATCTAGACAGCATATTAAAAAGCAGAGACATTACTTTGTCAACAAAGGTCCATCTAGTCAAGGCTATGGTTTTTCCAGTAGTCATGTATGGATGTGAGAGTTGGACTATAAAGAAAGCTGAGTGCCGAAGAATTGATGCTTTTGAACTGTGGTGTTGGAGAAGACTCTTGAGAGTCCCTTGAACTGCAAGGAGATCCAACCAGTCCACACTAAAGGAGATCAGTCCTGAATATTCAATGGAAGGACTGATGTTGAAGCTGAAACTCTAATACTTTGGCTACCTGATGTGAAGAGCTGACTCATTTGAAAAGACCCTGATGCTGGGAAAGATTGAGGGTGGGAGGAGAAGGGGACAACAGAGGATGAGATGGTTGGATGGCATCACTGACTCAATGGACATGAGTTTGTGTAAACTCTGGGAGTTGGTGATGGACAGGGAGGCCTGGCGTGCTGCAGTCCATGGGGTTGCAAAGAGTCAGACACGACTGAGCGACTGAACTGAACTGAATTGAGACTAGTGAGGGTGGTATGTGGCTGTCACATGGGGTTATATTTAAGGGGCAACATTGTGGAGGCTAAGAGTGGCTCAGGAGCCAACACCCTGGATCACAGCTTGACTTGATCACCACCAGGTACACGACTAGTGTCTGGAAGTATTTCATCTCCCTGTCACTCAGGTTTCTCATATGATGTATGGAGACAGATGGAGCTGACCCTGCAGAAGGTTGTGTGGCAGAGACACTCACTGCTCACCTAGCATCTATGTAGGCCCCATATTTCCCAGCCCATCTGAAGTTATGGGAAACCAGCTTTGCCAATGGGCTGTGAACTGAGCTGGTTATGTCAGTTTAGAGACAAAATATTTGAAAAGTCAGTGAGTAACTCTCAGGTTCTTATTCCCCAGATAAAAAGAGTGTTTCAGATAAGGCAGTTATAAGAAAGTGGAGCCTCAGCCTGTGTCCCCATGGAACTCTGTGGAGCAGAATCTTGTACTCATTCCTCCACTAACAATCCATGTTGGATGTGTAGATGTGGGTTAGAAGTAAACCTTTGCTATGAGAGCCCCTGAGATTTTTAGGCTAATCTGTTACTGAGGCATAACCTAGACTCTCCTGACTAAGACTGAATTTTATGAAGGTTAGATTCATTCATAAATGGAAAGTGCTTAGATAGACATAGATGGTAAGAAGTAAATATTAGCCAATAGTGGTGCTGTTATTAAAAGTATTATTATAAAAACAGGAGAACACAATGCTTTAACTACTCTCTGTCTCTTAGTGACTTTTTCATCTTATTGCACCAAAATAATCCCAAAGTAAGATTTATCAGAGAAAACACATCACCTGTAATTTAGGTAGGCACTACGATCTACCCTTATCTTGCATCTAACTCTGTGACACCCTCCCATTCTCATTCAAGTCGCTCAGGTGGCTCACCTTGAATCAGTGGAAAGCTGGCTAGTGTGATGTTAGCAGCCTGTGTGAAAGTCACCCACAAGATTGGGCTTCTTGACACCTACCATTGCCCTGAGCTGCCAACATGTGGAACATGAGACATGTGTAAAACATGTGTGGAGCTGAGTCAGCCCAGCTAGTTAGCCATGGCCAGCCTAGATCAGCAACACTCAGACCACAGCAAGTCCAGCCATCGTGGTAAAGAATCTGCCTGCTATGCAGGAGCTGCAGGAAACACAGGATCAATCCCTGGGTTGGGAAGATCTCCTGGAGTAGGGCATGGCAACCTACTCCAGTATTCTTGCCTGGAGAATCCCATGGAGAGAGGAGCCTGGCAGCCTAGAGTCCACAGGGTGGCAAAGAGCCGGACATGACTGAAGCAACTTAGCATGAAGCATGCATGCATGCAGACACTACAGCGACAGATGTTCACTGTTAGATTCCACCAAGACTTTGTGATTTTTTACATGGCGTACGGCAATATGTGATATGCCAATACCAGCATTTTTCCCATGGTACCTACATTCCTGTGTGTGCAGTGCATTATCTATGTTTCCCCTTTGTTTTGTACACCTAGATCCTTCTTAAATAGCACAGGTAAAAGATTTGAGGATTATGCTTTCTGCAAATATGTTCAAGAAGCAGCAAGAAGGCATTCTTGCTAAGGCTTCACCTTCCCCCTCTCTCTCCGGGTACCATCACTCACCTTATTGGGGAAAGTTGCATCAATTTCCGCCTGCAGCTTCTGCTGGACATCAGGGTGAGTGGTCAATTCATATACAATGAAGGAAAGAGTAGTGCTAGTGGTCTCATAGCCACCAAAAATAAAGATAATACTTTGGGCCACGAGTTCTATGTCAGATAGAGCTAAAAGGAGACAAGAGACATTTTATATTATATAAAACACATCAATATAAAACATCACAGTTTAGATGATGAGAAATCAAATGAAACCGCCAAATCCCTGCGGAGAAAATATAAAAGCAATTAGAGTCAAACTGAGAGTGTTTTGTATTCTCAGTCTTCCAAGGGAGGGGAAATATGTATACATATGGCTGATTCATGATGTTGTATGGCAGAACCCAACAATATTGTAAAGCAATTATTCTCTAATTAAAAATAAGTAAATACATAAAAAAACAAGAAAAAAGCAGAAATTGTTTTAGTCCAGTTTTCTCACTGTCCATAATTTCTGCAGATGGTAACTGGAGCCATGAAATTAAAAGACACTTGTTCCTTGGCAGAAAACCTATGACAAATTTAGACAGCATATTAAAAACAGAGATATCACTTTGTTGACAAAGGTCCCTATAGTCAAAGCTTGGTTTTTCCAGTAGTCATGTGTGGATGTGAGAGTTGGATGTGACCATAAAGAAAGCTAAATGCCAAAGAATTGATGCTTTTGAACTGTGGTGTTGGAGAAGACTCTTGAGAGTCCCTTGGACTGCAAGGAGATCAAATCAGTCAATCCTAAATGAAATCAGTCCTGAATATTCATTGGAAAGACTGATGCTGACGCTGAAGTTCCAATACTTTGGCCACCTGATGCAAAGAACTGACTTACTGGAAAAGACCCTGATCCTGGGAAAGCTTGAAGGCAGGAGGAGAAGGGGACGACAGAGGATGAAATGGTTGGATGGCATCACTGACTCAGTGGACATGAGTTTGAGCAAGCTCTGGGAGTTGGTGATGGACAGGGAAGCCTGGCACGCTGCAGTCCATGGGGTTGCAAAGAGTCGGACATGACTGAGTGACTGAACTGAACTAATACTATTCTTGGCTCCCTGATCTTGACTGTGCTGCCTCCCCAGCAACACAGTCTGATAATTTTAAGAGACAGCATTTTTGTCTAACAAACATGGTGTAATCAGTATGTCCCTTGGAGAAACCTTAAAGCACTTCAACTCTAAGTAATATGGGGCCCTATTCTCTTTCAGAATAATTTAAATTACTCTAGTTAAAGTATAACTTGATTCTTTGATAGATTGTACAAGGGTAAGGCCACATTATGGGAGAAATTAAATGATCTTTTATCTAAACATGCTTGTAGGAACTTAAGAGAACAATAGAAGGCTCTTTCTACTCAAAGTGTGCTCATGGACCAGCAGCATCACCAACATCTGGGAACTTATTAGAATATCAGAGACTCAATTCCAAACTAGAACAATGGAATCAGAGTCTGACCTTTCATAAGATGTCATTAGTGTGGGCTAAGAAGCAGGGATTATACAATTGACAGGCATCAGGCAACAGAAGACCTGAGGCACATGTCTTCTCTGGATGATCTCAGACAGGCACAGAGACTGACTAAAAGCTAGAGTTGTGAGTGAGCCTAGTCTAATCAATGGCATTAAAAAAAACAAAAACAAAAACCAGAAGGAAGGATGTGTCTGTGGAAGGACATTGTTCAGTATGCACCATAGAAAAATGAGGTTCAGGGAGTGGAATTAGCAATGCTGATTCAATCCTGGCCTGAAGGTCATCTTCCTCAGTACATGCCCACTGTTTACTCTCCTTTATGCTCAGCAAAAAAACCTTGTAATTATAAACAGGTCTCTTCAATTTCTCCTGAGAGACCTAGCATGGTCAGTCTCTCAGCTATTTGATGGGACTGAAGTAAGACCTTTGTAACTTAGAGCACTCAAGTCAACGTGGTACTTGCCCCGGCCAAGCGATTCACAATAAAAACAATACAGAATGAGTGGAAGAGAGATCTACAAGATT
Organism: Odocoileus virginianus; assembly: GCF_023699985.2. NCBI lineage: Eukaryota > Metazoa > Chordata > Mammalia > Artiodactyla > Cervidae > Odocoileus > Odocoileus virginianus. Next base: position 35,125,821 of record NC_069706.1, read on the forward strand.
CTGATTTCCCCATGATGATTTCTGTGATTCTATTGTGGGTAAATTCAACTATCAAATTCTTTCCCCCAGTGAGCATAAATCCCATGATACTAAAAAAAGTTTAAAGCTGTACTAATATGTGGCTATTTAAATTTTAATCAAAATTAAATACTATACTTGAATGGCACTAACTACAGGTTAAGTGCTTAATAGACACATATATCAGGTGGCTACTATATTGAACAATGCGGACACAGAATACTCCTTCATCTCGGAAAGATGTATTGGACCATGTACTTACATATCTAGATAGATATTATAGATTGAAGTAGATTTAAACACAGTTTTAGATATATTTATAGTGGTATGCTGGTGTCAGATCATTCTTGCTCCAGAACAAATTTTTTAAAATTCAAGAATTTTGTGACATGGTTGTCAGACAATTGGTAGCTTAAAATTAAATGTGTGGGAGTAATCTTGTCATGGAATAAACTAATAATCAGGGCTTTCTTGTTGGAAAGAGAGAATTCGTGTACACCATATGGAAATACTTATGTTTACTGTCTTGTATAAATATATTTTATGTTCTTAGCTTTGTCCACTGGAAAGATCTAGAAGCAAAGAAACCCTAGAGGCAATGAGCATTCCTAAGATCCTAGATCGGGATTTCTAAATACCATTTCTTAATAAAGGGAACCTGAGCGCCTTTGAAAAAACAGCTGATTTCAGGGCTATTCAGGGGTAAGAGAAACCTGGATTGTCTTACACCAGAAAGTGAGGAAATTCTTAGAAAAAGATAGTTTAAAGGACAGTGGAAACTCTGTATGTGCTAATGGTGCATCCTTACACATTTGTCAAAACCCATGGAATGTATAACACTAAGAATGAACCCTAAGGCCAACTATACACTTTGGATGATAATGATGTATTAACATAGGTTCATTGATTGTAACAAATACATAACTCATTTTTCTTATAAAATAACTATTCTAAAAATAGTCCATTAAAAAAAAGATTTAAAGTGAAGAAAGGAGAAAAGAAAAAAGAATATAAGATCTACTTGAAAAAGCTCCAGTGGACAAACCAGAAGAATTTGAGAATCAAAATGAAAAGTGATGCTAGAGAGTACATGAGATCATGCTATATAAATATAAATGAACAAGTAAGCCAACAAGAGAGAATGGAGAGCTTCCCTACAAAGGAACATCAATTCGTAAATACAGAAGAATGATGGGATCAGAAAGTCATCATGTTATAACCATCATGGTAACGATGGTTTTAGTCAGAAACCATCCATGAATGATAAAATGAGTAGGTGACAATTTGAAGAGAAATAGTGTATTTCCAGTCTCAAAGGCTTCTCTCACAGAGAAGGGAAAATATAATCTCTAGAGTAGAGTAAACTCATAAACACAACCTTAACCAAGAGTTCCAAGCTAAGGTCACAAATAGTGGCGCAATGTGGATCTGGAGGAACTTGAGAATTGATATTAGAACAAAGCTCCCCAGAGGTTCAGGTGTAGGTGATCCACTGACCATGATTCACTTCTGGGCATGACATCCTTGTTATACTTGGCCCTTTTGAGCTCTGAACAAAGTTGTGCCTGAAAACTTCCACGCACAGTAGTACCACAGTCTACTCTTTCTGCACAAGTGGCTTTCTTCAATTTGGCAGAAATTCTCACATGACTGGAAAACTTCCTGCACATTTTGAGAACCACACGTTACCTATGTGTCTTCCCATAGTGGCCCCTGTGAAGCTCTCCGTGGTTACCTTTATGGGTGTCAATTTCTTTGGAATTCTGAGAGTTAATCATTAGCTGAAGTAAATCCACTCGATTCTGGAAACAGAAAGAGAAACCAATTTTAGAAATTACTTGTGAAGATAGAAATAAATCAGGAGTGTATATTTAACTTCTTTCCTGAGAATATGGCCCCTTAAAGAGCAAGAGTCTAACTAATATTGCCTGAGTCCTCAGTGAACAAAACCACCCACCTACAAATCTTAGAGACCATGATGCTTCCCTTAGAGAAACCCAGCCATCACTTCCAACTGCTTTTTTGTCTTCACTCTCTCTGATCTTTGGCTTCTTTGACTTTTGAAACAGCTTCTTAACCAGATCTGCTCTCTCCTGTCACACCTGTTTGCTCAGGAATAGGTCCATGACTTCAATCCTTTTATCCCCTTCAACTTTAACTCTTAATGAATGGACACACAAATTAACTCCCTCACATTGCATAGGTCACTAGCAGATTTTGCAGAAGCATCTACAAACTCTTGACCCTCCCAGGACTCTACACATTCTTCAGCGACATCCTGGGTAACCAGCCCATCTCTCCTAATCTGCAGACAACCTTGTGCTGGCCTCATGGTCTCATGAAGGCCAAACTGGGTTAATGCACTTGTGGCTTTATTGGCCAGAGAAGACTCCTGCTCACTTCAGGCTATGACAGGGCTCAACTTTTTAAAAGACTACAGTGTATCACACATCTGATAGAGTCTCTCATCAGAAAACCTATAAAATGTGAGGCTTAGCATTGAAGTAACTCTTTACCAAGCTAATATTTGGAGAAATGTCAGTAAAATTATTTTTAATCAGTAACTTTTATCCCTCATATATTAATTAGCATGCTTTTCACTGTATTTAAACTGCTCTCTGGCTCATAATCTTATTTTCTTCCCCATCCTTTTCCTCTTCCATTGCCCCCCACATTTTAGAACCATCCTATTCTATACTCTATAGTTTTTCTACCTATCTTTCAAAAATGCAAAGATGTATATAAGTCATATGTATACAGCTCAATAAATTATCAAAAAGCGAACACCCGCTTGTAACTGCCACCGGACTTTACCGTTTGTTTATCTGTGAGGCGACTTTCTTTAATCTTCTTTACAGATTTTGTGAAAAAGTCCACAGTACTTTTTGGAAACAGAGTAATGTTTAATATTTCAAAAACTGGGTTGAGGAATGGAAATAATACTGCAGGGAAAAAGATAAAAGGAAGCTTGGTGAAAATGCAAATTTTACTTTGCATTTAGCAAATATACTTTACCTTTAGCAAATATAATTTGCTCTACCAACCAAAAGAGTAAAACCACCAGGATACTCAATCATGACTCATTGCCTCTAGACCTTTGCTTAGATTTCCAAGTCAATGACAGATTAAGGCCAAGTCCACATCTAGGGACCATCACTATAGTAGTGAGATCAGTGGTCCCCTCTGCATCTTTGGACTGACCAAAGAACAGGATTACATTCTGGCACCTCATAGCCTTTAATTCTTGGACTAGCATCTCTTTGGATAAACCAGACCAAAATCTGTTACTTCAGTGAATTGTGCAGTTTAAAAAAAATAGTCATGATCAAAATAATACTGTGTGTGTCTTTCTACCACAATGGAATATAATTAGAAATCAATAACAGAAAGACAATTAAGAGATATACAAATATGTGGAAATTAAATAACACACTCCTAAATAACCAATGGGTTGTAGAAGACATAAAAAGGGCAATCAAAAATTACTTTCAAATGACTAAAAATGAAGACACACTATATCAAATCTGATGGGATGTAGTGAAAGCAGTGTTCAGGGAGATATATTAGATATTAGATATTTAGATTTAGATGTTTAGATATTAAAAGAACAAAGATCCTAAATCAAGAACCTAAATTTCCACCTTCACACTCTGAAAGGAGAAGCACAAACAAAACTTAAAGTGAGTAGAAGGCAGAAAATGGCAAAGAGAAGTGAAGAAACTATAATGAATAGGAGATTAAAAAACAGTGGATAAAATCAGTGAAACCAAAAGTTGATGCTTTGAAAGAATTTTTTAGCTACATTGGCCAAGAAAAAAGAGAAAATACTCAAATTGCTAGCATCAAAAATAAAAGAAGAGAGATTACAAATGACATTTTAAAAAGTACAGGGACTATAAAGAAATTTTTGTATACTCAATATCTTATAATAACCTATACTGGAGAAGAACTTGGAAAAGAATATGTGTTTGTGTGTACATAGCTGAATTACTTGGCTGTACACTTGAAACTAATGCAACATTGTAAATCAACTTTACTTCAATAAAAAAATAATCTAGGAACAACAGTATGACAATAAATTAGATCATTTAGATAAAATGGACAGATTCTCAGAAAGACACAAACTGCAGAAAGTGATCCAAAGAGAAACAGACAGTCTGATATACCTATTAAAATGTACAAAGTTTGAGTTAGTTATCAAGAAACAGCCCACAGCTTGGCGAAGAAAAGTTCAGGTAGAGGTGGTTTCAATGGTGAATACTACCAAATATTTAGAGGATTAGCCCCGTTTTTAAACAAACTCTTCCAAAAAATAGAAGACATTGGAGCACTTCCAAAGTGTATGAGTTTGATACTAAAACCAGACAAAAATAACACAAGAAGGTACAGACCAACATACTTTATCCCATGGATGCACAAATCTTCAACAAAATACTAGGAAACTGAATCTAGCAACACACACCATGACCAAGTGGGGTTTATCCCAGGAATGCCAAGTTGTATAATAAACCATACCAAAGGAATTAAAAAACAATGCGATCATCTAACAGATGCATAAAAAGCATGTGACAAAACCTAACATCCCCTTGTGATAAAAACACTCAACAAACTGGAACAGAAGGGAATTTCCTCAACTTGTTGAGAGTCATCTACGAAAAACTAAGCTAACACCATACTTAATAGTGAATGACCCAAATGTTCATCAGCTGATGAACGGGTAAACAAAATGCAGAATGTCCATATAATGAAATACTATTTGGCATGCAAAGTAATGAAGTACTGATAGGTGCTACAATTTAGATTACTCATGATAAATGAAAGAAGTCAGCCACAAAAGACCACATATCATATGATTCCATCATATCTAGTGTCTAAAATAAGCAAATTTGAAGTGACAGAACATAGATTGAGAAAGTGAAAGTCGCTAGTTGTGTCCGACCATTTGCAACCCCATTGACTGTCCATGGAATTCTCCAGGCCAGACTACTGGAGCCGTTCCCTTCTCCAGAGGATCTTCCTAACCCAGGGATTGAAGCCAGGTCTCCCGCATTGCAGGCAGATTCTTTACCAGCTGAACCATCAGGAAAGCCCAAGGGATTGCTTGAAGCTAAAGGGGAGTGGAAGGTGATAGGTACAGGGCTTGAGAGCTGACAAAAATGGACAGTAGTGATGGTTGCACATATATCTCTGAGAGGACTAAAAATCTTTCTTTTTCAATTGTGTCGTGTTATAGTTGAGATACAGCACTGTATTAATTTGGGCACAGCGTAATGACTAATGACTTAACAAACATGTATTTTAAAATTAACCCCATAAGTTTAGTTAACATTCCTCAGCTGATATAGTTACAATCTTTTTTTTCCCCTTGTGATGAGAACCTTTAGGATCTACTTTATTAGTAAATCCCAAATATAGTAAATCACAGTAGTGTTAAGTATACTCACATTGTACATTATACTGCCAGTACTTTTATGTTGTTGCTGAAAAATTGCATCTTTTGAATACCTTTATTCAATTTCCCACCAATCCAAGCCACTCCTCTCTTAACAAAAACATCTGATCTTGCTTTTATATGAGTTTGGCTTTCTTCTTCTTGTTTTTTAGGTTTGGATTTTTAAAATTAATTTCTTTAACAAATGTTGGCTGACTGGGCTTCTGCTGCGGCCGTGGGCTCAGTTTTCTCTCTGGCATGTGGGACCTTAGTTCCCCGACCAGTGATTGAACTTGTTACCTGCACTGGAAGCGGATCCTTCACCACTGGACTACCAGGGAAGACCCAGGTTTCTGGCTTTTTTAAAATTTAATTCTATATAAGTATTCACCTTTCTCTGTTTGACTTATTTCACATACCATAATACCCTCAAGGTCCTTCCACCTTGTTGCAAATGGCAGGATTTTCTTCCTATCCTGGTTGAATAATGTTCAATTCTGTGAATACACACACACACACACACACACACACACACAGAGATATAATATCCAATTGTGTATGCTGAATGTTCTATATAACTTCCATGTCCATTTCATTTGTTGATGGATAGGTAGGATGTAAAAATGAATGAATTATACATTTCACACTGGTGTATTATGTGGTATGTGAATTGCATCTTATTACACCTATTATTTAAAAAAAGAAAGATGAAGGAAGGATTGAAAGAAGGAAGGAAGGAATGGAGGAAAAGGAGGGATGAAAGAAGGAATAAAGAATAAGAAATAAAGTAGTTCACATACTTATTGAAAGAATGAGTGGATCGAAGGGTCTAAATTTTAAGAGGCTCTTGCTATATTCCACAAAGGGATCGTGTGGGTTGTTGAGGGAATCAATATTCACTCCAAATGCTGTGCCAGTAATCACGTCCATGCTGTAGGCTCCAAACATGCTTAGTAGAGAGAGAAAAACATGTTCAGTTAAAATCAACATCTCTTTATCCTTGTCCAACATGTGCAACAAGAAATTCATGTGAAATCCGATGCCCAGGCAGACAGGAAAAGAGCCACACTCTCTCAGAACCACCTGCTGGATCATAGAAGAGTCTCTGCTACTATCACTCACTCCTGAGGTGTATATAACATGTGAGTGATGCAGCTGGCCCTATGTTAGGGAGATGGGGACACTAAGGCCCCTACCCCCTGAATTCAGGGATCTTGTCATAGAGAGAAAGACACACACAATCAGACAGTAAGTACAGTAATCTGTCTTGACTATGGACAATAATGAGTGTGTAAGGACTGTGTTTGAGTAAGACAAAGTGTGGAATAATCAACTTTTCCTGGGGAGTCAAGAGAGGGGACATTGACCTGGGTCTTGCTTCACCATAAAACCTGTACTCAGAGCTGATTCCCCTTTAGTACACTACGGAACAGCAGGGCCCTGTTCTGAGTTGCCAGGAACATCATCCCTCCTTGTCTTACACTCCTGCTAAGGCTCCTGAAAAACCTGTCTTCCTCAACTCCAGTGGTCTGTGGTTGGCCTGAGGGAAGAGTCGTTTCTGTGAACTATAAGAACTAAAAATGTTCTGAGTTTAACAAAAATCCTTTCAAACTGACTTAGGGAATCCCATGACTAAGTGATCGTATGTCCTCAGCTTTCCTGGGACAGTTCTCCTTTATATATGTTATTATAGTATGTTTTTTAAAAAAAATCTCAGTTTAGACAAGAAAAACTATGGTTACTCCACCCATAGCCTGTACAGGGCCTTCTCTCTTTTGAGGATGAAAGAAGAACAAATAGTGATTAAGAATTAACATTTAGTATTTTCTGTAGGAAAAGTGTGAAGAGATTTAAGTTGTTTCAAGTTCAATACTGTAAATTTACTGCCCAATGCACTACCTGCCAATATATACCAAGAGCTTTCCTCTGCCACTGTTCCACACCCTCTACACTCAATACTTTGGCATGATAATGTTCTCTTTTCAAAACTATTTATTTTAGTTTTCTGGAATATTCATAAAGTCACAGTTAAGAAGATAAGCTCATTATGGCTCATGTACACAAAAGACACTTTCTCTCCTGGCTGCCCGACTTTCTTTGATGAAACACCACTCATTCTGGAGCGGCCCATTAGATTTGTAAAACAACCTACTTCTGCCTGTTCACTAGATCGACATGCAGTTGGAATTTGACTCCATGGTAGGCAGCGAGAAGTTCTCAGTGGAGCTCAGAGGACCAGCAGCCTCACCCCTACTTACTCTTTCATGTTGACCAGATTGCCTTTCTCTGCTTCCTTCCTCAGGTTTCTCACCAACACATCTCCATACTGGCCAATGATGGGGAACATCTAGACATAAAATATATCATCTCATGAAGTGAAATGTGGAGACTCAAGTCCTAGAAGGACCTGGCTTTCCTAAGCATGGAGTAGTAACTGACATTTTATAAAAATCTTAAAAAATGTCTCTCTAGGATGTAAAGATAAAAGACAAACATTAGGAAACTCAAAGTCAGCAGACTCCTCTTTGAAAAGAGACTATGAGCTCGGTTTCTACTTGTTCCTAGAGTCATTCTGTAAGTTTCTAATTGAAAGTCCTCTTCTTTTCTTACCTCCTTGAGCTTTCCACTGGTGAAGGCTGGAGACAGCAATGTCCGTATTCTCTTCCATTGTTCATCCCAAGCCAGAGAGATGGCATTTTTCATAATTCCCATTGGACCAAAAACCTAGAGTCAAAAGCAAAACATATTTACCCTGTATAAGTTTTAGAAGTCTCAACAGTTGTGGAAGATTTTTAAAATAAGGACCAATTATTCAACTAATATTTAGTGACTGTCTACTTAGTAGCAGACCCTATGCCAGATGCTTAGTAAATATTTATCCAAAATATCTAGATTTCTGTGAGTGTGGAGGAGAGACATCCAGCCACTTGATGTGGTTTCCAAATTTCATATTTCAGTATCCTATTAAGTGCAAATGACCCATGTAGTATAGAAAGGGTTTTCCCAAGGGAATAGGCAGGAATAAGACCTAGTTCGTTCTCCTGGTCTGTGCAGAGTACAAGGGAACTAACTAGTGACAGAGAGCTGATAGCTTTGACAAATGTATGTTGTCTCAGACCAGTTCTTTCTTTACACATCTACAGCATGTGGATTCAAAACATTTCTTGATATAGGACTTTTTAAAAATAAAAGTAGAATACATCAAAAATAAGAAATCTATTTGCTATTCTGAAGAAATGTTACAATTGTATGAAAATACTTTTTTCTTCTGTTTTCCCCCCAGGAATAGAAGGAAAAGGAATGATATAATTCTGTTTCTCAGCTTGGGACATTGCTTGAGACATTTTTCCATATTCCAAATATTCTGTTTTAAAATTGACACCTCCAACACCCATTCATGATAGAAAGTCACAAACTAGGTAGAGAAGAAAACTTATACAACATGATTAAGAGCATCTACAAAAAGAAAATCCTCTAGCTAAAAGCACATTAATGATGAAATCTGGAGTGATATCACCAAGATGGCAGAGGAGACTCCAGTTTCTCTCACCCCACAAATAACAATTAGTGCAAAATAAATGAAAACACATCTAAGAGACCTCAGGAGTCCAGAAGCTTCAGCAACATAGCAGTGAAAAAACTTGAGGATAACCCACAAACTGGTAAAGAAAATAGCTTCATTTTGCCTGAGTCATCCTGTCCTCCGGGCCAGACTGCTCAGTGCCCAGAGGAGCCTCCCCAGCCTGAAACAGTTCTCCTTACTGGAAAGAGGACCACAGGGTGAGTTTTTAGTTTCCCTAGCTTTTCAGAACACTGCACAAATGACCTGCTTTGGATTCACCCCACCCAGAGACTAGCAAAGCTGAGACATCCAGAGACAACTAGGAGCAAAGAAAGAAGGGTAGGGGTGTCAGTGTCAACCACACAGCAGGAGTGACTGGGGTTCTCTGTATCCTGCTCTGCAAAACACCCCCAGAAGCTTTACTATGAGGAAACCAACTGTCAGCACAGTCACTGAAGACCCCTGAAAATTCTGCTGCTGATCGCTCCCCGAGGTTCTACATTAGCAGACTCCAATTGCCTGAGTCCTGTCTTGTCCCTCCGCCCCCAACAGAGCTGCTCCAGTCAGTGATGCCCTGAGATCCAGGACCCACACCAACAATGCGTCGCTGCTCAGGTGCCTGGAGCCAGTCTTGACTCCTGTCACTGGCCGGCAATCCCACACGAACGTGTAGTTCGTCCCTGCGGCCACACGCGTGCACACTGACAGTCCAGAACTCAAAGCTGCTTCTGTGCCCACACTTGACCCAGCCCCAGCCGCTGACCGCAGTCCTCATGTTGGGCGTGTGCTTGTAGTCAGCCCACACAGATGAGCATGCCCCGCAATTCTGGCTACCACTCTGCTTGCCCTGGTCCCTTAACACTGGACTTAGGTGTGCCGCTGAAGACCTCAACCATCCCTGGAGCCACCTCGGACTCTCCACAGTTATTGGTGTCAAACATCATGTAGTTGGTGGTGTTCTGGACCCAGCTGCCAGAGCCAACCATTTTCCCTTGGGATTGGACCCACCCCAGCCCACCCCCCACACTTGGCACCCAATGTCACTAGACTGATGGCTTCAGCACACTTCAGTGTGTTCCATCACATGTGAAGTTCCTCCTTGTCAAACGTAGTTGATTAAGCCTAGAAAAAGTAACTGCTTCTCCAAAGACATAGACACCAGTGAACGATAAGGGATCACCAAGAATCAAGGAAACACGATACGACCAAAGGAAGATAATAACTGTCCAGTAAGTCATCCTAAAGAAATGAACATCTACGAACTGCCTGAAAAGGAATTAAAAATAATTGTCCTAAAGAAATTCAGAGCTATAGGAAACACAGCATGTGCTACGTGTGCTGTCACTTTGGTCACGTCTGACTCTTTGAGACCCTATAGACTGTAGCCCACCAGGCTCCTCTGTCCATGGGATTCTCTAGGCAGGAATACTGGAGTGGGTTTCCAGGCTCTCCTCCACGGGGTCTTCCCAAGCCAGGGATTGAACCCCTGCCTCTTATGTCTCCTGTATTGGCAGGTAGGTTCTTCATCACTAGCGCCACCTGGGAAGCCCAAAGGATAACAATATACCCAAATTTTCCAAGTACAAAAATGAAATAAGATGTTCACCAAAGAGATATTCTATTTAAAATGTAGAAAATTGGAAACTTTAGAGTATAATGATAAACGAACTAAAAAATGCAACAGTTACAACAGCACAGTCAAACAAAGAGTAAAACAGAATAAATAAAGAAAAGAATAAATTGACCTCACGAAAATAAAAATTTTTGCTCTACTAAAACCCTGATAAGAGGAAAAGACAAGCCATTCACTGTGGCTGTAAATGAATAGTTAAAGAGGGAGACTTGGGATTCTCAAGTGGCACAGTGGTAAAGAATCTGCCTGCCAACGCAGGAGACATAAGAGACGAGGGTTCAATCACTGGGTCAGGAAGAACCCCTGGAGGAGGAAACAGCTACTCACTCCAGTACTTTTGCCAGGAAGATTCTATCCCATGGCCTACAGCCCATGGGTCACAGAGTCAGATGGAACTGAGCACACACAGACACACAGAGGGAGCTTATGGGGACGGAAGGTTTCTGCACATTTATTGTGGTGGTGGTTATACAAATCTACCTCTATGATAAATTTCCATAGAGCAACACACACACAGACACCCTCCCTCACATCAAATGAATTCACATAAAGCTGATGAAATCTGCATAAGCACTGTGGATAGTATCAGTGCCAACTTCCTACTCTGATGTACTATAATTATGCAAGTACTAACCATTGATGAAGGGTATAGAACATAGCACCTTTCTGCATTTTGTCTCTCGACAGCATCTTGTATACTTAAAATTATTACAGAATAAGTATTTAATAAGCAAATAAAATTTAAACTTAAAGAAACGGATGCTTACCCTCCGGTTTGTGAAGACAGAGTAACATTCTTTCACTAGTACTGTTTTGATTATATCTGGATCTGTGACAGCCAACATAGGTTGTCGACCTTCATAAAACCTGTGTTAGGAAAGGAGATCTAATTAAATTTACTGATACAGATTCCCCAGCTGGAGCCATACTGTAAGTCAGACTATCATTCTGATATTATTATAGGTAATCCTTACTCCCAGAAATTGTGGTTAGAAATAACATTAGAACATTTGTTTGGTCTAAGTGTTATGTACGTGGGTATTTCCTATACTATTCTCATAACTTTTCTAGGTTTAAAACATTTCAGTATCAATGGGGAAGTTAGCTTAGTAAATAAAAAAAACTGTCTAAGAATGAAAAAATAATTAATTAGGGACAGTCTACCCACTAATTTTTGAAGATATATCAAAAGCATGAAAAAGGCACATGAAACTTGTAGACACACTGACCATAAATATGTGACAATTTTCTGCAAACAGAAAGATTTGGAATGCTCCAAAAATTATAATAGAATTGTAAAAGATTTTTCTATTCTCTAAAATTTGCTTACGTTATAGTTTACTTTAAAGGAAATTATTATTTTTAATTAATTTTTAAAAAAGAAAAAATTTTCTTTCCATTACTTATATTTATTCTTCTGCATGGGTCCCGTGGGCCTCAGGCTCCATGCAGGTGACATCCATCAGCAGCTCGGCAGGCCCACGTTTGACCCACCTACCACACAAAGCTGACTCCTCAGATATGACACGTCCCAATTTGGCCTGATCTCCTGACTGTCAGGATGCCTGTTCATGGGAATGGGCCACTGGCATGAAGTTTACTCTGAGTTATTTACACTATCTTCTGGCATTTCCCCCTCACTATCAATCATTTGCAATGGCTAGAACAAATTGGAAAATTTTCTACAAGTCCCCTATTCCTCCTTTGACTTCACAGATGAATTTCAAATGGTTTTGTGATCACATGTAAAAGTTGCTGAGAACCACTGCACTTTTTTCTGCCCATTTCCAAAAACCATTCTAAAACCCAGAGGGTCTAAGTGGGTGTCAAGAGCATTCAGTACTGAAGCAGTGACAGGAGGGATTGAGGAGGCACTTAATCTGCTCTTCCACCTGACTGACCTTGGATGATTCCCTTCTTCCCATCAAGCTTTTTAAACAACACCTGGGTGGAGAAGGGCTAGTGTTTTGGGTGGCCCTTTATATTCATGACGTCACTCCAGCCTTAGTATTTCTTTCACTACCAGTTACAGTTCAGATTCCTGGACCCCACCCCACATCATACTGATTTGGTGTACTGATGAGGGGGGTCAAAGTCTGTATTTATAACAAGCTCTCCCAGGTGGTCCTCGTTTAAATCCAAGCATGAGAACAATTTTCTAAAGAGAGAACTGGGATCTACCATGAAAAAGTGACTCCACCCAGAGTTCACAAGTAGTAAATGTGGGAGGGGCAGTTGGAGCTGGGCCAGTGGAGATCCAGTGCTATGTATTCTTCCTATTCAATCACATTACCTTTCGGGGTCATGGCAACTCAGTAGGGCCCTATGGTTTCTGAGGACCCGATCAGAGAAGATGAAGAGATCCGGAGAGGGAGGGCCTTCTCCAACTTGCTTTTGGCAAAGAAGCACCAATGACCCCTTTCCTACTGCTCTCACCAAACCTCCAACAGATCCTAAAGTACCCATGTGACACAGTCTGGCTTAGGTAAACCCCATATCTCTTCAAAGTAAGAGAAAAATACTAGATAAAACAATTATTGAATGTAATTCTATTGGAATGTCTTGGCTGAAAATTAAAAGCAAAATAAAAAATATCCTCCAGACTCATACAGAAAGGAAAAAGATGAGCAGAAACGGTTTCCTATTCTTATTACCTATGACCTCCAGCTCTTTTGCCAAGAGAATATATTAAATCCAAAATTTAAATAAAAGATTTTGTCTATCAATTAAAAGTGAATCCTATGGAAAAGGGTTGTAAAATGCCTTTATGGACATATATTAGAATGTTCTGGAAAAATGCATATTATGCAATTAAAGGTAACATTAGAAAGGAAAATTGAAAAGGGGAGAAGAGTGAAATACTAGACAGAAAGTGATACTAGGAGCCCCTGGGCTTCAAAGTCTGGAGAAAAGTGATGACCTGTGATTCTCCAGACCTGATTCAGCCTATGGACCTGGTGACATCTGGGATTCCTGGTAGAACAAACCTCCAAAAGCTTTAAACTAAATGACTTCATCCCAAGAGGCTCTGGACTGAGCCTGTCCTCCACACCACAGGGGGTGCCTCATTATAACAAGTTTATTCAATGGAAGCTTCCAGAAAACTCACCCCCACATTTTCCCATACTTTTTAAAACACTGATTGTCAAATTCTGGAATACCCTGCAAAAAGAAACAAAATTTGATTATTAATCTAAATGTATTGAAATCTATCTCTTTGGGGATAAGAATGTTTGAAACATTTAATCAGGCTTACTATTTTCATGGGTAATTGGAGGGAAGTTCTTATTCAGAGACATTTCAGAGGAAATAGAGTGGATATTGGAAACAGAAATCAAAATAACTCTTGCATCTTCTCTAACTACTATAGATACTAATTATTTAACTTGCCTGTGAATACTAAGTACCTCCTTGTCTTTGCTGAGAAAACTGAAGCTGAGGGAAAGTTAGAGCAGCCTGTATACACTTGCATCTCCTAGTTAAGCATACTTTTTCATTTATCTCATGAGCCCTCTCTAGAGTTCTAGAAGAATTACAAGTTAAAGACACCAGTAACCTTTTTCGTCCAGCCCATTTAAATAATTCTAAGGCATGTGTGTTGAGTGAGAAAATAAGTGAGTGAATGAACAAATGACAAGTGGACTCACCTTCTAGTTTTCCAGCTAACACAGAAAAGATGGACAGAGGTCACAATTACAAAAATGACAACACCACCTAAACAACCTGCCCTGAATTTTCCCTTCTGTGACTAAAACAAAAACAAAAAAACAACCTTCCTGTTATTAAGCTTCTGCTGTGATGAACATTGGGCATGGAGTACATCTACTAAGGAGTCACTGGGAAAGATAGAAAATAAATCATTGCTTTTTTTAGAAGGAGAAAAGTTCAAGAGTTCTTAGGCAGTAATGAGACAATGAAGGCCTCTGTTTGGAGAATCAGTGTCTGAGAAACAAACCTCTTGTGTGCAGGAAAGGAAATCTGAGGCAGAGAGTAGTGTGCGACAGAGCTCTGCCCCGGACATCTGTACGTAGCTCACGACCTTCAGTTAATGTCAAGGCTCAGTTAGAATTCACAATCCATGTGCTACCTAGTATATTCTATTGAGTTAAACTAAATTTCAATAATTTTGTCAAGTCATATACTTTCTAGTGATTTTGTATATGTGATTCTTTCTTTTTTTTTTAAACTCCATAATATATTTAGTGGTTAAAGACCTGAAGTAACTAGACAACCGCCGTCTTGTCTCTGTTAAACCTACTCATGGCTCAGATATGCCCCAAAAGTGCTTCCTTTGGATACACAGAGATAAAGCAAAAAGCTCTTGTTACGTTCCTCAAAATGCAGAAGACATCAGGGCTAGCAGAAGTGGAGGAGAGCCAGGGAGATAACTGCAGGAGCTGCCCGATAATTCAAGTATGTGCACATTACCTGATAATGATTTTTTTTTTTCCCATCAGAGCCACCAGAGAAGCCTCATTGAGCACACAGGCTGCCTGAAAAACTGAAGCTACCAAGCAATCGAGGAGGAAGAAAAAAATGCAACCCAGAGCTTCTGCTACCATTAGGAAAGTTCCGACTCTAGCGTATGCAGCTTAGTGAGTCATGACTGGGCTTTCCTCCTAATACAATGAAGAATGTGTCCTAATGGGAAACCTCACCTGGCAGGACGCAAACTCTCTTCACAGTACTCACAAGATGGAACATCAGGTCCTCTGCTGAATCAGCCGAAGAACTTGTCTATCTGACTGAGACAAAATCTGAGGATCCTAACAGCTAAAGAGAGAAGTGTGTGGTAAAATTGGCCATGTGCCAGATGGGGCACGTGATATCACTTCTGGAAAGTGTGAAGCCTCAGAACTTCCTTCTGAGGACGGACTGTGTTACCACGGAACTCATATGAGGTTTGCAACCATGAGAATCAAAAGAGGGAATTTAAGCAACACGTACCTTGTGGTAAGCCAGAGCACTTCCAAAGTAGGGCACAGGTCTCGGTCCAGGAATCCCTAGCTTCTTAAAAAGTCCATGTGAATAAGTCCCATATCTATAAAGTGAAATAGAAAGCCAGATGACAGGTACTGTGGGATAAGTCCTGGAGCTGGTCGGTCACTGACTGAGAACTGGAATCGTCAAACTAGGGAGGTAACATGGACATAATCATAATATCAGCAACTCCAAAAGTGATGTTACCTTCACTCATCTTATCCTTGCCCACCACAGTTATACAACCCATAAAAGTAATGCTGCTGCTGCTGCTAAGTCACTTCAGTCGTGTCCGACTCTGTGCGACCCCATAGACGGCAGCCCACCAGGCTCCCCCTCCCCTGGGATTCTCCAGGCAAGAACACTGGCGTGGGTTGCCATTTCCTTCTCCAATGCATGAAAGTGAAAAGTGAAAGGGAAGTCGCTCAGTCATGTCCAACTCTTAGTGACCCTGTGGACTGCAGCCTACCAGGCTCCTCCATCCATGGGGTTTTCCAGGCAAGAGTACTGGAGTGGGAAATGGTAATGGTGATTAGCTAAAAGCAGCTGAAGTCTTCATGGGTCTAATCCTAGAGTGAATACTTGATAAATGTTTCTAATTTGAGTGGTCCTAAGGGGTTCAGGCTGCAATTCTGCAATTCACTCATATTTATTTAGTAAGTTGACTTTTAGATAATTTGGAGATTCTCATTCTAGGTGGAAAGTGGAAATTTATGCATTTCAATAATGAGATTTTGCTTAAATTAATCCACAACATAACACTTACTGTGAGCCCATTGTGACATCGTTCTTAAAATCTGCATGGAGATTTTTGTGCTTTTCTTTCCTTCTATGTCCTGACCAGACTTTAGGATTCAATTCTTCTTAAATCTATCTTCATAATCAAGTCTTAGAGAATAACAGTGTTCTTATTTCTGTAAAATACAAACTGTGCCTTGTGCGACGGCTGTAAACAGCAGCGTCCTCGGTCGTGTACAAGCCTGGTTGCCCTAAGGGACCTTGGAGCCAGACTTTTCCAGTGGACGTTTCATGACTGACATGCTGGCCCCAGTCTAAGCTCCAGACAGGTATGCATCGTGTCTTTGGAAAGCCCCAGGGCACAGTGGCCAAAGTCCACGTTGGCCGAGTCATAGTGTCCATCTGCACCAAGCTGCAGAACAACGAGCACGTGACTGAGGCCCTCTGCAGGGCCAAATTCAAGTTCACTGGTCACCAGAAGATCCATATCTCCAAAAAGTGGGTTTTTTCCTAAGTTTACTACAGATGAATCCGAAAATACGGTGGCAGAAAAGCAGTTCATCCAGGGTGGCTGTGAGGTCAAACACATCCCTAATCCTGGCCCTCTGGATAAATGACAGGCCCTGCACGCATCAGAGCCTTGGTGCTGTCCCCTCCTTACTCATGCCCATCAATAAATCCCACTCTCTTGTTAAAAAGAAAAAGGACAAATTTATCAAGATTTCCATTGACATCATGGAAATATAAGCAACTTTCAGCTACACTCAAGTCTCTTTTGTCAGGCCATTTGGTGGACATGCCCTACAGACAAGGGTGATAGACTTTACTGTCCCTGAAGAGAACTGTATAAATGAAACAATGAGTAAAGGATGCATTTCCATCCTTTCATTCTTACTCAAATGGTATCTGATTTTCCAACCTCTGACATTCACCTGTAAACTTTGTGCAAGGCACACTCTTTTTTTTTGGGGTTTGCTTTGAGATGCTCAATCACAGATTAGTTTGCTTACTTCCTCTGTGCATCAGCTCTCAAAAAGCCATAAAGCCTGCTGCTTTCTATGGCTGGTATACCTGAAACTCATCTTCACATGTCCTGTGTGGAATCTCACAACCAAGGTTGTGAAATCTTGCAGGTCTTCTCAATCTGGTGTTTCTGAGAACTGGCAGAGTGGAGGAGAAGAGGGGGTTGAGGGGAAAAGTTGTTGAAAATGGTTTTAATGTTCAAGTTTGCTAGGCCTCCCAGGCTAATTCTGTAGAGGCAAGTTAGAGAGGTATGACTGTAAAGCATACTGTGTATAAATGGTCCAACATTACCCTCCAAGCACTTTTAACTACAAGCGGGCCTTCCAAACACAAGGTACTTTCCTGCAGTGAAGAAAAGAGGTATTGTGCAACACAGAAAATGTTCCAGAATGTTTAATTTCTTCTATGAAGTTTACCGTTTAAGGTCTTACAAGTTCCAAATATTCTGTTCAAATCCACCAAATCTTATAGGATAATGTGGTAATAAATAAATGTGATAAGTAAACCCCAAAATTGCCTGAAGGAAGCTGTGCTTGAAGATGCAGCAGATGCACCTTGGCCAAGCCCACCTGGATGTTTGGACCCGTCCTCCAGGGCAGGTGGTGGAGGTATGGACACTTACTCTCAAAATGGGTGTGATGAACTATTTCCACCCCAGTTCCTGCCTTTGCCATCACAACAAGAGCAAATCGATTTTCCTCCCGCACTTTCAACGTGTTACATAAACTCTGGAATTTATGCTGATGCTAAAGCTCTTAGAGAGCGGAGGAATAGCTGAAAGAAATGAATGTAATTTCAGGGTTTCTGCCAAGTCTCTCCACTAAAGACTTCTCACTTAGGGGTAGGTAGTTCTGCACAGCACAGGTTGAGGGAATTGAGTCTTGGCAGGAGTGCCATGGGGAGGGCATAGAAAAGGGGAAGAGCTGATCCGAAGGGTGGTCAGTCTCCAGCTCTGGGTGACCAGGTGCCCTGTGGAAATGCCATCTGGGGAGGGAAGGAAAGGAGCAGGAACCCCTTGAGGGACACAGAGGCTATTCCTTCAACACTCTTCTTATAGCAGATACTGGACCAAGAAGGTGAAGATAAGGAGACAAATCCCAAGTTACTTTATGTCTCCAGGATCCCCAGAACTAGAGAAGGGGAGAGTACCCCACTGCACAGGAACTAGCTTCTTTAAATCTTCCCCTGGCGGATTCTGGTTGATCAGTCTGGGTCCATGAAAATTAGTAGTCTATCATCCCTGGGAACAAATAACATCACTAAACTCTCTGTGTGAATGCTTAGTTGCTCCACTGTGGCTGAGTCTTTGTAGTTACAGAAAAGACTGTAACTGTAACTGCCAGGGCTGGGGGGCGAGGGTTGGTTGTTTGCTCCTTCAACAGAACTGAGTTAAGATCCATAATAACCCCATTGGTGTCTGTAGCATCCATAGCTTAAGCTACTTGCACTCCATAAACTAATCCTCAAAACACTAAAGGGAAAGTGCGACCTCATGACCACGCAAGTCCCAGGTTGCAAAGATCAGACTTTACAGTTACTCACACATAGAGGAGCACCAGGCTGGTAGCCAGGAGAACCCAGGTTTCCACGGAAAAGCTTGGGATCAGCTCCATGGCCACCCTCCTCTGGGATTCCCTCCTCTGAGTTTCTTCTCAGCTCTATGTGCTCCTCTTCACTTGCTTCCTTTCATGCTCTGTGGTGATCCAATGAAGCAACGAAATGTTTATGTGCTGGGGAGTGGGTGGAGCTGGAGCTGCAGCCAGTGAAGGGATACCTGGGCTCCACCTGCAGCCTTGATATTTGGGAAAGCATCATGGACATTACCCTTTGATCTCCCTTGTGTTCATGTTCTCTGGGAATTCAGTAACAACTCAATCAGTGTTATCAGTAAGTTCAAAGGTTAGGAAAACTCCAATAAAATTCAAATAAAACCACTAGCAATAAATATCCTCTAAATTCTATCTCTGTAACTGCCTCAACTTTAATACTTGAGATCATTCAAACAAGCTAGGTCTACAGATCTTTACCCAAACACCTTCCTCAGCCTTGATACCCTTGTTTCCCTATGAGGCACCCAGTCATCCTTCAAATTCCAACTCAGAAAGAATATGGTTTTGAGACGCTACTAACCAACCTCCTTAAACAGGAATAACCACTTCCTCTTCTGGGCAACTGTATCCCCTGCACACAATTCTATTACGGTTCTAATATTCTCCAGAACCACTGTTGATTTCCATATCTATTCCCCTTAACGTATTGAGACCTTGGTTACAGCCTGAGTAAAAGTTACCCTGTGTCCCTGGCTGGTAGCCGAGTGCTTTCTGCAGAGTGGACTTGAGTTTGTGTAGTAAGGACCCTGGGCTTCCGTGTATCTGTTCCCTGTGGCTGTTTGGTGACCACATCATCTCCCAGGATCAGTCACCCAACAAGAGGAGCTGGCTGGCCTTGACCACCATCCCTGCACATTCAGGTGGATCCATCAGGATGCTGTTGACAAGAGGGCCCCAGAAGGAGAGGCAGGACGTGGACCATGTGCTGATGGCTGCACCGATGGCAGCGATTCAGGGTCTTCAGTGCCCAGCAGTTACAGATTCCCGACCAAAGAATGACCCCTTCTCTCTGGAAAGGCCACAAGTCCAAGATCAGTGGGTATGAGGAGAGTGAAGTGGAGAAAGCAGCCAATGACCAAGTGGCTCTCCAACCTCCTTATCCACCAGGGATGTGGCATATAGATGCACAGGAGTCCATAAAGATGACATGATGGTTTTCTACAGGGCAAAGGGGGTGGTCAGAGCAGTTGCTTACCTTTCATTGATTAGATTGAAAATTATTGATGGGAAGCAAAGAGTTAGTAAAGAGGAGGGCTAGAGTAGATGTCAGGGGCATCTGTGACCCCACCCATTCTAATGGGAGAAACAATAAGATTGGGGGTCTGAAATACACACTGGTCCATTGTCTTCACTCTGATCAAATCGTGTATCCCTTTGGCCTGAGAAGCTCTGAATTATATGAAAAACAAAACTTCAAAAGTTCTTAAAACTCAATAGAAACAAAGAACATTTCACCTGTGTTTGTACATTTCCTTCTCCCTTCATCTCTTCTCATTTTCAGTCCATTTGGAGAAAGTGATATTCAACTGTCACCAGTACTTTACACCCTTCTGACCTGAAAGTTCCCAGGGCTGCCCAACACTGGCCTGATTGGGTGGATGTCTCACTGGTAAATTGCAGTAAGTCTCAACTATGGCACCTGCCCTTTGGATTTCCATGGGATCTTGTCATGTAGCATGGTGTTTCTACTATCATAGCTTATCAACTTTTGGTTCATACTTTTTCCC
Organism: Odocoileus virginianus; assembly: GCF_023699985.2. NCBI lineage: Eukaryota > Metazoa > Chordata > Mammalia > Artiodactyla > Cervidae > Odocoileus > Odocoileus virginianus. Next base: position 35,146,543 of record NC_069706.1, read on the forward strand.
AGAGGCCCCTGTTAAAATCCGTAGCTACCACTGGAAATACAATACCTGAATATATCTATTCATCCATTCACTGAGGCAAGGCCAAGTGTGTGAATGTCAGATGCAGGTATTGTGCTGGGCTGTGGGCTAGAAACCTTTATAGTCCTCCCTTGGGGGAAGCCCCTCAGAGGAGGACATGAGACACACAAGCAACCTCAGCGTGGGGCATACCTTTGGAATCTCTGGGATAATGGAGCCCTACAGACAGGTAGCAAAGGAGAGAAATGGATGCAAGCTTAGTACCAACAAAGGATAGACATGGGAAGCTGGAAGATGATCCCCAGGAAAGGTAGGATCGAAAGTCCCAGGAATTCTGATACATTGCTTCCTTCCTCTGGTGTCTTTTTTGGGCCTGCCAAACAGGGTCAAGACATAATCTCCAGTTTACACATGTAGAAACTGAGGCCCAGTGACTGCAAGTGGTTTCCACAAAACTTCCAATCAAACTATGTTGTAAAGAAACTAATGTAGAGAAAGCTTGGCAAGTTTACCGCTGCTCTAAAATGCCAGTATTCAAGGCTTGCTGTCTCATGACGAGGGTCACTGTGTGTAATAGTGAGACCCCAGCTTGCAACAGAAATTGGTTAAAATTCCGGGTCCTACCTCCATGACTACCCCTGCCCAGGTGCTCCCCAGTGGGTCTTGAGAACCAAGGACTCCATCTCACTGCAGCAAGGACAGGACAGGTGCAGGTTACGAGGATCAACCTCTCCGTGTTCTCGACTGAGAGGTACACAAAATACATTCAACATGGCATGTTGGGGTATCATCTGGTAAGTACTGACAACTTAATTGACTCAGTGAAACTAAAAGCCTTTCTTATTCTTCTGGAAACAAAACCATTCTGGAACCTATACGCCTTCGTCTTCCCCAAAACACATTCTCAGTTACAATGACTTTTCTCACTAACCAAATAGGACCATATGCTGCTCTGTTTACCTCAGGGCCTGGTCCAGCTGGTTGGAGTCTATCCCAGTGGGGACAGGCTAGTTATTGTTGAGAACTGAAATTTAGGCAGTGTCATGTTCTAATTCCTTGGACAGCAAGGAGATCAAACCAGCTAATCTTAAAGGACATCAACCCTGAATATTCACTGGAAGGTCTGATGCTGAAGCTGAAGCGCCAATACTTTGGCCATCTGATAAAAAGAGCCAAGTCACTGGAAAAGATCCTGATGCTGGGAAAGATTGAAGGCAAAAGGAGAAGGAGGCGGCAGAGGATGAGATGGTTGGATGGCATCATTGACTCAATGGACATGAGTTTGAGCCGACTTTGGAAGATAGGGAGGGGTAGGGAAGCCTGGCATGCTTCAGTCCATGAGTCAGACATGACTGAGCGACTGAACAACAGCAGCAACGTTCTAATCAATGCAAATGACCTTGATCTGCAAGCGGAAATCACACAGGGCACATTTGTGCCCCTTCATTCCACAGCAGGGAATACCTAACTTAAAAATTCTCATATACTAATATTGTTAAGGAAGAGACATGTGCCTGAAGAACATGCAACACTCCATGGTAATCTATTCATATCTATTAATTTAATTGTTGCTGAGAACTGTGCGCTTCCCTGGTCGCTAAGCTGGTAAAGAATTGGCCTGAGATGCAGGAGACCCTGGTTCAGTCCTGGGTTGGCAAGATCCCCTGAAGAAGGGAATGGCTACCATCTCCAGTATTCTGGCCTGGATAATTTCAAGGACTGTAGAGTCCATGGGGTCGCAAAGAGATGGACACGACTTAGTGACTTTCACTTTCTGTCACTTTCAAGAACTGTGAAAAATATTAGTTCAAATATCACAAGCAACAGGCTAGTTCCTAGGAAAACATAACTGACCAAAATCAATCTGAAAACAATAGAAAGTTAAATAGCCAAAAAAAAAAATCATAAAATAAAATTAGGTGGAAGTCAAGGTCTTCCCACAAGGAAGCTTCACATCCAGAGAGTTTTACAGTAGCTTTCAAGGAACACATGCGCTGTAACTTGCTTTCCCATAAAAGGGGAGCCTGAGATACAGACTTTTGTGCTACTATCTTATGAGAAATTTGATCCAGGGGTGGAGGGTGAAGGAAAATAGGAAAAAGCATGGAAGGAGAGTCTATACAATTCATTAACCAACCTGGCCAACACTTGATATCAAAGACAATCAACTTTTTGATCAACAGACCATCTTCTGACAGGCCATATGACCACTACCTACAGAGTAGCCCATTCAAGGGACGGAAGGGGGAAGAGGGTATCTACTGATTTCCCTTTCCCTTTGGGAAAATATTCCTCCCTCAGGGAAGTAATTCTCTAAAACTTCTGTATTACAGATGAATTACTAGGTTGAGAGGCACAGTCAGGCTTCACTGCACAAACTCAGTTGGAATTCTTGCAAAGATGGTCCCTGTAATTGTTGCAAGAACAGAGACCAGAGCAGGTACACTAGCTGTCTACGCTGTCTAGCAGATTATCCCCAAATATAACCCCTTGAGACAATGAGCATTTACTATGTCACAGCTCCTTGGGTTGGGAGGCCAGGTGTAGCTACCCTTGGAACCTCTAGCTCAAGCTCTCTCATGAGATTACAGTCCTGCTGTCAGGCTGGGATGTGTCTCATCCAAAGTCTCAACCAGGGAAGGCCCCAATTTCAGGTCCTGCAGGTGGTCTAGCAGGATTCAGATCCTCAGTTCAAGGACTCAGCTCCTCGCTGTCTGTGGCCCAGCAGCCCCCTCAGATCTCTACCACTGGGGTGTCTCCATAGCGCAGCTCAAAACATGGCAGCCACTTTCTCCAGAGTGAGGGAGTGAGGGGGGGTGCCCAAGATGGAAGTCACAGTCTTTTTATAACCTAATCCCAGGAGTGGCATCCTGCCTCTTTGGCCATATTCCATTTATTAGAAGCAAGTCACCTGTCCCAGCCTCACCAGTGAGAGGGGGTTAAACAGGTGTATAACTACTACAAAGGGCGCTTACCTAGGTGGGGTGCTTCATGCATGCAGACACCTCCAAAGGCATCAGGAGGATGGGAAAGGTGGAGATAAGTGGGATGTGGAGCCACTGTCGGGATGGGTGGGCTTCCCAGAAGAGGTGACACTGCTTGCAGTACCAGGGACAGAGCAGAGTTTGCCTGAGGAGAAGCAGAGAGGGCATTCAGGCTGGGAAAATGGTCCATCTTATCATCACTACCATTGCTGAGTGTGCTTGTCATTTCTTGGTTGCAAAGCACAATGTCTAAATCAACCAATTTTTATTACTGCTAATCAGATCACAGGCCAAGTTAGGGATCCTGTAATTCTAGGACCAAGGTGCCACCCTGGACAGCTCCGCAGGGACCTGAAGGATGTGCAGGATGTCTGGGGAAAGCCACAGGGCTTTCTGATATTACAGTGACCTGTCTTGTATTTCTTAGGATAAAGTCCTGAGATTAAAAACATTTACCAAGGTGACACTGACGCGGCATGACATCAACCATTCGGGGCCATTCAGCACATTCACAGTGCGGTGCCACCACCTCCTCTGGTTGCAGCACACTCCCCTTCCACCAGAGGGCACTCCTGAGCCCATGGGCAGCTCCTCCCCACTCTCTCCTCTCCCAGCCCCTGGCCACCACTCATGGACATTCTGTCTTCAGGGCTTTGCCTCTTCCAAATGTTTCATATAAATTGAATCATGTAATGCATGGTCTCTTGTGTCCACATTCTTTCATTTATGTGTTTTTAAAATTAATCTCTCTTGTACCGTGTATTAGTATTTCATGTCTTTGATAACTGAAGAAGCAACTATTGTATGGCTACATCACGATCTGTTTATCCACTCATCCACTGGTTTGCCTTGTTTCTACCCTTTAGCTATTGTGAATAGTGGTGTTATGAACATGCAGGTGTATGTATTTGTTTGAGAAATTGTGTTCAGTTCTCTTAGGCATCTACTCAGGAGTGCAGTTGTGCAGTCATACAACTAACAAACAACACAGTCCGTAATTCTATGCTTAAATACCCGAGGAGCTGCTAAACTGTTCCACAGATTTGCTGCACCTTTACATTCCCACTGGCAACAGCTGAGGTTTCCACATTTCCTCTACATTGTCGCCAACACTTTCGTTTTCCCTTTTTTAACATGAGAATCTTAGTGGTTGTGATATAGTAAAATTTCTGGGATTCTGACTTTTTGTAACAATGTTAGTTAATAATCTGTGAGAATTTGCCAGAGGGAGAGAGGGCAAGTGAACGGTGTGGTTGGGAACCTGGTCCACCAGGTCCCTGAGGCTTCTCTGGGCTCCTGGGACACCTATTCTCTCTACTGTGTACACAGCTGCCTAGAAGCATCCACAGAATGTGACTGGTGTGCAGGCCGTAGTTGAATTATTTAAATCTGCTCAGCCTCAGTTGCCTGATCTGTAGAATGAGGGTTGATAACTATGTCTTTCGCTTCCTATAGGAGCCCAGATCAGACCAGACCCTGATCTGTGACCTGAGGGGCTTGAGGCTTGAACCTGCAGGTCAGAGTCCTGGTGTCACTGGGGGAAGAGAACATGTGACCTTGCCCATCACACACCTGATCCTTAGCAAACCCTCTAGAAATGTTCACTCACATGAGCTCATACGAGTTCAAGAATTAGCCAAAAAAGGCAAGCATTATAGAGTAAGCAAGTTATGAACTGTGTTGTTTGTTAGCAGAAGGAGACATGAGTTCAAGTTGTAGGTGAAAAATAAATTTTAAAAAAGGCTGAGAGTTTGCTGACTCTGAATCTTTACCTTTTTCATTCTTATTATGTTTACATGTCTCCTTTCCCCCCTGCTGCATGAAGAGGCACTGAGTCATAAGTGTTCGGGATATTATTTCCTGGATACTAATTGGGGTTGGGGGGGGTCTGTCCAGCTGTATGAGCTCAGCGCTCTGTTTTTTCCTTTTTTTTCCTTTATTTTTATTAGTTGGAGGCTAATTACTTTACAATATTGTAGTGGTTTTTGCCATACATTGACATGAATCAGCCATGGATTTACATGTGTTCCCCATCCTGAATCCCCTCCCACATCCGTCCCCATCCCATCCCTCTGGGTCATCCCAGGGCACCAGTCCCGAGCTCCGGGCTCTGAACAGGACTCCTACTGCAGATTCCTGCTGGGACTACTGGGAAAACCATAGCTTTGACTAGATGGACTTTTGTTGGCAAAGCAATGCCTCTGCTTTTTAAAACGTTGTCTAGGTTTATTGTAGCTTTTCTTCCAAGGAGAAAATGTCTTTTAATTTCATGGCTGCAGTCATTATGTGCAGTGATTCTGGAGCCAAAGAAAATAAAGTCTTTCACTATTTCCATTGTTTCCCTATCTATTTGCCATGAAGTGATGGGACAGATGTCATGATCTTGGCTTTTTGAATGTCGAGTTTGAAGCCAGCTTTTTCACTCTCCTTTTTCACCTTCATCAAGAGGCTCTTTATTTCCTCTTTGCTTTCTGCCATAAGGGTGGTGTCATTTGCATATCTGAGGTTATTGATATTTCTCCCCACCATCTTGATTTCAGCTTGTGTTTCTTCCAGCCTGACATTGCATATGAAGTACTCTGCATATAAGTTAAATAAGCAGGATGACAGTATACAGCCCTGACATACTCCTTTCCCAATTTTGAACCAGCCTGTTGTTCCATGTATGGTTCTATCTGTTGCTTCTTGACCTGCATACAGATTTCTCAGGGAGCAGGTAAGGTGGTCTGGTATTTCCATCTCTTGAAGAATTTTCCACAGTTCTTTATGATCTACACAGTCAAAGGCTTTAGTGTAGTCAATGAAGCTGAAGTAGATGTTTTTCTGGGATTCTCAAGCTTTGTCTATGATCCAATGGATGTTGGCAATTTGATCTCTGGTTCCTTCGCATTTTCTAAATTCAGCTTGTGTATCTGGAAGTTCTCAGTTCACATACTGTTGAAGCCTAGCTTGAAGAACTTTGGACGTTATTTTGCTAGCGTGTGAAATGAGTGCAATTGTGTGGCAGTTTGAACTTTCTTTGGCATGGCCCTTCTTTGGGATTGGAATGAAACTGAACTTGTGACCACTGCTGAGTTTTCCAAATTTGCTGGCATACTGAGTGCAGCACTTTCACAGCATCATCTTTTGGGATTTGAAATAGCTCAACTGGAATTCCATCACCTCCACTAGCTTTGTTTGTAGTGATGTTTCCTAAGGCCCACTTGTGACTTCACACTCCAGGATGTCTGGCTTAGGTGAGTGATCACACCATCGTGCTTGTCTGAGTCAGTCTTTGTATAGTTCTTCTGTGTTTCCTTCCCACCTCTTAATATCTTCTGTTTCTGTTAGGTCAATACCGTTTCTGTCCTATATTTTGCCTTTCTTTGCATGAAATATTCCCTTGGTATCTCTAATTTTCCTGAAGAGATCTCTCATCTTTCCCATTCTATTTTTACCCCCTATTTCTTTGCATTGTTCACTTAAAAAGCGTTTCTTATCTCTCCTTGCTATTCTCTGGAAATCTGCATTCAGATGGGTATTGGGTGTATCTTACTTTTCTCCTTTGCCTTTTGCTTCTTTTTTTTTCTTAGCTATTTGTAAAGCCTCCTCAGACAACCATTTTGCCTTTTTGCATTTCTTTTTCTTGGGATGGTTTTGATCACTGCCTCCTGTACAATGTTACAAACCTTGGTCCATAGTTCTTCAGGCACTCTATCAGATCTAATCCCTTGAATCTACTTGTCACTTCCATTGTATAATCAAAAGGGATTTGATTTAGGTCATACCTGAATGGCCTAGTGGTTTTCCCTACATTCTTCAATTTAAGTCTGAATTTGGCAATAAGGAGTTCATGATCTGAGCCACAATCAGCTTCCAGTCTTGTTTTTGCTGACTGTATAGAGCTTCTCCATCTTTGGCTACAAAGAATATAGTCAATCTGATTTCAACGTTGACCATTTGGTGATGTCCATGTGTAGAGTCAGCTCTCGTGTTGTCGGAAGAGGGTGTTTACTATGACCAGTGGGTTCTCTTGGTAAAACTTTGCTAAACTTTGTCCTGCTTCATTTTGTACTCCAAGGCCAGACTTGCCTGTTACTCCAGATATCTCCTGACCTTCTAATTTTGCATTCCAGTCACCTATGATGAAAAGGACTGGTGTTTTGGAGTTAGTTCTAGAAGGTCTTATAGGTCTTTCATAGAAACATTCCACTTCAGATTCTTTGGCATTAGTGGTTGGGTCAGAGACTTGGATTACTGTGATACTGAATGGTTTGCCTTGGAAATGAACTGAAATCATTCTGCCATTTTTGAGATTTTACCAAAGTACTGCATTTCAGACTCTTCTGTTGACTATGAGGGCTATTCCATTTCTTCTAAGGGCTTCCTGCCCACAGTAGTAGATACAATGGTCATCTGAATTAAATTTACCCATTCATGTCCATTTTAGTTCACTGACTCCTAAAATGTTGATGTTCACTCTTGCCATCTCCTGTTTGACCACTTTCAATTTACCTTGATTCATGGATCTAACATTCCAAGTTCCTATGCAATATTGTTCTTTACAGCATTGGACCTTACTTCCACCACCAAACACAAACACAACTGCATGTTATTTCCGCTTTGGCTCAGCCTCTTCATTCCTTCTGGAACAATTTCTCTGCTCTTCTATAGTAGCATTATCCATAATATATTTATTTACTTGATCAATCCCCCTTTATGTAGCTATTGCCACTCAAACCCCTTTCTACTCATGGTGCCCTCCTCATCCTCCTCAGACCTCCACATCCTATTTAGTCTCTGGCTGCCCTGGCCAGACCACTCTTCAGGGTGGACACTCCTTTCTCCTAGCCTATGTTCCCACAATCATGCCAGGCTGCTGTTTCTGTGGATACTGTCCCCTCTCTACGCAGCCTACAACTTGGAGCCGCTAAGCCCCCCTTCTCTGCCCACACCCTGAATGCAAGGCTGCCCACCGTCTGTGCTCCCTCAATGACTTTAGGACTGGACTATCGAGGAAAACGCTAGCAAGGAAGGGGTTGTGGATGGCAGGGGCAGAAATGGGAAAGGAAGGACCGTGTGCAGCTTCTGGTATCAACGGAAAGTGAGCAGTGCTTGTAGCCTTTCTCCCCAATCAACTGACTGACCAACCATCTTTTATTCCATGTTCCTTGTGTTAAGACAGTTGGGAGTTGAGGGTGGAATACAAAGACGCTTCAAGAAAATCCGTTTCCTGCCTTCTAGAAATATCAGGGGAGATGGGATGAAATTTTTTAATCAAAGCTAATAGTATATGTGTGTCTGTTGTTATATAAAATATGTGCTCAAAAAACATACATTTAAACTATGAACATACCCTCTAAGAAATGGGCAAAATCACTGTGGATTAATTCTTACCCATGTAACATAACAAACAGCAGTTTTGAAAAAGTCCCCACCCACCAGGGATTGTGATGGCCAAGTGTTTGGTCACTGGCTCTCCCTGACTCAGTTGTACACATTCCCCCTAAAGTGCAGGGTGTATTAAAAGTATCAAATAACGCTTTTGTAAAGAGTTGTTATAGAGCTGCTCAATAGAATATTTGATTTGGGATATATAAAATAAAACCTGTGATATATAAATAAATGTCAGAACTTCAGCTACCACAATAATTCTTGTTTTCATTAATTTGCTGATAAAACTGTTGAGACATTTTCCTTTCTTGATCAGCGCTCTGGAGTAGATGTTACTAACTGCGGGTGGGTGGAGATGGTCCTTTGAGAGTCAGATAAGCTGAGTGTACGTATCCAGCCCTCATTAGTCACCTCTTTCATGTTACACAATATATAAAAACACAGACACTGAGAAAGCTAAACAAATGTGCAGATACCCTAGTCATCCAGCAGGTACAACAAATGAAGCCCATCTTTATTTCTGAGTTTTACTACAAAGTAAATCAACCCCCCTGAAATTCTGGGACACAGCTTCTTGAAGAATAAAGCCCAGGTCTTTAGGGAAAGTCAGGCTCCACTTATGGTTCCACCTCTGGGCACAACCTTTAGAACAACAGGTTTTTCTGGTCTTAAAAGTCCTTGACTGCTTATTTTCAAGGGGATCTGCAAAGTTAAGCAAGCATAAGAGAACCAATGAATGAAGCACCGCCAATAAGAGAAGCAAAGTAGACAAGATACATTTCTGACAATAATGCTTTACAACAATATACAAGCTACTTTTAGCATTGTGTATTTTTGATTTTTTTTAAACTTACCAATTCAATGTGTTCAATAGCTATAGGGAGGGGCAGACTGCCAATATTTCCTTGATTCAATTTTAATAGATTATGACTTTAAGAAAATTGGTCTGTTTAACATGTTATAAAATATACGGGCACAAAGTCACTTCTAGTACTCACTTATTATTCACTTATTATTATTATTATTCACTTAATATATTTTTTTAATTCCAACTTATTGAGATATAAATGATTTATGGTATAAATATTTGACTTACATATATCATGAAATTACAGCCACAATAAGTTTAGTTAAGATCCATTGACTCATAGAGAGAGAAAAATAAAAAATACTATTTTCCTCTCATGAGCACTTTTAGGATCTGTTCTCTTCTACTACATAAAAATGTCTATAATTTTATGTTAAAATTTAGGTCTAAAATTTTATAATTTTATTTTAATTATATTAAAAATGTCTAAAAACCATAACCATCACATTTTATGCGATATCCCTGTACTTATTTATCATAACCAGAAGTTTGTACCTTTTGATCACATGCATCCAGATTCCCCTCTTTATCTTTGATTCTGTGTACTTACTGTGTAAGTTATGTCAAGACTGGATAGGGCCATTCATCATTCATTTTGCATAAAAATATTGACTGAGCACTATGCCTATGAAGCATTATGCCTGTTTTTTTTTTTTTTTTAAAGATCCCTTGGTTCCCAATCGTAGTACAAATGGTGAACCTCTGATGATCTACAGTGTTTTGTCTGAGATTTTTAGCCCCTTTCTCATCTAGTCACTCCCTCTGTGTTGGGGGAACCTAACCTCAGCTGGCTGAAGGACAAGTAAGTGTCTGTGGAGGGGAAGCTCCAGTCTGGGGGGGACTGGGTGGGGCTTACCGGGGGCATCTGCGCTTCCCAGATGTGCCCGAGGCCCCCTTTCTCTCAGAGCCGAGTCCCCTGTGTGCTTGCCCTTACAGGACGACCACACAGATGCCTGAAAGTAAGATGGAAACATCTATGTCCTCCTCTTCCCCAAGAAAGCTACTCAAGGGGAGCCGCTGCTTATCAAATGTGTGACTCCTAGAAATAAGGCTTATTAAAGGGCCGTGCTTGACAAGAATCAATGGCAGCTGTTCTGTGTGCTCCTGAGTGGAGAGGTTTCAGGTCTTTCTATAACTGCACCAAATTGTTATTTTAAACTTTCAAATGGTATGCATTTTTCCTACAGATAGACACACACACAGACCTGTAAAACAAGGAAGTACACAAATGATATTTGTTAAATTTTTAAAGTTCAAACTGTTCCAAATTTGTGTCCAAGAGCTCTAATCAACTGCAAGTCACTCCTTAAACATTGCCCTGATGACATCAAGGCACCACTGGGCATTTATGGAAGGAATAAATGAGGGGATACAGTTAAAGATCTTTTTAGGTGCAAGTAAAACAAAGGAACCAAACTGGATGGTTCAGTGATGCAGTATTAAGTTAGGTGGTAGAACCCATGACGCCAGCCTGTGGCACCTGTAAACACAGCAGAGGGGAGAGTGGGCACTGGCCTGGACGGGCAGGCTGCATGGAGGGGCTCGGGACTGCACTGGAACTCGAAGGTGGAGAACGGACTGGAGGGTGGACAGGAAGGACACACACAGTCATTTTTAGAATGTGAAGGGAGCCCAGCTGGATGGCAGCAGGATCCCTGGCAGGTGAGGGGCTGTGGGAAGCCTTCCCATCTGGCAGAAATGCTTTCACTCAGGGATCACTGTGGCTGCACAGGAGGGTCAGTGGGGGTGCTCTCAATGCCACACTCTGGGGGAATTATTTTAGAGACACTGAGATGACCTCAGCATCGGGATATTGCTCCCCAGTAATTTCTTTATACAAACAGTGGCTGAGAATCACTGTCAGGAGAGCTTCTGTAAGTCCCCATGGAGAAGGGCATCACTGAAAAGTCATGACACGGTCATCACTGCTCTCCCGACTTTGTTCATTTTCCTTCCTTCCAGTGGACATGACTCCACATTTTAAAAGTTGTTCAAGTTCACTGGACTTTGTACAGTCATGTCGTGCTAACTGCTTGACTCTAGATGACCTTTACAGTTGGGTCTTTATGAAGCCACAGACCTAGCCCTCCAGGGATGGTTGACAATTAAAGGTCACAGATGGCTTCAAACAGATTCTCTGTCTAGTAAACTAAATTGTTATCTGAAAAGATCACAATTTTATAGACACAGACAGACACATCTCACTTGAAAAAATTCTCAGTAAAACACTATGCAGAGCGAACTGCTGACCTGTGTTTCTTTACAAGGTTTGAAAGAGAAGTTCTGCAGGACTCTGACGGCAGCAAGTTTCATATTCATGACAGCAAACCTCATGCCAATGCAATTTCGGGGTCCAGATCCAAAAGGCAGGTAGACGTAAGGATTTATGCTGTCCTTGTTCTTCTTACTGAACCTGGATCCACAACAGTAGATGAAAAAGTGAATGAAACAGAAAAGTCACAGGAATTCCAGGTCTGAGGTTTCAGCTTAAACCCTCAACCAGTAGCATAAGGGAGACTCCTGTGGGCAGAGGACTGAATCCTGCTGTGGTGATTTTGCTGTCAGAAAGGTAAGCCCCAGGGCCTTCTTATTCCCCACAGGAGCTTTCAGTCCTGGTAAACAGATGAGATGAAGGATGATTAAAGAAAATGCATCTTTAAATATTAAATTTACATTCAAGTTGGTGACATGCTCAGGCTCTGAAAGACAGTTAGGAAATGAGACTGATTGAAGGAAGAGTGGGTTCTTGCCTCCGTAAACACTGACATTGGCCATGTGCTCAGAGATGAAGGAAGCAGGAGAAATGTCTCTGAATATTTTAATTGTTAGTTTTCAATTGTTTTCCCTTCCCCTCCTCTTGTGTATGTGTGTCTCTTCCTCCCACATACAGAGGATGTTGAAGTCAATAGATTTATGTGGGCATATGACTCAACTCTATTCTGGTTCAATCACTGATATCTGTGTCTATCATTTCCACAAATCTATAAAGTCCTTGATGGTTACACCTCTGCTCAATTCAAATTTGACTTCTCAATACTTGAATATATTAAGAAAATACATGGATTTGGAGTAACTAATAATGGCATTGTGGTTCTGTGTATTTTAGTGTCCCTATTTTGGAGACTATACTGGAATATTTACAGACAATGTGATTTCAGATGCATGGAGAATTAGTCGAAGGGCATCATGTGAGTGGTGCAGACTTGGTTGATGGCTGTTGATCAGGGAATGGGCACAAACAGATACATTAAACATGATTCATAGACATGTGCCTATAGAATATACAGTGTATGTGTCCAAAACTCTTAATAATGGGCTTTAACATTTGGATTTCTCACTCCCTGGCCCGAGTCCCTGCCACCAACAGGTGAGCACTACCTCTCTGCTTGACGGCTGAATGAATCAAAGGGAAGTCAAGACAGTATGGTACTGGCACAAAGACAGAAATATAGATCAATGGAACAGAATAGAAAGCCCAGAGATAAATCCATGAACCTATGGACACCTTATCTTCAACAAAGGAGGCAAGGATATACAATGGAAAAAAGACAACCTCTTTAACAAGTGGTGCTGGGAAAACTGGTCAACCACCTGTAAAAGAATGAAACTAGTATAGTCTGAAGTCACGCAGATTGATTCCTCCAGTTCCATTCTTCTTTCTCAGGATTACTTTGGCTATTCGAGGTTTTTTGTATTTCCATACAAATTGTGAAAGAATTCATTTGAATCAGTTCTAATGAGATGGATGAAACTGGAGCCCATTATACAGAGCGAAGTAAGCCAGAAAGATAAAGACCATTACAGTATACTAACACATACATATGGAATTTAGAAAGATGGTAACGATAACCCTATATGCAAAACAGAAAAAGAGACTCAGATGTATAGAACAGACTTGTGGACTCTGGGAGAAGGCGAGGGTGGGATGTTTCAAGAGAACAGCATCGAAACATGTATATTATCTAGGGTGAAACAGATCACCAGCCCAGGTTGGGTGCATGAGACACGTGCTCGGGCCTGGTGCACTGGGAAGACCCAGAGGGATCGGGTGGAGAGGGAGGTGGGAGGGGGGACCGGGATGGGGAATACATGTAAATCCATGGCTAATTCATTTCAATGTATGACAAAAACTACTGCAATGATGTAAAGTAATTAGCCTCCAACTAATAAAAATAAATGGGAAAAAAAAAGAATGAAACTAGAACACTTTCTAACACCATACACAAAAATAAACTCAAAATGGATTAAAGATCTAAATGTAAGACCAAAAACTATAAAACTCCTAGAGGAGAACATAGGCAAAACACTCTCCGACATAAATCACAGCAGGATCCTCTATGATCCACATCCCAGAATATTAGAAATAAAAGCAAAAATAAACCAGTGGGACCTAATGAAACTTAAAAGCTTTTGCACAACAAAGGAAACTATAAGTAAGGTGAAAAGACAGCCCTCAGATTGGGAGAAAATAATAGCAAACGAAGCAACAGACAAAGGATTAATCTCAAAAATATACAAGCAACTCCTCCAGCTCAACTCCAGAAAAATAAACGACCCAATCAAAAAATGGGTCAAAGAACTAAACAGACATTTCTCCAAAGAAGACATACAGATGGCTAAAAAACACATGAAAAGATGCTCAACATCACTCATTATCAGAGAAATGCAAATCAAAACCACAATGAGGTACCATTACACGCCAGTCAGGATGGCTGCTACCCAAAAGTTTACAAGCAATAAATGCTGGAGAGGGTGTGGAGAAAAGGGAACCCTCTTACACTGTTGGTGGGAATGCAAACTAGTACAGCCGCTATGGAAAACAGTGTGGAGATTTCTTAAAAAGCTGGAAATAGAACTGCCATATGACCCAGCAATCCCACTTCTGGGCATGCACACCAAGGAAACCAGATCTGAAAGAGACACATGCACTCCAATGTTCATCGCAGCACTGTTTATAATTGCCAGGACATGGAAGCAACCTAGATGCCCATCAGCAGACGAATGGATGAGGAAGCTGTGGTACATATACACCATGGAATATTACTCAGCCATTAAAAAGAATTCATTTGAATGAGTTCTAATGAGATGGATGAACCTGGAGCCCATTATACAGAGTGAAGTAAGCCAGAAAGATAAAGACCATTACAGTATACTAACACATGTATATGGAATTTAGAAAGATGGTAACAATAACCCTATATGCAAAACAGAAAAGAGACACAGATGTACAGAACAGACTTTTGGACTCTGTGGAAGAAGGCAAGGGTGGGATGTTTCAAGAGAACAGCATTGAAACATGTATATTATCTAGGGTGAAACAGATCACCAGCCCAGGCTGGATGCATGAGACAAGTGCTCGGGCCTGGTGCACTGGGAAGACCCAGAGGGATCGGGTGGAGAGGGAGGTGGGAGGGGGGATCGGGATGCGGAATACATGTAAATCCATGGCTAATTCATGTCAATGTATGACAAAAACCACTACAATAATGTAAAGTAATTAGCCTCCAACTAATAAAAAACAAAACAAAACAAAGGGAAGTGCAGTGCGTGGTCTCTGGTTTCAAGTTCCTGAGGTTGCAGGAGGGGGAGCTGCTGAGCTTAAGAGAGACCCTGAGGTTCGCTGGTCCAGGACGGAGGACTCGGTGGACTCTGACTCTTCTTTCAGCAATGGTATGGGTACAGGTTATGCTGGGGCTAGGGACACCAGGGTGAACAAGACACAGTCCCTGCTGTTAGGGAGCTTATAGTCAGGGGCTCATAAAGGGCTAGATCCAGCTAGTGCACTAAAATGTTCAATCCAAATTTTGCTTACCGTAAAATAAATGGGAGAGCATCAACTCTCTCCAGAGTCCAATCTGTGCCCAAACCAGACCCTGACTCTGAATTCCCGGAAGACAATATTAACCCCTCCAAGGAGGAAGTCTAGACATCTAGAGACAGAGGACTTCTCTCCAAAAGGTCACCAAACACTGAGGCAGAAGGGAGCTGACTCAGGTCTGCAGCCACAGACTGAACGAGGGCACCTGTGTCTCCATCCTCACTGAGGCTGCTGGAACCATCAGGTATGAGACCTCTAGGTCCTCAGCCTACAGTCCCACAATAATAATAGAGGAAACAGCAGCCAATGTTTAAAACAATGGAAATATGGGAATGTTAGTGATGAATTCAAAGAACTAAGGAGAACAGACCGACAGACTGTAAGGAATAAAAACCAACACACCTAAAATAATATAGCTGTTAAATGAATTATAGCAGATGCAAGATATATAAATATATTTAAAAAACAGAATGTTGTTTATAGTTTACTGTTAAATAAAGTAAGCAATTGAAAATCAGACTATATATAGTGCCATTCTGACAATGGGTGGAAGCATAGAAAAATGTCCACAGGATTTACATTCCACTATTAATGAGGCCTATTTTAAGTTATTTGGCTTCCATGATAGCTCAGAGGTAAAAAAATCCACTTGCCAACGCACAAGATATGGGTTCAATCCCTGGGTCAGCAGTATCTCCTATAGAAGGAAATGGCAACCCACTTCAGTATTCTTGCCTGGAAAACCCCACAGACAGAGGAGACTGGTGGGACACAGTCCATGAGGTTGCAAAGAGTCGGACACAACTTAGTGTCTAAACGACAGCAAAGCTTAAGGTATTGAGAATATACAGAGTTAAAAAATTTTTTTTCTAGTTCATAGTTGGTAAAATTTTAAATTTTAATTATTATTAATTTTAATTTTAATTATTACTTAATCAAATAATATTCTTGGAATAAGAAAAGACATTTAACAATAAAAAGGTATAAAATAAAGTGATTATACAGTCACACATTTGTTACCCATAATGAGAGTCGTCAGAATACGCTCTGAGCAACTGGATCAGAGGGGGTCCCCTTCCCTAGAGTCTTGTACCTTTCAGGACGGAACTCCTCAGGCTCTGGCCAGAGCTGTGGGTCTCTGTGAAGCACGGAGATTGGCACTGTCGCTGTTGTCCCTTTGGGAATGGACACCCCATGGATTTCCACATCCTTCTTACAGAACCTCTCCAGTCTAACAACAATTGGGAACATTCTGAGAGTCTCATTCACCACCATGTCAAGATACTCCATCTGTGCCAGGACATCATAGGTCGGAGGCACCTGGGAAGAAAGAAAGAGATTTTGATAAATTAAGATATCAGGTTAACCTTCATCTCCATCTATGTAGGCCTATTGAGATGTTAGGAACTCCAGGGAATAATTTAAATTGGTAAAGAACATCAGCATTTATAGACATTTTACATGTCATTTGACCTCTCAACACCCATTGAGATGGGCAGTAGTCATGACAATGGAAGAACATTGGAACAATTCTCTAAATAGTTTGTGAAACACCACAGGTTATCATGGAGTATATCTTCTCTCTCATGAGAACAAACATGACCAAGACTAGGACCCTTACTCTTAAGCGAAATAGGCCACAGTCACTGTTTGTTTTTGAAAGTGAGGCCACACATCTGTACCAAGGAAAGAATGTATAAAAGAGCAAATCCCCTATTCAACATGAAAGTTCTTAGTTGAAGACTCCTGATTGCTCATTCTCTTCATTATACACATACAGTCTGGAAACAATATATGAAAGCTCTATAAATAATAGGGGAGAAACGAGCTCCTTTCTGAACCAAATCCACAAATGAAGAGTATGAATGAGAACACAATTTCAGACACAAGGAATTTACAAGAGGATCAGAACCCCAACCCCTGCTGCTAGAAGAGTCTCTTATTATCCCTACAGCTGTGACCCTGAGGTCTGAAGGTCTAAACCAGTCATTGCAGCCCCAGGGGCCAGGTCTCCGCACACCAGAAAGAACTCCAGTGTTGGCTGAGATCTGAGACCACTGGGGGGTGATACATGGCTGTCACGTGGGGTTGTAGTCAAGGAGCAACATTGTAGAGGGTAAGAGTGGCTCAGGATCCAACACCCTGGATCACAGCTTGACTTGATCACCACCACATACACAACTAGTGTCTGGAAGTATTTCATCTCCCTGTAGCTCAGGTTTCTCATATGTCACATGGAGACAGATGGAGATGACCCTGCAGAGGGTTGTGTGGCAGAGACACTCACTGCTCACCCAGCACCCATGTAGGCCCCATGTATCCCAGCCCACTTGAGGTTATGGCCAAATCACCCTTGCCAACAGGCTGTGAACTTGGGTGATTATGTCAGTTCAGAGACAAATCAGTTGAAAGCCCAGTAAGCAGCTCTTGAGTTCCTTATTCCACAGCAGACAAGAAGGCCTCATGTTCCAGATAAGGCAATTATCAGATGGTGAAGGCTCTGAGCCAGTTTTCCTGGGTGACTCTGTGAAGCAGAGCTGTCCACTCCATCCTCCACTAACAATCCATGTTCAGCGTGTACACGTGGGTGATGGAAAACTTTGCTATGAAAGCCCCTGAGATCCCAGGGCTTGTCTGTTACTTAGGTATAAGCTAGCCTCTCCTGACTAATAAAGAATTTCTTGAAAATTAAACATATTTATAAATAGAAAGTATTTAGACCAGACATACAAAGTAAGAATCACATATCAGCCGATAGTACTAGTATTATCAGTATTCTTATAAAAAGGAGAGAATGCAATGCCTTAGCTAGCCTCGGTCTGTTAGTGACCTTTTGATCTTCTTGTAATCAAAAGAATCCCAATATGGGGTTTATCAGAGAAGAAACATCATCTCTAATTTATGCAGGCCCTACAAAGTATTTGAAGGACCTAGGAATCTGAAAGGTCATAAGACTTGTCCAAAACCAGTCAGGTCTCACACTCATGTCCTCTGTTTCCTACCATATATCCTTTCTTGTACACCAGGCTCCACCTAGGCTAAAGTTTACTCAGGGCAGTAGACTGAATTAATGGTCCCAATTCTCCACCATTTCCTCTGTCCATTCCCTTTGCCATTAACTCTGTGATGCCCTCCCATTCTGACTCAGGTTGGTCAGGCGGCTCACGTTGAGCCAGTGGAATATTGGCTATGTGTGATGCTAGCAGTTTTGAAGGTTGAAGGGATTAGGGATTAGGCCTCTTGCTCATGACATCTACTGCTGCTCTGAGAAGCAAACATGTAGAGATTGAGACATGTGAGGAGCATGTGTGGAGCTGAGTCAGTCCAACTGTTAGGGGAAGCACAATGACTGAAACCGCACACCCTGGCCAGGTGCCATAGTAACCATTTGCATGAGCTGTTTTACGACAGAAGGTCCTGGTAAGGAACACGGAACTAATCAGCCACCACCAACCGGAAGAGTTCAGGAAAGGTCAAAAGGAGACACCACATGTCCAACCACCTCCCAGAATCCTTCTCTCTAGCATCCACCTTGGCTGAATAAGGCATGTACCACCAGGAAGGACTCTGAGTCAGAATGATTGGCTAATGACAACCCGGGAACTAATCCCATTACCATAAAACCCAAGACTGCAAGCCATGAGACAGAGCAGTTCTCCTGGGTTCCCTTACATTCCTGCTCTCCACCTGGGTGCCCTTTCCCAACAAAATCTCTTGCTTTGTCAGAACATGTGTCTCCTCGGACGATTCATTTCTGAGTGTTCGACAAGAGCCCAGTTTCGGGCCCTTGAAGGGGTCCCCCTTCCTGCAACACAACCACTTAGCCAAGGTCATCCTAGATCCACCACAGACCACAGCCCAGACCACAGCAAGTCCAGCCAATATCAACAGATAACCATGCAGACACCATGAACTTGGGCAAACTCTGGGAGATAGTGAGGGACAGGGAAGCCTGGAGTGCTGCAGTCCATGGGGTCGCAAAGAGTCCGACACAATGTAGTGCCTGAACAACAAATGCAGACACCAGAGAAATAAATGGTTATTGCTAGAATGCTACTGAAGTTCTGTGAATTTTACTTGGCATTATTCTGATAACTGATACCGCAGGACCAGCACTTTTTTCAAAGTACTTATATTGCTGTGAGTAGCACGAACTACTTATGTTTTCTCCCTTTGCTTTGTATCCTTTAGATCCTTCCTAAATGTGCTGTGCTCAATAACTTAGTCTTCTTTGACTCTTTACAATCCCATGAACTCTAGCCCACCAGGCTCCTCTGTCCATGGGATTTCCAAGGCAAGAATACTGGAGTGGGTTGCCATTTCTGACTCCAGGGTATCTTCTCAACCCAGGTATCAAACCCGCATCTCCTGCATTGGAAGAAGGATTGGATTTTTCCCCACTGTACCACCTGGGAAAGGAGGCAAATGATTTGATGCTTACGCTTTTGGCAGAAATCTCCTAAGAATTGATGAGAAGACAATCATGCTAAGGTTTCACCTTGCCCCTCTCTCTCCGGGTATCATCACTCACCTTACTGGGGAAAGTTGCATCAATCTCCTCCTGCAGCTTCTGCTGGACATCAGGGTGAGTGGCCAAAATATATAGAAGGAAAGAAAGAGTACTGCTAGTGGTCTCATAGCCAGCAAAAATAAAGATAATACTTTGGGCCAAGAGTTCTTGGTCAGAGAGAGCTAAAAAAAAAAAAAAAAAAAAAAAAGTAAAGACATTTTAGGTAAAGCATGGCATTGTAAAAACCATAGTTTAAATGATGAGATATTTCAGTGAAACTCTCAAACCCCTAGGGGAAGTCATGTAAAAGTAATTCAGAATCAAACTGAGAGTGATTTACACCCTGTGTCTTCCTCACAGAGCCAAGAAAAAGCCAAGAACTGTCTTGATCCAGTTTTTTCCAAGTCTATACTATTCTTGGCCCTCTGTTCCTGGCAATGCCAACCCCCACCAACAAAGCTGGGTAATTTCAAGAGATAGCACTTCTGTCTAACATCTACAGTGTTATCATTTCGTCTTTTAGAGAACTGTAAAAAACTTTAGCTCCAAGTAAAATGGAGTAGCTTTTCCTCCTAGAATATTTTAAATTATTTTAGTTAAGGCACAGCTTGATTTTTTTAAAGGATACAATAATAAAGCTACATGGTCAGTTTAGTTCAATTGCTCAATCATGTCCGACTCTTTGAAATCCCATGGACTGCAGCATGCCAGGCCTCCCTGTCCATCACCGACTCCAGGAGCTTGCTCAAACTCATGTCCATCGAGTCAGTGATCCATCCAACCACTCATCCTCTGTCATCCCCTTCTACTCCTGCCTTAAATCTTTCCCAGCATCAGGGTCTTTTCTAAAGAGTCAGTTCTTTGCATCAGGTGGCCAGTGTATTGGAACTTCAGCTTCAGCATCAGCCCTTCCAATGAATATTCAGGACTGATTCCCTTTAGGATGGACTGGTCTGATCTCACTGCAGTCTAAGGGTCTCTCAAGAGTCTTCTCCAACACCACAGTTCAAAAGCATCAATTCTTTGGTGCTCAGATTTCTTTATAGTCCAACTCTCACATCCATACATGACTACTGGAAAAACCATAGCTTTGATTAGATGGACCTTTGTTGGCAAAGTAATGTCTCTGCTTTTTAATATGCTGTCTAGGTTGGTCATAGCTTTTCTTCCAAGGTGCAAGCATCTTTTAATTTCATGGCTGCAGTCACCATCTGCAGTAATTCTGGAGCCAAAGAAAATAAAATCTCTCACTGTTTCCATTGTTTCACCATCTATTTGTCATGAAGTGATGGGACCAAATGCCATGATCTTCATTTTTTGAGTGTTGAGTTTTAAGCCAGCTTTTTCACTCTCCTCTTTCACTTTTTTCAAGAAGTTCTTTAGTTCCTCTTCACTTTCCACCATAAGTGTAGTGTCATCTGTGTATCTGAGGTTACTGAGATTCCTCTCAGCAATCCTGATTTCAGCTTATGCTTCATCCAGCCCAGCATTTTGCATGATGTACTCTGCATAAAAGTTAAATAAGTAGGGTGACAAAATACAGCCGTGACATGTTCCTTTCCCAATTTGGAACCAGTCCGTTGTTCCATGTCTAGTTCTAACTGTTGCTTCTTGACCTGCGTACAGATTTCTCAGGAGACAGGTCAGGTGGTCTGGTATTCCCATCTCTTTAAGAATTTTCCACAGTTTGTTGTGATCCACACAGTCAAAGGCTTTGGTGTAGTCAATAAAGCAGAAGTAGATGTTTTTCTAGAACTCTCTAGCTTTTCCTATGATCCAACTGACGATAGCAATTTGATCTGGTTCCTCTGCCTTTTCTAAATCCAGCTTGAACATCTGGAAGTTCATAGTTCATGTACGGTTGAAGCCTCACTTGGAGAATTTTGAGCACTACTTTGCTAGCATGTGAGATGGGTGCAATCGTGCAGTAATTTTGAGCTTTGAGCACTCTTTGGCATTGCCTTTCTTTGGGATTGGAGTGAAAACTGACCTTTTCCAGTCCTGTGGCCACTGCTGAGTTTTCCAAATTTGCTGGCACATTGAGTGCAACACTTTAATAGCATAATCTTTGAGGATTTGAAATAGCTCAACTGGAATTCCATCAGTCCCAATAGCTTTGTTCATAGTGATGCTTCCTAAGGCCCACTTGACGTCACACACCAGGATGTCTGGTTCTAGGTGAGTGATCTCACCATCATGGTTATCTGGGTCTAGAAAATATTTTTTTGTATAGTTCTGTGTATTCTTGCCACCTCTTCTTAATATCTTCTTTTTTTCTGTTAGGTCCACGCCACTTCTGCTCTTTATTGTGCCCATCTTTGCATGAAATATTCCCTGGTATCCCTAATTTTCTTGAAGAGAATCTAGCCTTTCCCATTCTATTGTGTTCCTCTATTTCAGTGTCATATTTTTTGCTTTTTCATACTGTTCATGGAGTTCTTAAGGCAAGAATACTGAAGTGGTTTGCCACTCCCTTTTCCAGTCAGACCATATGGTAGGGGAAATTAAATTATATTTTATCAAAACTTGTTTACAGGAACATAAGAGTACAATACGGGCTACAGATAAACCCTTGAAACTCAAAGTGTGGTCTGTGGACCAGCAGCATGAGCAGGATCTGGAAGCCTAATACAAATTCAGATTCTCAAATCCCATCCTAGAGCTATGGATACAACATCTGAACTTTCATGAGATGTGGAGATGTATGTGCACAATGTAGCCTGAGAATCATAGATTATGCCCTTGAGAGGCATCAGGTAATACAAGACCTGCGGCATATGTCTTCAAGGGATTGTTTGAGATATGTATAGAAGCTACAGAAATCAACAAAAAACTTGAAGAGTTGTGATGATCCTAGTCTAATCATTTGCATTAAAGTAGCAAAAGAAAGAATGCATCCATGGAAGGATATAGCCCAATGTGAAAATTAGAAAAATAAGATCCAGAGAGTAGAATTAGCAATGCTGATTCATCTTAGTCTGACGGTCATCCTCTAAGTACACATCCCCCTCTCTGCTCTTCTTTATGCTTACCAAACAGCCCTGGGATTATGCACTGGTCTCCAATTTCATTTTTTCTGAAGAGACCAAGTATGTTCAGGCTCTCAGCTATTTGACGGGTGTAGTAGGACATTTGTTACTTAAAGCACTCAACTCTATGTGGTACCTGCTCCAACCAAGAACTTAATAATAAAAGTAATATAAAATGAGTGTAATAAAAGTCTACAAGGTTGTAATTCTCCAATGATGATATCTGTGATGCTATTGTGGATAAATTCAGCCATCAAATTCTTTCCCCAGTTAAGATAAACACCATAATACTCAAAGTCTAGAGCTGTGCTGTCTAATATGTGACTATTCAAATTTTAGTTGATTAAAATTAAATGCAATTTAGTATTCAGGTTCTAGGGGCACTGGCCCTGTCATGTCCTCAGTAGACACTTACTTCTAGTGATTACTATATCGAACTGAACAGATACAGATTATTTCCTTCATCACAGAAAGTTGTATTGAATCATGTACTTAAAAAATGATAGATGATAATAGATAGATAGAATGATAGAAGTAGGTGTCCACACAGTTATAGATATACTTAGAGTGTGCTGAAGTAGGTTTATACCTGCTTTCAAGAACCAATTTTATAAAATTCCAGACTGTTGTGAGATGGTTATCAATCCCGCTAACCATTTAGGAGTATGCATGTAATGGAATTAAAACACCAGGGTCTTTTTGTGTGTGTGAGAGAGAGCTGGTTTGCATCAGCGTTTTGGAGTAGATACATAAATCTTTTTCTTTTTTTAAAAAAATTTTTACATCCCTGTGTAAAAATAGTTGGTGTTCTGAAAGTTGTAGACTGAGAGGATCTGGAAGCAAAAAAACCAAAAAACAAAACAAAAAAACCCTGGTAGCAATGAGCATTCCTAGAACCCAGATTTTGGATTCTAAATACCATTTCTCACTAAATGGAACCTGAACTTCTTAGAGAAATGGCTTATTCCAGGGAAAATAGAAGAGAAAGCTGGAATGTCTTGCATTAGGAAGTGAGGAAGTTCTTGGAAAATGATAAAAGGATACAGGATACTCTGTATATGACAGTGGTAGACACACATCATTAAACATTGATCAAAAGCCATAGAATATACAATGTCAAGATTGGACCTAGGTGTGAGCTATTGTCTTTGGGTGATAATAATATATCAGTTTAGGCTCATTGATTATAACAAGTGTATCACACCAGTATGGGTTTCTGATATTGAGGAAGGCTATATGTAGGTAGTGGGCAAATGTATATTGGGAAACTCTTTATTATTAATTCAATTTTGCTTTTTAATTTCTGCTAAAAAATAGCCTATTGAAAAAATGTTTCAGGAGATAAAAGTAATATATATATACACACATATATAGGAGCCTACTTGAAAGGGTTCCAGTGGACAAACCTGAGAGAATTTGAAAATAAAAATGAAGAGTGATGTGAGAGAGTAAGTCAGTTATACATGAGGTATACTGATATAAATAAATAAATGACTGGGAGAGAATGGAGAGCTCTCCCTATGAAAGAACATCAGCTCATAAATACAGAAGAATGATGGGTTTTGAAAGGCATCATGTTGTAATAATCATAGTAACAATGGTTTCAGTCAAAAACCATCCATGAATGATAAAACCAATGGGTGACAATTTGAAGAGGAACATAATATTTACAGTCTCAAAGGCTTCTCCCTGAAGTTATGTGTTAATAACAGAAGGGGAAAATTACACTTTACAGTAGAATAAGCTGGTAAACACAAGTTTAAAAGTGTTCCAAGTTAAGGTCACCAACATTGGTGCAATGTGTCCCCTGATGAATGCAGGGATGAAGACTTGATGCAAATATTCAGACAGAGGTTCTGACTTGGTGGGTCTGGAGGAGCCTGAGAATTGATATTGGAACCATCTCCCCAGAAGTTCAGCTGTTGTGATCCATTTCATAACTGACTTCTGGGCATGACATCCTTGTTACACTTGCCCTTCAAGCTCTGAACAAAGTTGTGCCTGCAAACTTCTAGGAAGTACCACAGCTACTCTTTCTTTCTGCATGAGTGTCTTTCTTCAATTTGGCAGAAATTCCCCTCTGCTTAGAAAACTTTCCGCACATTTTCAGAACTGCCCCCTACCTCTGTGTCTCCCCACTGTGGCCCCTCTGAAGCTCTCCTTGGTTACCTTTATGATTGTCTGTTTCTTTGGAATTCTGAGAGTTAATCATCAACTGAAGAAAGTCCACACGCGGCTGTAAGCAGAGAGAAATTTCTATGTTAGAAAGTTACTTGTTAAGTCATAGACAAATCAGGAGTGCAGTATTTAACCTCTTTCCTGAGAATATGGCCCCTTAAAAATTAGAATTCTGGCTAGTGTTACCTGAGATAATGAACTAACATTCACCTACAGACCTTGGAGAGCGTGATATTTCCCAGAGAGAAACCCAGCCATCAATCCAACTGCTTTCTGGTCCTCACTCCCTGGTCTTTGGTTTCTCTGGCTTTTTTTTTTTCCCCCCAAATGTTCCCCAAATCCCATATGCATTTTTTTTTATTGTAGTGGTTTTTGCCATACATTGACATGAATCAGCCATGGATTTACATGTGTTCCCCATCCCGATCCCCCCTCCCACCTCCCTCTCCATCCCATCCCTCTGGGTCTTCCCAGTGTACCAGCCCTGAGCACTTGTCTCTGGCTTTTGAAACAGCATTTTGGCCAGAGTTGCCTCTGGTCTCTCCTGTCACACCTGTTTTCTCAGGAAAAGTCCATGATTTTGATCCTTTTTTTCCTTCCAATTTTAATTCTTAATGAAAGCTCATACAAATTAATCCCCTCACATTTGCAAAGTTCATTGGCAGTGCTTTTGGAAGAATCTTCAAAGCCTTGACCCTCTCAAAACTCTACACAGTCTTCAGTGACATCCTGGGTACAAAACCCTCATCCCCCTGACCTGCAGACATCCTTGTGCTGGCCTCCAGGCTTCATGGAGGCAAACCTGTGTTAACCAGCTTGCAGCCTCAAGGCCCAGAGGATGCTTGCCCATGCCAGACTAGGAGAGGGCTCCAATTTAACATAGAATTCACTCCACCAGCTGCCTGATGGGGCTTTCCATTCATTACACAATCTATAAAATAGGAATCTTGGAATCAAAGTTATTCTTTACCAGTATAACATGTGGGGAAATTATAATATTGGTAAAACCATTCTCAAACAGTAATTGTTATCCTTTAACAGTTTATTGAATGAATGTGGTAACATTTTAAATTCAACAATATTTATGCAATGCATACTGATATGCATACTTACTATTAAATTTAAACAGCACTCTCTGACTCATTTTCTTATTTCTTCCCCAACCTCTACCTTTCTCATCCCTCCAAAATGATAAATTAATAACTCCCCAGTTCTAAAATCTATATTTCTCTACCTAACTTTTAAAAAATGAAGAGAAGTACACAAATCATATATACACAGGTTGTCAAATTTTCAAAACGTGAACACCCTCATGTAACCACCACCAGATTTTACCTTTTGATTATCTTTGAGGCGACTTTCTTTTATCCTTTTTATGGATCTTGTAAAAAAATTCACAACACTTTTTGGAAATACGGTGATATTTAATACTTCAAGGATTGGGATAAGGAATGGAAAGAGTACTATACAGAGAAGAGAAAGGAAAAGCGCAGTGAAAATTCAAAAATTACACAGCAAGTATAATTTGCTCTATCAATCAAGAAGATAACAGGGTCAGATACCAGAATCACTCCCTTTATGACCTTTGCTCAGACTTCCAAGCCAATGACTGAGCAAGGCCAAGTCCACTTACAGGGGTCATCACTATAGTAGTGAAATCAGTGGTCCCCTATGACTTTTGGAATGATCAAGGAAACAGAATTACATTCCTGAACTTCATAGTCTTTTGTCATTGGATTAGAGTCTCTTTGGATAAACCACACTATAATCTGCTACTCTAATTAACCATTTTGTGCAAAAAACAATTAAAGATATAAATAAAACCGTGTATGCCTTTCAACCACAATGGAATTAAATTAAAAGTCAATAACAAAAGTTGGGAAACTCACAAATACATGGAAATTAAAAAATACATGGAAATTAAACAATACACTCCTAAATAACCAATGAGTTGTATACTATATCAAAAATACAACCAGAAATTACTTTGAGATAAATAAAAACGAAGTCATTACTTATCAAAATGAATGGGATGTAGGAAAAATAGTGCTTATGGAAAAGTTATAAGGCTATAAATGTCTACTTTTAAAAAGAACAAAAATCTCAAGTCATGAACCTAACTTTTCACCCTAACTTAAGGAAAGAAGAAGAGCAAACTAAACCTAAAGTTAGAGTAAAGAAGAAAGTAATAAAGACAAGAGCAGAAACTAATGAAATAGGGAATAAAAATAATACAGATATTCGATGAAACCAAAAGCTGATTCTTTGAAATTTTAAGCTAGATTGACCAAAAAATAAAAAAGAGAGAGGAAAAAAAGCTCAAATATCTAGCATCACAATGACAGAGGAGACATTACTATTTACGTTAAAGTGAGAAAGAGCATAATGGAATACAAGGAACAAAGTTCACCAATAAATTAGATAACTTAGAGGAAGTGGAAAAATTCCTTAAAATACATGAAGTGAAGAAACTAACTAAAAAAGAAACACAATTTGAATTTCTTTATTAAAAATGATTAAACAGGAAGGTTGATTCCTCCGATTCCATACTTCTTTCTCAAGATTGCTTTGACTATTTGGGGTTTTTGTGTTTCCATACAAATTGTGAAATTATTTGTTCTAGTTCTGTGAAAAATACTGTTGGTACTTTGATAGGGATTGTGTTGAATCTATAGATTGCTTTGGGTAGTATACCTATTTTTATTATATTGATTCTTCCAAACAAAAAATGTGGTCTATTTTTCCACCTATTCGTGTTATCTCTGATTTCTTTCATCAGTGTTTTATAGTTTTCTGTATATACCTCTTTTGTTTCTTTTGGCAAATTTATGGTAAATTTATTCCTAAGTATTTTATTACTTTCATTGAAATGGTGAATGGAATTGTTTCCTTAATTTCTCTTCCTGATCTTTCATTGTTAGTGTATAGAAATGCAAGGGATTTCTTTTTTTTTTCCCCAACATGAACATATATGCATTTATGTGTTGATTATAAAAACGAAAACCTGGGATTAAAATCTACACTTACAAATGTTATAACAGAGTACAACTAGCTGTATACAGGAATATTATAAAACATGACTGATAATATTACTTCAGTAATAATGGTATTGTCTTCTTGTAGTTTATGGAATAATGGTAGAGCCTAAGGTCCAATGCTTTTAGAGTTTTTATTTTTCTTTTTTCTACAATTGTGCTTCTATTTTTTAATCTACTACTGATCCTGAGAGTTTTACCTGACAGCCATTAAAAATGATATGATTTAGTCTTCCACATTACTCTGAAATCTAACTTGGAAACAAATATTTCCTAAAAAGCAATTACATATTTCAGTGTTTATTATACTTGCTCTACATATGTTATAAAAGTTGAGTGCTTTATGCTAGAGAAGTTAATCTGAAATCATTTGTAGTTAAATTCATCATTCTCTGTACTTGTTAGAACAAGTAAAATGAAATGGTAGGAACATTAAAGGTAGAGCATTGTTATTTGGCAAACTATGAAAATTAACATTTACAAAGTACTTCACTGTGTTTATGTTTCATTATTGTTTAGCTATAATAAAGGTGGAAATGTGAAAATATTCCAGGTGGTTATATCTTCTTAAAAATTAATTTATTTATTTTAATTAGAAGTTAATTACTTTACAATATTGTAGTGGTTTGCCATACATTGACATGAAACAGCCATGGGTGTACATGTGTTCCCCATCCTGAACCCCTTCCTCCCACCTCATCCCTCAGGGTCATCCCAGTGGACCAGCCCTGAGCACCCTGTCTCACGCATCAAACCTGGACTGGAATGGGACCTAATGAAACTTAAAAGCTTTTGCACAACAAAGGAAACTATAAGCAAGGTGAAAAGACAGCCCTCAGATTGGGAGAAAATAATAGCAAATGAAGCAACAGACAAAGGATTAATCTCAAAAATATACAAGCAACTCCTGCAGCTCAACTCCAGAAAAATAAATGACCCAATCAAAAAAATGGGCCAAAGAACTAAACAGACATTTCTCCAAAGAAGACATACGGATGGCTAACAAACACATGAAAAGATGCTCAACATCACTCATTATCAGAGAAATGCAAATCAAAACCACAATGAGGTACCATTACACGCCAGTCAGGATGGCTGCTACCCAAAAGTTTACAAGCAATAAATGCTGGAGAGGGTGTGGAGAAAAGGGAACCCTCTTATACTGTTGGTGGGAATGCAAACTAGTATAGCCACTATGGAGAACAGTGTGGAGATTTCTTTAAAAGCTGGAAATAGAACTGCCATATGACCCAGCAATACCACTTCTGGGCATGCACACCGAGGAAACCAGATCTGAAAGAGACACCTGCACCCCAATGTTCATCGCAGCACTGTTTATAATAGCCAGGACATGGAAGCAACCTAGATGCCCATCAGCAGACGAATGGATGAGGAAGCTGTGGTACATATACACCATGGAATATTACTCAGCCATTAAAAAGAATTCATTTGAATGAGTTCTAATGAGATGGATGAACCTGGAGCCCATTATACAGAGCGAAGTAAGCCAGAAAGATAAAGAACATTACAGCATACTAATATATATGGGATTTAGAAAGATGGTAATGATAACCCTATATGCAAAACAGAAAAAGAGACACAGATGTACAGAACAGACTTTGGGACTCTGTGGGAGAAGGCGAGGGTGGGATGTTTCAAGAGAACAGCATCGAAACATGTATATTTCTATAGTGAAACAGATCACCAGCCCAGGTTGGATGCATGAGACAAGTGCTCAGGCCTGGTGCACTGGGAAGACCCAGAGGGATCGGGTAGAGAGGGAGGTGGGAGGGGGGACCGGGATGGGGAATACATGTAACTCCATGGCTGATTCATGTCAATGTATGACAAGACCCACTTCAATATTGTAAAGTAATTAGCCTCCAACTAATAAAAATAGATGAAAAAAAAAAAAACCTGGACTGGCGATCTATTTCACATATGATAATATACATGTTTCAATGCTATTCTCTCAAATCATCCTACCCTCGCCTCCTCCCACAGAGTCCAAAAGTCTATTCTTTACATCTGTGTCCCTTCTGCTGTCTTGCATATAGGGTCATTGTCACCATCTTTCTAAATTCCATATATATGTGTTAATATACTGTATTGGTGTTTTTATTTCTGACTTCACTCTGTATAATAGGCTCTAGTTTCATCCACCTCATTAGAACTGATTCAAATACATTCTTTTTAATAGCCGAGTAATAGGAATACAAGGGATTTCTGTGTATTAATTTTATATCCTGCAACTTTACTATATTCATTGACTAGCTCTAGTAATTTTCTGATGGTATCTTTAGGGTTTTCTATGTAGAGGATCATGTCATCTGCCAACAGTGAGAGCTGTATTTTTTCTTTTCCAGTCTGGATTCCTTTTATCTTTTTTTCTCTGATTGCTGTTGCTAGGACTTTCAAAACTATGTTGAACAGCAGAGGTAAGAGGGGGAACCCTTGTCTTGTTCCTGATTTTAGAGGAAATGCTTTCAAATCAATCTTGAGAAAGAAGAATGGAACTGGAGGAATCAACCTTCCTGACTTCAGACTATACTACAAAGCTACCGTCATCAAGACAGTATGGTACTGGCACAAAGACAGAAATATAGATGAACTGAACAAAATACCAGAATACCAGACCACCTGACCTGTATCCTGAGAAACCTGTATGCAGGTCAGGAAGCAACAGCCAGAACTGGACATGGAACAACAGACTGGTTTCAAATAGGAAAAGAAGTACGTCAAGGCTGTATATTGTCACCCTGCTTATTTAACTTATATGCAGAGTACCTCATGAGTAATGCTGGGCTGGAGGAAGCACAAGTTGGAATCAAGACTGCCAGGAGAAATATCAATAGCCTCAGATATGCAGATAACACCACCCTTATGGCAGAAAGTAAAGAAGAACTAAAGAGCTTCTTGATGAAAGTGAAAGAGGAGAGTGAAAAGGTTGGTTTAAAGCTCAACATTCAGAAAACTAAGATCATGGCATCCAGTCCCATCACTTTATGGCAAATAGATGGGGAAACAGTGACTGACTTTATTTTTCTGGGCTCCAAAATCACTGCAGATGGTGACTGCAGCCATGAAATTAAAAGATGCTTACTCCTTGGAAGGAAAGTTATGACCAACCTAGACAGCATATTAAAAAGCAGAGATGTTACTTCGCCAACAAAGGTCTGTCTAGTCAAGGCTATGGTTTTCCTGTGGTCATGTATGGATGTGAGAGTTGGACTATAAAGAAAGCTGAGTGCTAAAGAATTGATGCTTTTGAACTGTGGTGTTGGAGAAGACTCTTGAGAGTCCCTTGGACTGCAAGGAGATCCAACCAGTCCATCTTAAAGGAGATCAGTCCTGGGTGTTCATTGGAAGGACTGATGTTGAAGCTGAAACTCCAATACTTTGGCCACATCATGCGAAGAATTGACTCATTGGAAAAGACCCTGATGCTGGGAAAGATTGAGGGCAGGAGGAGAAGGGGGAGACAGAGGATGAGATGGTTGGATGGCATCACTGACTCAATGGACATGAGTTTGAGTAAACTCTGGGAGTTGGTGATGGACAGGGAGGCCTGGTGTGCTGCGGCTCATGGAGTCGCAAAGAGTCAGACATGACTGAGCAACTGAACTGAACTGAACAAAATAGAATGTCCAGAGATAAATCCATGCACCTATAGACACATTATCTTTGACAAAGGAGACAAAAATATACAATGGAGAAAAGTCAGTCTCTTCAACATGTGGTCCTGGGAAAACTGGTAAACTACATGTAAAAGAATGAAACTAGAACACTTTCTAACACCATACACAAAAATAAGATGGATTAAAAGCCTATACCAGAAACTATAAAACTCCTATAAGAAAACTCAGGCAGAACACACTCTGACATAAATCACATCAAGATCCTCTATGATCCACCTCCCAGGGTAATGGAAATAAAAACTAAAATAAATGAATGAGATCTAATTAAACTTAAAAGCTTTTGCACAATGAAGGAAACAAGCATGGTGAAAGGACAGCCCTCAGAATGGGAGAAAATAATAGCAAACAAAACAACTGACAAAGAATTAATTTCCAAAATATACAAGCAACTCATGCAGTTCAATACCAGAAAAATAAACACCCAGTCAAAAAGTGCACAATAGACCTGAACAGACTTTTAACCAAAGAGGACACACAGATGGCTAATAAACACATGAAAAGATGTTCAGTTTCACACATTATTAGAGAAATGCAAATCAAAATCACGCTCACACTAGTGTATCATCTCACACTAGTCAGAATGGCCATCATCAAAATGTCTACAAACAATAAATGCTGAAGAGGGTGTGGAGAAAAGGGAAACCTCTTACAGTGTTGGTGAAAATGCAAACTGGTACAGCCACTATGAAGAAAAGTGTGGAGATTCCTTAAAAACCTGGGAATAAAACTGCCATATGACCCAACAATCCCACTGCTGGGCATACACCCCAAGGAATCCAGAATTGAAAGAGACACATGTACCCAATGTACTGCTGCACTATTTACAATAGCTAGGACATGGAAGGAACCTAGATGTCCATTGGCAGATGAACAGATAAGCAAGTAGCAGTACATGTACACAATGGAATATTACTCAGTTATAAAAAAAGGAATGCATTTGAGTCAGTTCCAGTGAGATGGATGAACCTAGAGTCTATTATACAAAGTGAAGTAAGTCAGAAAGAAAAGACAAATACTGTATATTAACGCACATACATTGAATTTAGAAAGACGGTGCCGATGATCCTACCTGCAGCACAGCAAAGAGACACAGATCTAAAGTGAAGACTTTTGGACTCAGTGGGGAAAGGTGAGGGTGGGATGATTTGAGAGAACAGCATTGAAACATGTACATTACCATATGTAAAACAGATGACCAGTGCAAGTTCAATGCATGAAGCAGGGAGCCCAAAGCCAGTACTCAGGGATAACCCAGAGGGACAGAGGGGGAGGGAGGTGGGAGGGGGTTCAGGATGGAGGGGACACAGGTAAAACTGTGGCTGATTCATGCTGATGTATGGCAAAAGTCATCACAATATTGGAAAGGACTTATCCTCCAGTTAAAATAATTAATTAGAAAAATTATTAAAAAGAAACTACTCAAAAAGAAAGAGACGATGTGAAGAGACCTATAAGAAATACAAAGTTTGATTTGGTAATCAAGAAACAACCCACAATTTGACAATGAAAAGCTTAGGTTCTGATGGCTTTAATGCTGAATACTACTCAAATAATTGCAGAATTAATACCAAATTTTCACTAACTCATCCAGTAAATAGAAAATGATAGAACACTTTGAAAGTCATTCTGCAGGGCCAGTATTAACCCAGAGTGAGAAACAGACTAAGATATAACAGGAAAAGAAAACTATAGACCAATATATCTTATGACCATGGATACACAAATCCTCAACAAAATACTAGCACACTGAATCTACCAACATATAAAAAGATGCATACATCATATATAAGTGCACTTTATTCCAGGAATGCAAGGTTGTATAATATGCCATTTCAACAGAATAATAAACAATGACTACATGATGATCTGATAGATGCATATGAAGCATGTGACAAAATCTAATACCCGCTTGTGATAAAAGCTCTCAACAAACAGGAACAGAAGGGACTTTCATCAGCCTGATAAAAGGAATCTATGAAAAAAACATAGGTAACACTAATATTTAATAGTGAATGCTTTTCTCTAAGATTAAGAATAAGACAAGGAAGTCTTTTTCCACCATTTCTACCCAAAACTGTACCTGACATTCTAACAAGAAGTAATTAGTCAAGAAAATTAAACAAAATAAATCCATTCAGGAAATGAAGACTAAAACTCATCAGATAACATGATCTTGTATACAGGGAATCCTAAGGAAGCCACTAAAAGCCTATTAGAAAAATAAAGAAGTTCAGCAGGGTTTCAAGATACAAGATCAAAATACAAAATCAATTGTATTTCTAAACATTTCAATAAATAATATGAAAGTGACATTAAGAAAACAATTCCACTTACAATAACATCAAAAAGAATAGAATAAGTAGGAATAAAGACATGTAAAATTTACACCCTGAAAACCACAAAACCTTGTTGAACTAAATTAAAGAAGATGTAAGTAAATGAAAAATATGCCATGTTCATGAATCAGAACGTTTACATTGTCAAGATGGCACATCAACAGATACAAGACATTCCCTATCAGAACCCTAGCTGGCCTCTTTGAAGAAACTCTCTTAGCTTAAATTCAAGGGGCTCATAGAAGACAAAGCATTCCTGAAAAAAACAATAAAGTTACAAGACTCACCTTTCCTGATTTTAAAACTTAACATAAATCAAGGCAATATGGTACTGGCCTAAGGATGAACATACAGATTGATGGAATAGAAGTTTGAGTCCAGAAATAAACCCACATGCCTGTGGTCAACTGAACACTGAAAATGTTTCCAAGACCATTCAATGGGGACAAAATAGTCTTTTCAACAAGTGGTGCTGAGACAACTGGATAGCTATAAGCATATTGCACCAGGAGTATTGATTTAAGTAATAGCTGAAATTTATACCTTTTGACTACCATCATCCAATTCTTCTATCTCCCAAACTCTGTCTCTGGAAACCAAAAATCTGACATTTTTTTTGATGAGTTTGGATTTCTTCTTTTGATTCATCATGTAAGTATTTGCCTTTCTCTGTCTGACTTTTCTCACTGGGCATAATGCCCTCCATTGAGGTCCAGCCACATTGCTGCAAATGGCAGGATTTCCTTCCTTTTCATGGCTGAATCATATTCTGTTGTGTGTGTGTGTGTGTGTGTACACCACATTTTCCCTATCCATTTATCCATCGATGGACACTTAGTTGTAAATACCATTGAATTGTACATTTTAAGTGGGTAAATTGATGGTATGTGAATTATATCTCAATAAACCTGTGAAAAAGAAGGAAGGAAGAGAGAAAGAAAGAATGAGAAGGAAGGAGAGAGGGAGGGAGGAATACAGAAAAAGAAATGTAGTAGGATACTTACCTATTGAGAGAAGAAATGGGTTGAGGATACTAAATCTTAAGAGCTTCTGGACATTCTCCACAAAGGGATCTTGTGAGTTGCCAAGGGAATCAATATTCACTCCAAATGATGTGCTAGTAATTACATCCATGCTGTAGGCCCCGAAGACGCTGAGTAGAGAAAGACAGACACAGACAGTTAAAATTGGGACCAGCTGACTATCCATATCCAACACAGTCAACAAGAAAATTATATAAAATCAGATGCCCAGGCAAGACAGGTCAAGAGCCATACTCTCTCAGAACCACCTGCTGGATCATGGAAGACTTTCTGCTACTCTCACTCACTCCTGAGGTGTGTATGAGGTGTGGATGATGTAACTGCCCCTGTGCTGGGGGGATGGGGACACTCAAGCAAGCGAGACACCCCCACCACCAAACTCAAGGAGCTCAGTCACAGGATAGAACCCATAATCTGACAAAGTACAGTAGTGTGCTTGAGTATGGGCAATGAAAGGTGTATACGGACTGTGTCTGAGCACAGCAAAGGGAGTAAATTCACTCTTCCTGGGGAGTCAAGAAAGGGGACATTGATCTGGGTCTCACCTCACCACAGAACCTGTACTCAGAGCTGATTCTCCTTTAGGGCAAAACCAGAGTTGATATACAATATCACATTAGTTTCAGGTGTAGAAGAGCGATTTTAAATTTGTATAGATTATGCCCCATTTAAAATTATTATTAAATATTGAATTCATTCCTGTTATGTACAATCTATCCTTGTAGCACAATTATATGTTGCAATTTATACCTTTTAATCCTCTATCCTATCTTGCACTCCCCTTCCTACTCCCCACTGATGACCATCAGTTTGTTTTCTACATCTGTGAGTCTGTTTTGGTTTTGTATATTGATATTTACTCATTTTATTTTAAGATTCCACATATACATGATAACATGTGATACTTGTCATTCTCTGTCTAACTTATTTCACTTAGCATAATACCCTTTAGGTCCATGTATGGTATTGTAATGGTACAATTTCATTCTTTTTCATGGCTCAGTAATATTTATTGGGTGTATGTGTGCACATGTATACATGCACACATATGCCACATCTTCATCCTTTCAACTGTTGGTGGATACTTAGGTTGCTTCCATATCTTAGCTATTGTAAATAATGCTGATGTAAACATGTAAGTTTTCAAATTAGTATATTTATATTCACTGGATATATACCCAGGGTGGAATTGCTGTATCATATGAAAGTGCTCAGGCTTCCCAGGTCTCTCAGTAGTAAGTAAAGAATCTGCCTGCAATGCAGGAGATTTGGGTTTGATCCCTGTGTCAGGAAGATCCCCTGGAGAAGGGAATGGCTACCCACTCTAGTATTCCTGCCTGGGAAATCCCATGGACAGAGGAGCCTGGTGGGCTACAGCTCATGGGGTTGCAAAGACCCGGACAGGACTGAGCAACAGAGCACACACATAATAGTTCTCTTTCTAGTTTTTGGAGAAACCTCCATATGGTTTCCCACAGTGGCTACATCAATTTACATGTCCACCAACCTTATACCAGGGTTCCCTTTTCTCCACATCCTCACCAACATTTGCTATTTGTAAACTTTCTGATGATAGTAATTGTTACAGGTGTTGGGTGATTTTGTGATTTTGATTTGCATTTCTCTGATGATTTGCAGTGTTGAGCATCTTTTCAACTGTATACCTTCCATGGAAGAAATGTCTATTAGGATCTTATGCCCATTCTTCATTAGGTTGTTTGCTTTTCAGATTTTGAGTTGTATGAGACATTTATATATTTTTATTAGACATTTATATGAAAATATTTTTATATATTTTCTTTGAGACATTTATATATTATATATTATAAATATATGTAGATATATTTTTGTATGAGACATTTATATGTATATATATTCTTGAAACATATATATGAGGCATTTATATATATCAAAAATATACAAGATGATATTAACCTCTTATCATCATATCATTTGCAAATATTTTCTCTAATCCAATCATCAGGTTGTCTTTTCATCTTATTAATAATTTACTTTGCTGTGCAAAAGATTTTTAAGTTTAATTGGGCACCATTTGTTTATTTATTTATTTATTTGTTTGTTTATTTTTGCTCTTGTTTTCTTTGCCTTAAGAGTCAAATCCAAAAATGTTCAGTTATGATTTATGTCAAAGAGCATTCTGCCTATTGTTTCTTCTATGTTTTTATGGTTTCCAGTCTTACAATCAGGTCTTTAGTCCAATTTTGAGTTTGTTTTTGAATAGGATGTGAGAAAATGTTTCAATTTCATTCTTTTGCATGTAGCTGTCCAGTTTTCCCAACACACTTATTGAAAAGGCTGTCTTTAGTCCATTGTTTATTCTTGTCTCCTTTATCATAGATTAATTGACTACAAGTGTATGGGTTTATTTTGGGGTTCTTAATTTTATTCAATTGATATGTGTCTCTTTTGTGCCCATACTCTCTAAAATCAGGAACAAGACAAGGATGCCCACTCTCACCCCTTCTATTCAATGTAGTATTGGAAACCCTAGCCACACAAATCAGACAAGAAAAAGAAATAAAAGGCATCCAAATTGGAAGGGAACATGTAAAACTATCACTATTTGCAGATGAAATAATATTTTATATGGGCAACCCTAAAGTTCTACAAAACACTAAAATAAATGAATTCAGTAAAGTGGCGGGTCCATGATTAATATGCAGAAATCTGTTGCTTTTCTATACAATAATAAAAGACTATCAGAAAGAGAAAATAATAAAATAATAAAAAATAATAAAATAATAATAAAAATAAAATCACATCAAAAATAATAAAATACCTAGGAATAAACTTAATCAGGGAAGTGAAAGACCTATACTATGAAAACTATAAAACAATGAAGGAAATTGAAGATGATACAAAGAAATGGAAAGATATCACATGTACATGGAAAGGAATAATTAATGTTGCTAAAATGTCCATATTACCCAAATAATCTATAGATCTAATGCAATCCCTATCAAAACACCTGTGTTACTTTTCACAGAACTAGAACAACAAATAAGTTCTAGTTTATATGGAACCATACAGGATCATAAATAGCCAAAGCAATCTTGAAAAAAAGGAACAAAGATGGAGGCATCATGCTCCCTGACTTAAGACCAAATTGTGTATTTTTGTCTCCCAGAATATCCAAGGTGACAGTTAACCCTGGCTCATGTATACAGATTGCAGCCATGAAATTAAAAGGCACTTACTCCTTGGAAGGAAGGTTATGACCAACCTAGATAGCATATTAAAAAGCAGAGACATTACTTTGCCAACAAAGGTCCATCTAGTCAAGGCTATGGTTTTTCCAGTGATCATGTATGGATGTGAGAGTTGGACTGTGAAGAAAGCTGAACGCCGAAAAATTGTTGCTTTTGAACTGTGATGTTGGAGAAGACTCTTGGACTGCAAGGAGATCCAACCAGTCCATCCTAAAGGAGATCAGTCCTGGGTGTTCATTGGAAGGACTGATGCTGAAGCTGAAACTCCAGTACTTTGGCCACCTCATGTGAAGAGTTGAATTATTGGATAAGACCCTGATGCTGGGAGGGATTGGGGGCAGGAGGAGAAGGGGACGACAGAGGATGAGATGGTTGGATGGCATCACCGACTCGATGGACATGGGTCTGAGTAAACTCTGGGAGTTGGTGATGGACAGGGAGGCCTGGAGTGCTGAGATTCATGGGGTCGCAAAGAGTCGGACACAACTGAGTGACTGAACTGAACTTAACATGTATACAGAAGATACCTTCTGATAGTTTCATGAGCCACCACTCATTCTCGGGTGGCCAGGCAGTTGGAGTTTTAAGACCATACACCTTCTTCTATTTGGTCACTAGAGTGACTCAGCAGTAGGAATTTGGCTCCAAGGCAGGAAACACATGTGGAGCTCAGAGGACCAGCAGCTTCACCCCTACTTACTTTTTTATGTCAACGGACGTGCCTTTCTCTGCTTCCTTCCTCAGGTTCCTCACCAACACATCTCCATACTGTCTAATGATAGGGAACATCTAGACACAAAACACAACAGTGCGGGAAGTTAAATGTGGAAACTCAAGTTTTAGAAGGACCTGGTTTTCAGGGGCATGGAGCCATAAGTGACATTTTACTCTGAATCTGACGATGTCTCTTCTAGGATGTGAAGATAAAAACCACTTTAGGAAACTCAAATTTGTCACACCAGTCCTTGGACAAGGATATGAATTTATTTTCTACCTTATTCTTTAAGTTGCTCATGGAAAACCCTCTTCTTTTCTTACCTCCTTAAGCTTCCCACTGGTGAAGGTTGGAGACAGCAATGTCCGTATTCTCTTCCATTTTTCATCCTCAGCCACAGTGATGGCATTTTTCATAACTCCCAATGGACCAAAAACCTAGAGTTGAAAGCAAAACACGTTTTATCCTACCTAAGTTTTGGAAGTCTCAACAGTTGTGGAAAATTTGTTAATAGTTTGGGAACAATGTATTCAACAAATATTTAGTGACTGTCTACTTAGTACCAGGCCCTATGCTAGATGCACAATAACCATTTATCCTGAGTGTCTAGTTTCCTGTGAAGGTGGTAGACATTTGGCCACTTGATGTGTTTCCAGCCTTCATATTCCAATCTCCTTTAAATGCAAATGACCATGTAGTACAGAAAGGGTTCTTCCAGGGGATAGAAGGGAATAAGATAGAGTTCATCTTCCTGGGCTATGCAGAGAAGAAATGGATTGGTGACAGCCAGCCAGATAGCCTTGGCAGACTGCATTTTGCCTCAGATTACTTCTGTATTTATATATATTTAGAGACTGACCAACTGGAAAAAGGAATGTGCTGACATGGTGGGGGCTTTTTAGTACTATCTACACAAAAGATTAGGAATCTATTTGCTATTCTGAAAAAATTACTCAGTGATACGGAAAACATTTTCCCCTACATCCCCCCACCGCCCCCCTGCCCCAGAATAGAAGGGTAAAGAAGATAACTCTGTTTCTCAGCTTGGGACAGGCTTATGAAGCCAACCGGTTTTAAAATTTTCTCAATCTTTCAAACTTATATTTTGTTTTAAAATGGATACTTCCAACACTCATTCATGACAAAACTCACAAACGAGAAGGACAAATTTCTTTAGCTTGATAAAGAGCACCTACAAAAAACCCTACAGCTAACATCACTTTAATGATGAAATACTAAGGTGACATCACCAAGATGGCAGAGTAGGAAACTCCAGCCTTTGTTGTCTCACAATTAGACAGCTCACAGTAAATGAAAGTAGGTAAAAAAAAAAAGCATCAGCAATATAACAGAGCACACTTGAAAATAACTTGCAGAAAGAGTAAGGAGAATAGCTACATTTTGTTTGCATCATCCCTTCCCCTAGGCCAGCACTGCTCAGCATCAAGAGGAAATTCCCCAGCCTGAGACATTTTCCCTTGCTGGGAAAAAAAAAAAAAGAGAGACAACCTCATATATTACACGAAACCTAACATAAAGAAAAACAACACAAAAAAACCCTAGCATAAAATGGATCATAGACTTAAATGTAAAACATAAAATGATTTAATGTTTAGGAAAAAAATAGGAGAAAATCTTCAGGGCCTAGGGGTAGGTCAGGATATTTTGGACTTGACAACAAAGGCAAAATCCATAAAAGAGAAAATTGATAAATATTCATCAAAATTTAAAGAACGATGTTTGCTAAAGACCTTGATAATAGGAAAAAGCAAGCTACAAGCCATGACTATAAAAGAATAGTAAAAGGGAGCCTTGGAGGGATAGAACAGTTCTATCCATTGATTGTAGTGGTAACTACACAAATCTACATCTAGGACACATTTTCATAGAGCAAAACATACACAAATGAGTGAACATGAAACTGATGAAATCAGAATAAGCTCCATGAATAGTATAAATGTCAATTTTCTGCTTTGAAATTGTATTCTAATTAATCAATATATTGCCATTGGAGGAATCAGGATGAAAGGTACATGACATGCAGCCTCTCCATATTTTTCTCTTTTGACAACATCCTGTAAATTTATAATATATTTCAAAATGCGTATCTAATAAATAAATTTTAAAGTTAAAGAAAATGGATGCCTACCCTCCGGTTTGTGAAGACAGAATAACATTCTTTCACCAGTACTGTTTTGATCACGTCTGGATCTGTGATAACCAACAGGGGCTGTTTACCTTCAAAAATCCTGTGTAGGGAAAACAGAATTGATTAAACTTAATGAGCCATTTCTGCAGGTGAAACCACACCTGGAAGTCCAGATGTTCATCCTAACATTACTTAATCTATCCTCTTAAGGTCATAGTTAAAACTACCCTGAAAACATTATTAATTGTGGGTGGTAGGGATATGGGTATTTCCTATACCATTCTCCATAGTATGTATAGGTTTAAATATTTCATTATCAAAAAGGAAGTTATCTTAGTAAATAGTTGAAGTAAATTATCTGAAAATTAAAAAATAATTAAGGAGAGTCCATCTACTCAGTCATTTTTGAAGATATACCCAAAGCATGAAAATGCATATAATATTAGATGAAAACTATTGACACATTGATTATAAATAGGTAACAAAATATCTACAAATGGAGGGAGATTTGGAATGCTCCACAAGTGACAGTGGGATTATGAAAGATTTTTTGCCCTATTTTCTAAAATTTGCTTACTAGTTTATAATTTTGAGGAAATATTTTACATATTGAGATATTCTTGGTAGCATTAAGTTTAGGATAATTTGAACAAAAGGACAAAGAGAAAAAAACTTTCAGAGGAGTCTATATAATTCATTTGCTAAATATTTTCTTTTCATTACATGGGTCCCGTAATGGGACCCCTAATGGGCCTCAGGCTCCATGTAGGTAACATCTCTCAGCAGCACGACAGGCCCACGTTAGACCCACCTATCACACAAAGCTGACTCCTCAGATGTGACAAGTCACTGTCTGACCTGATCTCCTGACTGTCAGGATAGTTGTTCACAGAATGAGCCACTGGCAAGAGGTTTACCCTGAGTTATTTACACTGTCTTCTGACATTTTGGTTTCACTATCAACCACTTGCAATGGTTGGAACGAATTGGAAGATTTTCTATGCGTTCCCTATTCCTCCTTTAACTTCACAGAAGAATTTCAAATGGTTTTGTGATTACATATAAAAATTTCAGAGAAATACTTCACTTACTTCTGCCCATTTCTAAAAGCTGTTCTAAAAATCAGAGGGTGTAAGAGGGTGTCAAGAGCATTTAGTGCTGAAGCAGTGACAGGAGGGATTGAGGAGGCACTTAATCTGCTCTTCCACCTTATTACTCGGACAATTCCCTTCTTCCCATTATGGTTTTGCAACAACACTTGGGTGGAGGAGAGATAGTGGTTTGGGGTGACCCCTGATATTCATGATGTCACTCCAGCCTTAATAATTTCTCTCACTAACAGTTACAATCAGATTTTTGAACCCACCTCAGATCATATCAATTTGGTGTACTGATGAGTGGGGTCAAAGTCTGTATTTATAACAAGTTCTCCCAGGTGGTCCTCACTCACATCCAACATGAGAATCATTTTCTAAAGAGAGAGCTAAGATCCACCATGAAAAAGGGACTCCATCGAGAGCTCACTAGTACTAAATGTTGGAGGGGCAGCTGGAGTTGGGCCAGGGGTGTCCTAGTACTATGTATTCTTTCCACTCAACCAGGTTGATTTTGGGGGCCATAACAACTCACAGGGTCCCATGGTTTCTGAGGGCCTTATGAGAGAAGATGAAGAGGTCTAGACAGGTAGACCCTCTGCCACTTGCTTTTGGCAAAGAAGCCCCACAAGACACCCCTCCCTCTGCTCAGCAAACTTCCAACAGCTCCTAAAGCCCACCGGACACACTCTGGGTCAGATATGTATACCCTGCATCTCCTCAAGGCCAGAGAAAAACAGTAGACAAAGCAATCATTGAGTACAATTCTATCAGAAAATTTTACCTGAAAATTAAAAAACCAAAACTCCATACTTGTAGAAAAAGTAAAAAGCTGAGCAGTAACGATTTCCCATTATGTTTACCGATAACCCCCATCTCTTTTTCCAAAGGACATATTAAGGCCAAAATTTAAATAAAGGGCTTTGGGTTTTAATTAGAAGAGAATCATGTGATCATACAGGGGGTTTTTAGACCTTATTTTACAAACCCATAGGAGTACTCATAGAGCTGCCTCATTCTTCTGGAGCAGGAATAAATATCCTTATACAGATTTACTTATGCATGTGTGCAACTATATCCCTGAAATAAATTCTCAGCAATGGAATAACTAGGTCAAAAGAGAAGTGCAGACCTTTGGTCCAGGATGGTGGAGTAGAAGGATGTGTGCTCCTCTCCTGTGAGAGTACCAAATTTGCAATTAGCTACAATTAGCTATTGAAAACCATTGACAGGAGGATACTAGAACCCACCAACAAAAAGTACCCACATCCAAAGACAAAGAAGAAGCCACAGCAAAAAGGTAGGAGGGACACAATTACAATAAAATCAAATCTTATACCTGCCAGGTGGGTGACCCACAGACAGGAGAACAATAATACCAAAGAAGTTCTCACACTGTTGTCAAGGTTCTGAACCCAACATCAGGCTTCCCAGCCTGGGGATCCAACAAAGGGATTTCTTGGGAATCCCCAGGGAATCTGGCCTTGAGTGCCAGTGAGATTTGATTATAGGACTTCTAGAGGACCGGGGGATACAGAGACTCTAGTTTTGGAGAGCACAAACAAAATTTTGTGTACGCCAAGACCCCCAGAGAAGCAGTGGCCCCACAGGAGACTGAACCAAAACTACCTGCTAGTGTTGGAGGGCCTCCTGTGGAGGAATGGGTTGGCAGGGGCTCACCACAGGACAGGGGCACTGGAAGGTCCCCTTTGGCATAAACCCTCTTGGAGGTCACCATTAACCCTACCATAGAGCCTGTAGACTCCAGGGCTGGGTCACCTCAAGCCAAACAACCACCAGGTAGGGAGTGCAACTTCACCCATCAGCAGATAATTGGGATAAAGCTATACTGAGCAAGGCCCTGCCCACCAGAGCAAGACCCAGTTTTTCCCATTGCCAGGCCCTCCCATTAAGAAGCTTACACAAGCCTCTTAGCCTCAGCCATCAGAGGGAAGACAGAAGAAGTAAGAAGAAGCACAGTCTTCCAGCAGCTAAAACAAAAACCATATTACAGAAAGTTAATCATGATGTGAAAAGATGCTCAATATCGCTAATTATTAGAGAAGTGCAAATCAAAACTACACTGAGATATCACCTCATACTGGTCAGGATGGCCCTTATCAAAAAGTCTACAAACAATAAATGCTGGAGAGGGCATGGAGAAAAGGGAACGCTCTTGCACTGTTGGTGCGAATGTAAATTGATACAGCCACTATGGAAGACGGTATGGAGATTCCTTAAAAAACTAGGAATAAAGCCACCACATGACCCAGCAATCCCACTCCTAGGCATATACCCTGAGGAAACCAAAATTGAAAAAGACACATGTATCCCATTGTTCACTGCAGCACTATTTACAATAGCTAGAACATGGAAGCAACCTACATGTCCATTGACAGATGAATGGATAAAGTTGTGGTACATATACACAATGGAATATTACTCAGCCATAAAAAGGAAT
Source organism: Odocoileus virginianus (assembly GCF_023699985.2). Lineage (NCBI taxonomy): Eukaryota > Metazoa > Chordata > Mammalia > Artiodactyla > Cervidae > Odocoileus > Odocoileus virginianus. The sequence goes on from NC_069706.1 coordinate 35,191,082, forward strand.
GCCTTTGAGTCAGTTCTAATGAGGTGGATGAACTAGAATCTATCATACAGAGTGAAGTAAGTCAGAAAGAGAAAGATAAATATCATACACTAATGCATATACATGGAATCCAGAAAAATGGTACTGAAGAATTTATTCACAGGGTAGCAATGGAGAAACAGACATAGAAAATAGATTTATGGACATGGGGAGAGGGGAAGAGAGGGTGAGATGTATGGAAAGAGTAACATGGAAACTAACATTACCGTCTGTAAAATAGATGGCCAATGAGAATTTTCTGTATGGCTCAGGAAACTCAAATAGGGGCTCTGTATCAATCTAAAGGGGTGGGATGGGGAGGGAGCTGGGAGGAGGGTTCAGGAGGGAGGGGATATGTGTATACTTAACGGCTGATTCATGTTGAGGTTTGACAGAAAACAACAAAATTCTGTAAAGCAATTATCCTTCAATTTAAAAAAATTTAAAAAATTAATTTAACTGGGAGTCCAGGACATCTATGCTACTGAACTTGCCTATGGAACCACCACCAAGGATGCTACAAGGGAAACCAAAATGCTAAATAACCTCTGGAACTGCAGAAGTCCATCCATGTTGCTACTCAGGACAGAGCCAGAGCCTCTAACACCTTGTCATGAAGACTGAGAGCATGCTCACAGCTGCTGTGTGCACAATGACTGTCCGGGTCTGTGTTGAGCTGCTGAAGCTGTTGGACTGACTGATGCCATGATTTCTTGTACTAGTGCTGCCCCAACAGATAGCCAGTTGTCTGTGCTTGTCTATCTCAATTATTGTTCTCTGAGACTCTACCAGGAGTAAATAAAAAGTGATTCTCCCTTTCTTCAAAAAAAAGAAAGAAAGAAAGTTAATCATGATGAAAAAGCAGAAAGCTATGTTCCAGATGAAGGGACAAGATAAAACCCCAGAAAAACAACTAAATGGAGATAGGCAACCTTCCAGAAAAAGAATTCAGAACAATGATATTGAAAATGATCCAGGATCTTGGGAAAAGAATGGAGGCAAAGATTGCGAAGATGCAAGAAATGCTTATTAAAACCTGGAAGAACTGAAGAACAAACAGAGATGAATAACACTCTGTTGCTCCTGCTGCTGCTAAGTCGCTTCAGTCGTGTCCGACTCTGTGCAACCCCATAGACAGCAGCCCACCAGGCTCCCCTGTCCCTGAGATTCTCCAAGGCAAGAACACTGGAATAACACACTAGAAGGAATTAATAGCAGAATGACTGAGGCAGAAGAACGGATAAATGACCTGGAGGACAGAATGGTGGAAATCTCTGCTGCAGAACAGAGTATAAAAAAAAGAATGAAAAGAAATGAAGACAGCCTAAGAGACTTCTGGGACAACTTTAAACATACCAACATTCATATTATAGGGGTCTCAGAAAGAGAAGAGAGAAAGAAAGGGCCTGAGAAAATATTTGAAGAGAAAACAGCTGAAAGCTTCCCTAACATGGGAAAGGAAATAGTCAACCAAGTCCAGGAAGCACAGAGAGTCCCGAGCAGGATAAACCCAAGGAGGAACACACCAAGACACACAGGAATCAAACTGACAAAAATTAAAGACAGAGATAAAACATTAAAAGAACAAGGGGAAAATGACAACTAACACACAAACAAACTCTCATGACTATCAGCAGATTTCTCAACAGAAACTCTACAAGCCGAAGGGAATGGCACGATATATTTAAAGTGATGAAAGGGAAGAAACTACAACCAAGAATACTCTACCCAGAAAGACTCTCCTTCAGATTTGATGGAGAAATCAAAAGCTTTCCAGTCAAACAAAAGTTAAGAGAACTCAGCACCACCAAACCAGCTTTACAACAAATGCTAAAGGAACTTCTCTAGGCAGGAAACGCAAGAGAAGGAAAAGACCTACAGAAAATAAAACCAAAACAGTTAAGAAAACGGTAATAGAATAATTCATATCCATCATTACCTTAAATGTAATGGATTACATTAAATGTAAATGGATTAAATGCACCAACCAAAAGACATAGACTGGCCAGGTGGATGAAAACATATGCATGTATGTACTTCCACTTAACTGCATTACTCTGCTTGACTCCCCCCCAAATTGTATGTAATTGTTTTATATTGTTAAGTTAATCATGTTCCCATTATGGCTTGCAATTGTAATTATCTTTTATTTTTGTCTGACTATTGATTGTGAAAACTGATAAACACATTTTACTATTGTGATTATGATACTATTACTCACTTAATAACACTATATCATGACTGGTCAACAGAAAAATAATAGAACTCTATATCACCAAAGCTAGGATCTAATAGAAAAACCTGTAATCACTTGTTAAAATCCAGACACATCCCAGAATTATCTTGAAACTTTTTGAAAAATACAAATGCTCAGGTATTGCTTTTTTTCCTCCAGAGCTCCACATATGGTTCTAATAAGCAGTCATGTTTAAAAACAACTATATGATGATCTTTTGCTTTTAGCTAGTTTATTTCACTTTTTCTATTTCATATTCAGTGCTCCCATTTCATTTAGTTTATGTTCTCCAATTTCTCCATCTCTTCCTTTTTTGATGTTCTTTCTTGAACCTTTATCAAGTGTAGTAGAAAAGCTTTTGTATACTATATATAAATATGTATAATATATATTTTAGAAAACCTATGAATTTTTGCCTAACTAAAAAAAGTATGACATTTCAATTCTACCTGTTTGACAGTATGAATAGAATGCTATATTTCTAATTAAAAAATAGATATGCAACAAGCAACAAAGGTTTATGGTATAGAATAGGGAACTATAGTCAATATCTTATAATAACCTATGATGGAAAATAATTTCAAAAATAGTATATGTGTATCTGTATAATCAAATCACCTTGTGTTCACTTGAAACATTGTAAGTCAACTCTACTTCAATAAAATACATATACTTAAAAAAGAGAGAGAATCATGTGAGAAAGGGTCATAAAATGCATTTATAGGCACATATTAGAATGTTTTGGAATAATGCATTTTATGCAACAATTTAAGGCAACCTAAGGAGAGATAAAATGGAAAAGGGGGGAAAGAGTGAGACACTGACAGAAAGTGATGCGAGGAGTCCCTGGGTGTCAAAGTCTGGAGAAAAGTGATGACCTGTGACTCTCCAGGCCTGATTCAGACTATGGACTTGCATACCTGGTGGCCTCTAGGATCTCTGGCCAAATAAGTCTCCACAGCTTTACAGCAAATGACTTCATTCCAAGAAGCTCTGGACTGAGGGCCCTCCATACCAAGTGGGGAGGGAGAGTAGCTAATGATAATAAGTGTATCCAATGGAAGTTTCCAGAATACTCACCCCCAGATTTTCCCATACTTTTTAAAACATTCTTCATCAAACTCACAAATACCCTGCAAGGAAAAACAAAATTACGTGATTAATATACTGTATTGAACTCTACCTCTAATTCATAAAACTATCATTTTTCACTGGTAGTTAGAGGGAAGTTCTTATTCAAAAATGTGTTAAGGGAAAGCAGAGAAAATAGAGGAGATATTTGAATCTGACAATTTAAAATCACTCTTGAATTTTCTTTGAATATTATAGATACTAAACACTCCTGTCAGTGAATACTAATTACTCCTTGTCTTCCTGAAGGCTTTTCCTTGTGCATGTGTTGTCCAAAATCTTTTAATCTCTAATCCCCCATGGACATGTGAGAAAGCTGAAGCTGAGGGAAGTAAGAGTTTCCTACACACCCTTTCATTTCCTAGTTAAGCAGCCTTTTCATTTATGTCATGACAATTCTAGCAGAATAAGGAAGTTAAAGCACCAGAGATGTCTTTTAATTTCACAGATTTAAATAAGTCTAAGGAGTGTGTGCTGAATGAGAAAGTAAGTGAGTGAGTGAGTGAATGAATGACAAAGTGGACTTGCGTTCTAGTTTTCCAGCTCAACACAGAAAAAATGGGAAGATGCCACAGCTACACAAAGGACAATGTGGTTTAAATGCCTGGCCTGAATTTTTACTTCTATAACTTAAAAAAAAAATCCTTTTGCTAAGTTTTTACTGAGATATTCAAACTGTGGTGTTGGAGAGGATTCTTGAGTGTCCCTTGGACTGCAAGGAGGTCAAACCAGTCAATCCTAAAGGAAATCAACCCTGAATATTCATTGGAAGGACTGATGCTGAAGTTGAAGCTCCAATACTTTGGCCACCTGATGCAACAAGCTGACTCATTGGAAAAGACCCTGATACTGGAGAAGTGGGAGACAGAGGATGAGATGCTTGGATGGTATCACCGACTCAATACATTAGTTTGAGCAAGCTCCAGGAGATGGTGAAGGACAGGGAACTCTGGTGTGCTGCAGTCCATGGGGTCACAAAGAGTCAGACACGACTGAGCAACTGAACAACAAACAACAAAGCAAATGAAGATCTCAGAAACGTGGGTTTTTTAGGTGCATCTACTAAGGAGTTCATTTGGGAAAGGTCGATAGGAAATTACTGCTTCTTCAGATGGAAAAATGTTCAGGAAGTTATTAGGCAGTAATGAGATAATGACAATCTCAGTTGGGAGAATTGGGATCTAAGAAACAATCCTCATGTCTGCCGGAAAGGAAATCTGAGTCAGAGAGAAGCCGGCACACAGGGCTCTGCCCATGGACATCTGGACATAGCTCACGACCTTCAGTTGAGGGACCCGGCCCTGGAGGAATCATCAGAGCATGATGAATATTAAGGTTCAGCCAGAATTCACAGTCCATTTGCCATCTGGTACATTCCCCCCAGTTAAATTAAACATTAAATTAAATTTTTAACAATTTTGTCAAATCATATCTTTTCTAGTGAATTTGCATATGTGATTCTGCCTTATTTTTAAAAACTCCACAACTTGTTTGGCCATTGTTTGGTCATCTGAAGCATATAGACAACCACCAACTTGCCTCAGTTACACTCATTCCCTGCTCAAACTCACCCATGAGGTACCTGCTTTGAAGAGACAGAAGAAAAACAGAAAGCTTTTGTTCCATCTCTCAAATCCCAAAAGATGTCATGTGTAGCAAGAGGTAGAGCATAAAATGGAAAAAGAAAAACTGCAGGCATTAGCAGTTCTTGAGAGAATCCAAGTATATGCAAATTACCTGGTAGGTTAAAAACTAAAGTGTCCAACCAATTCAGGAGGAAAGGGACAAAAGGTACCCAGAGCTTATGCTACCAACAAGGCACATCTGACACTAGTGTATGCAGCATAATGAGCCACGACCAGGCATCCCTTCATGCTTTTCTCCTGACAATTAGTAGGACTTTGCCTTGCTGGGAATCTGCACCTGGCAGAAAGAAGATCCTCTTCACAAAGCTTACAAGATGGAACTTCAAGTCTTGTGCTGACTCAGTCAGAGAGTTCAGCTGTCTGAGGAGGCAAACCTGAGGCTCCTGACAGCTGACAATAGAGGCCTTGGGTAAAGAGGGCATGTGTGGATGGGGTCTATGATGCCATTTCTGGGAAGTAAGAAAACTCTCATCTGCCTCCTAAGGAGGAGAATTTTTACTATGGAACTCAGCTGGGATTTGCAAACATAAGAAGCAAAAAAGGGACATCAAGCAACACTCACCTTTCGGTAGGACAGAACGTTTCCAAAATAAGGTAGAGGCTTTGGCCCAGGAACTCCCAACTTCTTAAAAAACCCGTAGGAATAAGTTCCATATCTATGAATTGAGAGAGAAAATCCAGGTCAGGGATTGTGGAATAAGTGCTGGAGCTGGCCAGTCACTAACTCGAAACGGGAACAATAAGCCTAGAGAGGTAATATGTAGGTGATAAATAATAACAGCAATTCCAAAAGCAATAATTACTTTCACTCATCATCTCCTTTCCCTCCTCCATAGTGAGACCACAAATAGCAGCTGAAGTCTTGATGGTCCCAATTCTAGAGTGGATGCTTGATAAATATTTACAATTTGAGAGCTCCTGGGAGGTTTAGGTTATAATTCCTCCAAAAAAATTCATTCATATGTATTTAGTAAGTTGACTCTTCCATGATTCAGAGATTCTCATTCTAAGTACACAAGGGGAAATTTTTTTTTCTGTCTCAAACATGAGATTTTGGATAACTGCATCCACCCAATGACAACGTTACTAGAGCATAACATGGCATTGTTCTTATACTTATTCTTTTCCTTCCCTTTATGCTGCTGTTGTTGTTTAGTCACTCAGTCATGTCTGACTCTTTGTGACCCCATGGACTGCAGCAGGCCAGACTTCCCTGTCCTTTACCATCTCCTGGAATTTGCTCAAATTCATGTCCATTGAGTCAGTGATGCCATCCAACCATCTCATCCTCTGTCACCCCCTTCTCCTCCTGCCCTCAATCTTTCCCATCATCAGGGTCTTTTCCAAGGAGTCAGTTCCTTGCATTGGAGCTCCCGCCATGACCTGACCTCATTTTAAGATCTGATTCTTCTTAACTCCGTCTTCACAAGCAGGCATTAAAACAAACATAGCTTTTTATTTTAATTAAAATAATATTAGTTTATTAAGCATAACTTGCTTTATTATTTAACGGCAATTCAATTCAGTTCAGCCACTCAGTTCTGTCTGACTCTTTGCCACCCCATGGACTGCAGCACACCAGGCCTCCTTGTCCATCACCAACTCCAGGAGTTTACTCAAACTCATGTGCCTTGAGTTAGTAATGCCATCCAACCATCTCATCCTCTGTCATCCCCTTCTCTCGCCTTCAATCTTTCCCAGTATCAGGGTCATTTCCAATGAGTCGGTTCTTTGCATCAGGTGGCCAAAGTATTGGAGTTTCAGCTTCAGCATCAGTCCTTCCAATGAATATTCAGGACTGATTTCCTTTAGGATTATTTGGTTGGATCTCTGTGAAGTCCAAGGGACTCTCAAGAGTCTTCTCCAACAACACAGTTCAAAAGCACCAATTCAGCAATAAATGCTAGAGAGGGTATGGAGAAAAGGGAACCCTCTTACATTGTTGGTGGGAATGCAAACTAGTATAGCCACTATGGAGAACAGTGTGGAGATTCCTTAAAAAACTGGAAATAGGACTGCCATATGACCCATCAATCCCACTGCTGGGCATACACACCAAGGAAACCAGAACTGAAAGAGACATGTGTACCCCAATGTTCATTGCAGCACTGTTTATAATAGCCAGGACATGGAAGCAACATAGATGTCCATTAGCAGACGAATGGATAAGAAAGCTGTGGTACATATACACAATGGAGTATTACTCAGCCATTAAAAAGAATATATTTGAATCAGTTCTAATGAGGTGGATGAAACTGGAGCCTATTATACAGAGTGAAGTAAGCCAGAAAGAAAAACACCAATACAGTATACTAATGCATATATATGGAATTTAGAAAGATGGTAATGATAACCCTGTATGCGAGACAGCAAAAGAGACACAGATGTATAGAACAGTCTTTTGGACTCTGTGGGAGAGGTGAGGGTGGGATGATTTGGGAGAATGGCACTGAAACATGTATATTATCATATGTGAAACAAATCGCCAGTCCAGGTTCGATGCATGATACAGGGTGCTCGGGGCTGGTGCACTGGGATGACCCAGAGGGATGAGATGGGGAGGGAGTTGGGAGGGGGTTCAGGATGGGGAACACATGTACACCCGTGGCTGATTCATGTCAATGTATGGCAAAAACCACTACAATATTATAAAGTAATTAGCCTCCAATTAAAATAAATAAATTTGTATTAAAAAAAACAAAAGAATCAATCTTCGGTGCTCAGCTTTCTTTATAGTCCAACTCTCACACCCATACATTATACTGGAAAAACCATAGCTTTGACTAGATGGACCTTTGTTGGTAAAGTAATGTCTCTGCTTTTTAATATGCTGTCTAGGTTGGTCATAGCTTTTCTTCCAAGGAGCAAGTGTCTTTTAATTTCGAGGCTACAGTCACCGTCTGCAGTGATTTTGGAGCCCAAAGAAATAAAGTCTCTCACTGTTTCCATTGTTTCCCCATCTATTTGCCATGAAATGATAGGACGAGATGCCATGAAATGATAGGACGAGATGCCATGAAATGATAGGACGAGATGCCATGATCTTTGTATTCTGAATGGTGAGTTTTAAGCCAGCTTTTTCACTCTCCTCTTTCACTTTCATCAAGAGCCTCTTTAGTTCTTCTTTGCTTTCTGCCATAAAGGTGGTGTCATAAGGGTGGCAATATGTCTTTACAAATTAATTATCTAAACAATTAAAATGAGCCAGTTAGCATAATTGCCCCAAACATGGGAAATGTAAACTTAATGGTTACTATAGTGACACAATGACTTGAATTACATCAGTGGTTGTGTAAATGCTTAACATCTGGAGCTAAAAATGGAGCTATATTTTTCCTACCTACCTGAGTCAATTATATGATACCTATGAGTATATCTGGGCTTCCCAGGCATCTCAGTTGCAAAGAATCTGCCTACCAATGAAGAAGACATGGGAGATACTGGTTTTATCCCTGGGATAGGAAGGTCCCTGGAGGAGGAAATGGCAACCCACTCCAGTACTCTTGTCTGGAGAATCCCATGGACAGAGGAGCCTGGTGGGCTACAGTCCATAGGGTTGCCAACAGTCAGACATGACTAAAGCAACTTAGCAAGGATGCACAAGCCAAGTGTGAACCAACTGAATTAAGAGCATTTTTTAAAATTTAAAACTTTTCCACCTGTTAACAAAATATATCCTTTATACTCATTTTCACTCCATTCTTATCATCTTTCCTATCAGTAAGTGATCAGCTTAATATGCTCAGTGTCTATTTTCTGTATGTGTTCTTAGAAAACATACAACCATGCCTCATGTGCAGATGCTTTTATTTACTCTCTACCATTTTTTTTTACTGTGCTGAACAGTATGCAGGACATGCATTATCTTTGTTCCCAGACCAAGGGATCTAACTTGGGCTCTTGGCAGTGAGAGTGAAAAGTTCTAACCTTTGTACCACCAGGGAATTCTCTCTTTAATATTTTTTATTTTGAGATATTAGTACATTCATAAGAATTTATAAGAAATAGTACAGAAAGATCTTGTTTACTCTTAACCTAGTTCCACCCAATGGAGACATCTTTAAAAACTATACAGTAACCCAACACACACACACAACCAGATATAGTTTTGCAGTCTATGATTTGTTACCCATGGTCTATATGGTTAACATATTGGTGTAAAAATATTAAGTGGAAGATTCCAGAAATAATTTATAAGTGTTAAATTGCGTATTGTTCTGAGAAGCATGATGAAATTTTGCTCCATCTGACAAAATGTGAACCATCCCTTTCTTCAGTTCATCATGACTGTTAGTCATTTAGTAGCTGACTTAATCATCAGATCAACTGTCATGGTATCACAGTGCTTATGTTCAACTCTTATGTTGTAACAGTTGAATTCTTGAAGTGCAGTGTTCTTATCTGTAGAATGAAAGCTGTGCTCAAGTCTTCCATTGCCGTCATAGAAATTGAGCACCTTTCGGCTACACCCATGTCTGTGTCGTCAGGCAAGTTGGTTGATTTGGACTACAAAGAAGGATGATTGACCCTTATGTTCCCTGAAACTGTAGAAATGACCCAATGACTAAAGGATCCATTTCCAGACCATTCCCCAGCTCATGGCATCTGGTCCTCCAACGAGTGTTACTCCCCTGCTAAGCACAGTGCCCCAGGTACACTCATTTTCCTGAAGATGCTCAATCAACAAAGCAGCTAGATTACTGCCTCTGACTTCAACTATCTTAAAAACCAATCGAGGCTGATGCTCCCTATAGCAGGCCTGCCTGTAGGTTATCCTTCATGTATTATGTGTGCAAGCCCACGACTCAGGGTTCTAGGTCTTTACAAGTCTGCCCACTCTAGTGTTCCTGAGAGATGACAGAGCACGGGAAAAGAGAGGCTGAGGGAAGAGGCTGCCATCAATGGTTTAAACGTGAACTTGCTAGGCCTCCACGGCTAACTCTGTAGAGGCAAATTAGTAACGTATGGCTGAAAAGCAGGCTGTGTATAAATGGTTCAAAATGCCCTACAGGCACTTTCACCAGTCTTCAGTAACCTTCCGTGGAGGCAAAAGACACTTTGTATGACCAAAAATGAGTGGCCATAGCATGTTCCAGAATATTGGATTAAGCTCCTGTCTCTCCTTCTTTGGAAGCTAGCCTTTAAGGTAGCACAGGCTCAAATTTCTGTATAAATCCAGAAATCTTACAATATGTGATAAGAGAAACCAAAAAATATTTCACGGAAGGACCTATGTTGGAAGAGCCCATGGATGTACCTTGGGCAAGCCGTGTTGGTGATATCTGTCTTGCTCCCAGAGCAAGTGGTGGAGGTGTGGGCACCAACTGTCACAACCAAGAGGTGGCCTGGGCAATTCCCAGCCCAGTTTCTTCCTCTGTCTTCACAACCAAGGCAAAATTGGTTTCTGCTTCTGAACCTTTAGTGTGCTACATGAACTCAAAAGTGATGCCAAGCCATTGAGTGAACACGTTGGCAACACTGGTCCCGCAGAAAGATCTGGTGTAGTGTCTAAACTCACATGGTTCCACCAAGGCAGCAGGTGGACTGAGTGAATGCTTTGGTTTCTTTCTAGCTCCCCACTTTTTGGTACACTGATGCTTCTTTGGGTAAAAAGGAAGAGGCTAAAGATAAAGCCAATCATTTTCATCGTTTTTACACTGTATCAGCATAATGAGAGCATTGCCTGCAGTGACTGATTCTTAGCTGCATGAGTACCTTCTCAGGCTACAGGGATGTTTGCCTGGTTTGGGGACACTAGCTAGTACCAGCTCCACTGTTAGATGGACCACACACAGTGTGATTTAGCTTGTATCTTGTCCCCAGGCTTCAAGCAGATGAGATGCCAACCTTACAGACCTTGTGTGGGACCAGGTCTGAGAACCTCTGAGAGCTCTGCTCTGAGGAATGAAGAATATTCTCCCCTCCATCCCAATCTCTTTCTGGATGCCTCTCACATCGTCACTGGCTCCCAGGCATGTATACTCATCTGCCCTGAAGACTAAAATATCTTGCTGGACATGTATATTTAAAAAGATATATCACAGGAATATATTTATACACTAGATTTATATTCCAGGCATTACCCTAGAGGGCGAGTTTATTTACATACCTTTCTAGGTACTGGACAACAATCCTCTTTAATCCTTCAAGGGAAAAAACACACGCTGGAAATACTCACATCAATTTTTTAAGTGAAGTGAAAATTGCTCAGTCGTGTCCAAATCTTTGGGATCCCCAACTAGATAGTCCATGGAATTCTCCAGGCCAGAGTACTGGACTGTACAGCTGTTCCCTTCTCCAGGGATCTTCCCAACCCAGGGACTGAACCCCAGTCTCCTGCATTGCAGGTGGCTTTTTTACCAGCTGAGCCACAAGGCAAGCCCAAGAATACTGGAGTGGGCAGCCTATCCCTTCTCTAGCAGATCTTCACAACCCAGGAAGAAAACCTGGGTCTCCTGCATTGCAGGTGGATTCTTTACCAACTGAGCTATCAGGGAAGCCCCAATTTTGGCAGAGTTTAATTTCATTCTATTTCATACTAGATTAAACTATATAGAATGAAATTAAACTCTACCAGTTAATTTATAATGTCAGACAGAAAATATGTTGCTGCAATACTTTGAATTCCTAATATTTCATTCAAAGAATTAAAATGAGGTTAATGTTATTCATGTGCATGTCATCATGATTTCCTATACTAAAGGAAAGTGAAATTGACATAGGGCCCGTATGTGATTTGGAGGGGTATTTCTAACCACTTGTTGAAAATAACTCCTCTCCCAACCTAATCTATGATACCAGGTAGCCCACCACTTAAAGGAATTCTTCTGCTAGATGGTTTTGATTCATCCTCCTGTGCCATACTTAGAGAGGAAAAACTACTTAAAATCCAAATTGGGCTCTGGGGCTTGTGACAGATTTTTATCACAGGGGAAATTAATTTGTACACTGATGCTAACCCTTCCAGAGATTAAAAGAAAAGATGAAAGAAATGAATATAATCTCAAAATTTCTGCCAAGTCTCCCTAGATCTTAAGATTTCTCAGTTGGGGCTCCATAGTTCTGCAGAGTACAGGGTGGGGGAATCGAGTCTTAGGAAGTGACGCCCTGAGGAGGGGCACAAAAAGGGGGAAGGGCTGAGCATGACAAGAAGGGTGATTGGTCTTCAGGTCCCCCAACGAAGTCTGGGTGCACCCAGTGTTTTGTGTAAATGACACCTGGAAGGAGGGTCCGGAGCAGGAACTCTTGAGTAACAAAGGGGGCAATCCTTCTAATGTCTCTTGCAGCAGATACAGAATCCAGAAGTCAGAGAGAATGAAACAAAAACCCAGGTTACTTCTTGCCTCCAGGATTCCCAGCCTGGAATTCCCCAGTGGGAAGCAGTGAGGACTATGCTGCACGTGGGCCAGTTGTTTTTAATTTGCCTTTGATGAACTCTAGTTGACTAGTCTAGGTCCATGCAGACTGGTCGTCAATCAGAGGGTCATCCACAGGAGCAAATAATGTCACAAACCCTCCTAACTATGCTAACAGCAACTCAGGAGTAAAGTTAACTCCTTCAACAGATGTGGGTAAGATCAATAATAACCCACTTTGTGCTCATGGCACCTGATGCTTCAGCAACTTCCCCTCCATTTACCTTGAACTTTAAAAAACTAAGGGAGGCAGTGGTCCTAAGATGGCAGAGGAATAGGATGGGAAGACCACTTTCTTCCCCCACAAATTCATCAAAAGAACATTGAATGCCGAGCAAATTCCACAGAACAACTTCTGATTGCTGGCAGAGGACATCAGGCACCCAGAAAGGCAGCACATTGTCTTCGAAAGGAGGTAAGACAAAATAGAAAAGATAAAAAGAGAGACAAAAGAGGTAGGGACGGACACCCGTCCCGGGAAGGGAGTCTTAAAAAAAGAGAGAAGTTTCCAAACAACAGGAAACACTCTCTCCGGCAGTTCTGTGGCGAGCCTTGGAATCTCAGAGGGCAAAATAACAGGGAGGGAAAATAAATAAATAATTAAACCCCACAGATTGTGCGCCTAACAGCAACTCCCAGCAGAGACGCTCGCATTCCCCACTAGCGAGCAGGGGAGGGGCAGGGAGGAGCCGGCTGCGTTGCTTAGGGTAAGGACCGAGGCTGAATGCCCTGAGGGCAATCTGAGGGAACTAGCTTGAGATAGCAACCCAGACTGTGGGATAGGTATCCTGCAATCACGCGAAAAGCCCTAACCTAAGACACCGCCAGGCACGCTCACAGAACAAAGGACTGAGCAGAGCTAGCCGGCTGCGGACCGGCCCATCCCCGACCAGAGACAGGCGGGCGAGGGCAGCCAGAGTCGGAAGAGGGCAATCACGTCCCCAGGGCAATCACGTCCTCAGAGAGGCATCCTATACCAAACTGCAAGCAAACTTCTTTGCTAACCAAGACTTCTTGGGACTCTGGATGATCGACATCCGCCGGGAGGGTCGCAGCCAGAATCCAGCTCCCCAGAATAGACACACGGCACACCGAGAAGGCGCGCTCCTTGCACACCCAGAAAACCGAGCTGCTGGGACAGGGCAGGGGATCAGCCGCAGCCTCCAACTGGGGGCGAATACGCGCGCCAAGCACCTGGTCACCTGAGCTGCTCGGACCTGGGACGGGCGCAAAACGCAGGCCCAACCAAGTCTGCGCCTTTGTGGAGTACCCGAGAACCTGAACCTGAGCGGCTTAGACCTCGGAAGTGCATGTAAACCAGGGCCTGCATCAGACGGTTCCGGCAGAGCAACCTAGAGTCTGAGCAGTGTGGACGGGGAAAGCACACACGCCCGCGGTCGCAAACCCAGTGTGGCTGAATCACTGTGAGCACACGCTAATGATATTTGTTCGCAGTGTTCCTCCCTCCCCAAAGCACGACTGAACAGCGCGCCTAAAAAAAGAAAAAAAGAAAAAAAAGAAAAAGAAAAAAGCGAACACCACTGTGCCCCTTGTGGCAGGGCAGAAATTAGACACTGAAGTGATCAGCAAACAGAAGCTAAAATAAACAGAGGGAAACGCTTTGGAAGTGACAGGTGCAATAGATTAAAACCCTGGAGTTAGCACCGACTACATAGGAAGGGGCCTACAGACCTTGAGAAGTACAAGCCGACCAAGGAACTCTCTGAAAACGAACTCACCCCACACTGTCTGCAACAGCTCCAGAGAAAGTCTCAGATATATTTTTAGTACTATCATTTTTTAAATTAAAAAAAAAAAACTTGTTTTTTACTTTTTATTTTGTTTTTTTTTTTTATTTTTAAGTCCCCATTACTCCTTTAATTTTCATTTTTATAACCTACTATTACCTTGCAAAAAAAAGACCCTATTTTTAAAACAAACTTCATATATACATATTTTATAATTTCTGTGACTTTGGTTTTTTTTTTTTCTGTTGTTGTTTATTTGTTGGTTTGATTTTTTTTTTCTTTTTTTTCTAATATTGTATTTTTGGGACTTTAACCTCTACTGAAGATTTTTAATCTTTGCTTTTTGGTATTTGTTATCAACTTTGTGCCTTTAAGAACCCAATCTTCAGTACCCATTTTTACTGGCCTGATTGCTCTCTCCCTCTTTTGACTCTCCTTTTTCTCCACCAGATCGCCTCTGTCTCCCCCCGCCCCTTTTCTTCTCTACCCAACTTGTTGAATCTCTGTGTTTTCCTGGCTGTGGAGAACACTTAGGGAACTGATTACTAGCTGGATCTGTCTCTTTCCTTTTGATTCCCTCTTTTATCCTCCTGACCACCTCTGTCTCCTTCCTCCCTCTTCTCCTCTGTGTAAGTCTGTGAATATCTCTGAGGGGTCCAGACTGTGGAGAGCACATGGGGAAGTGATTACTGGCTAGCTTGTTGTCTCCCCTTTTGATTCCCCCTCTGCTCCTCCTGGTCACCTAACTCCCTCCTCCCTCTTCTCTTCTCCATGTAACTCTGTGTACCTCTCCAGGTGTCCCTCACTGTGGAGAAACTTCATCATTAACCTAGATGTTTTATCATCGGTGGTGTACAGATGGAGAAGTCTTGAGGCTACTGTAAGAATAAGACTGAAAACCAGAGGCAGGAGGCTTAAGTCCAAATCCTGAGAATACCAGAGAACTCCTAAATCCAGGGAACATTAAATGATAGGAGCTCATCAAACGCCTCCATACCTACACTGAAACCTAGCACCACCCAAGGGCCAACAAGCTCCAGAGCAAGACATACCACACAAATTCTCCAGCAACACAGGAACATAACCCTGAGCCTCAATATACAGGCTGACCAAAGCCACACCAAACCCACTGACATCTCAAAACTTATTACTGGACACTTCATTGCACTCCAGAGAGAAGAAATCCAGCTCCACCCACCAGAACACCAACACAAGCTTCCCTAACCAGAAAACCTTGACAAGCCACCTGTCCAACCCCACCCACAGCAAGGAACCTCCACAACAAAGAGGAACCACAAACTGCAAGAATACAGAAAGGCCACCTCAAACACAGCAATATAACAAGATGAAAAGGCAGAGAAATACCCAGCAGGTAAAGGAACAGGATAAATGCCCACCAAACCAAACAAAAGAGGAAGAGATAGGGAATCTACCTGATAAAGAATTCCAAATAATGATAGTGAAAATGATCCAAAATCTTGAAAGCAAATTGGAGTTACAGATAAATAGCCTGGAGACAAAGATCAAGAAGATGGAAGAAAGGTTTAACAAAGACCTTGAAGAAATAAAAAAGAGTCAATATATAATGAATAATGCAATAAATGAGATCAAAAACACTCTGCAGGGAACCAACAGCAGAATAAAGGAGGCAGAAGATAAGATAAGTGAGGTAGAAGATAGCATGGTAGAAATAAATGAAGCAGAGAGGAAAAAAGAAAGAAGAATTAAAAGAAATGAGGACAACCTCAGAGACCTCTGGGACAATGTTAAACACCCCAACATTCGAATCATAGGAGTCCCAGAAGAAGAAGACAAAAAGAAAGGCCATGAGAAAATACTTGAGGAGATAATAGTTGAAAACTTCCCTAAAATGGGGAAGGGAATAATCACCCAAGTCCAAGAAACCCAGAGAGTCCCAAACAGGATAAATCCAAGGCAAAACACCCCAAGACACATAGTAATCAAATTAACAAAGATCAAACACAAAGAACAAATATTAAAAGCAGCAAGGGAAAAACAACAAATAGCACACAAGGGGATTCCCATAAGGATAACAGCTGATCTTTCAATAGAAACTTCAGGCCAGAAGGGAATGGCAGGACATACTTAAAGTGAGGAAAGAAAATAACTAAAGCCAGATTACTGTACCCAGCAAGGATCTCATTCAAATAAGAAGAAGAAATAAAAAGCTTTACAGACAAGCAAAAGCCGAGAGAATTCAGCACCACCAAACCAGCTCTCCAAGAAATGCTAAAGGATCTTCTCTAGACAGGAAACACAGAAAGGGTGTATAAACTCAAACCCAAAACAACAAAGTAAATGGCAAGAGGGTCATACTTATCAATAATTATCTTAAATGTAAATGGGTTGAATGCCCCAACCAAAAGACAAAGACTGGCTGAATGGATGCAAAAACAAGACCCCTATATATGTTGTCTACAAGAGACCCACCTCAAAACAAGGGACACATACAGACTGAAAGTGAAGGGCTGGAAAAAGATATTCCATGCAAATACAGACCAAAAGCAGGAGTAGCAATACTCATATCAAATAAAATAGACTTTGAAACAAAGGCTGTGAAAAGAGATAAAGATGGACACTACATAATGATCAAAGGATCAATCCAAGAAGATATAACAATCATAAACATATATGCACCCAACACATAGGAGCACAATATGTAAGACAAATGCTAACAAGTATGAAATGGGAAATTAACAATAACACAATAATAGTGGGAGACTTTAATACTCCACTCACACCTATGGATAGAAAAACTAAACAGAAAATTAACAAGGAAACACAACCTTTAAATGATAAAATAGACTTGTTAGACCTAATTGATATCTATAGGACATTTCACCCCAAAACAATGAATTTCACCTTTTTCTCAAGCGCACATGGAACCTTCTCCAGGATAGATCACTCCCTGGGCCATAAATCTAGCCTTGGTAAATTCAAAAAAATTGAAATCATTCCAAACATCTTTTCTGATCACAATGCAGTAAGATTAGATGTCAATTACAGGAGAAAAATTATTAAAAATTCCAATGTACAGAGGCTGAACAACACGCTGCTGAACAACCAACAAGTCACAGAAGAAATCAAAAAAGAAATCAAAATATACATGGGAATGAATGAAAATGAAAACACAACAACCCCAAACCTATGGGACACTGTAAAAACAGTGCTAAGGGGAAGGTTCATAGCAATACAGGCATACCTCAGAAACAAGAAAAAAGCCAAATAAATAACCTAACTCTACACCTAAAGCAACTTGAAAAGGAAGAAATTATGAACCCCAGGGTTAGTAGAAAGGAAGAAATCTTAAAAATTAGGGCAGAAATAAATGCAAAAGAAGCAAAAGAGATCATAGCAAAAATTAGGAAAACCAAAAGCTGGTTCTTTGAGAAGGTAAATAAAATTGACAAACCATTAGCCAAATTCATCAAGAAACAAAGGGAGAAAAATCAAATCAACAAAATTAAAAATGAAAGCGGAGAGTTCACAACAGACAACACAGAAATACAAAGGATCATAAGAGACTATTATCAGCATCTATATGCAAATAAAATGGACAACTTGGAAGAAATGGACAAATTCTTAGAAAAGTACAACTTTCCAAAATTGAACCAGGAAGAAATAGAAAATCTCAACAGACCCATCACAAGCAAGGAAATTGAAACTGTAATCAGAAATCTTTCAATAAACAAAAGCCCAGGACCAGACAGTGTCACAGCTGAATTCCACCAAAAATTTAGAGAAGAACTAACACCTATCCCATTCAAATGCTTCCAGAAAATTGCAGAGGAAGGTAAACTTCCAAACTCATTCTATGAGGCCACCATCATCTTAATACCAAACCTGACAAAGATGCCACAAAAAAGAAAACTATAGGCCAATATCACTGATGAACCTAGATGCAAAAATCCTTAACAAAATTCTAGCAAACAGAATCCAACGACATATTAAAAAGATCATACATCATGACCAAGTGGGCTTTATCCCAGGGATGCAAGGATTCTTCAATATCCACAAATTAATCAATGTAATACACCACATTATCTAATTGAAAAATAAAAACCATATGATTATCTCAATAGATGCAGAGAAAGCCTTTGACAAAATTCAACATCCATTTATGATTAAAACAACCCTCCAGAAAGCAGGAATAAAAGGACCATACCTCAACATAATAAAAGCTATATATGACAAACCCTCAGCAAACATTATCCTCAATGGTGAAAAACTGAAAGCATTTCCCCTAAAATCAGGAACAAGACAAGGGTGCCCACTCTCACCACTACTATTCAACATAGTTTTGGAAGTGTTTGCCACAGCAATCAGAGCAGAAAAAGAAATAAAAGGAATCCAGATAGGAAAAGAAGAAGTAAAACTCTCACTGTTTGCAGATGACATGATCCTCTACATAGAAAACCCTAGAGACTCTACCAGAAAATTACTAGAGCTAATCAATGAATATAGTAAAGTTGCAGGATATAAAATTAACACACAGAAACCCCTTGCATTCCTATACACTAACAATGAGAAAACAGAAAGAGAAATTAAGGAAACAATTCCATTCACCATTGCAATGAAAAGAATAAAACACTTAGGAATATATCTACCTAAAGAAACTAAAGACCTATATATAGAAAACTATAAAACACTGATGAAAGAAATCAAAGAGGACACAAATAGATGGACAAATATACTGTGCTCATGGATTGGAAGAATCAATATAGTGACAATGAGTATACTACCCAAAGCAATCTATATTCAATACAATCCCTATCAAGCTACCAATGGTATTTTTCAGAGAACTAAAACAAATAATTTCACAATTTGTATGGAAATACAAAAAACCTCGAATAGCCAAAACAATCTTGAGAAAGAAGAATGGAACTGGAGGAATCAACCTGCCCGACTTCAGGCTCTACTACAAAGCCACAGTCATCAAGACAGTGTGGTACTGGCACAAAGACAGAAATATAGATCAATGGAACAAAATAGAAAGCCCAGAGATAAATCCACGCACCTATGGACACCTTATCTTCGACAAAGGAGGCAAGGATATACAATGGAAAGAAGAAAACCTCTTTAACAAGTGGTGCTGGGAAAACTGGTCAACCACTTGTAAAAGAATGAAACTAGAACACTTTCTAACACCATACACAAAACTAAACTCAAAATGGATTAAAGATCTAAATGTAAGACCAGAAACTATAAAACTCCTAGAGGAGAACATAGGCAAAACACTCTCCGACATAAACCACAGCAGGATCCTCTATGACCCACATCCCAGAATATTGGAAATAAAAGCAAAAATAAACAAATGGGACCTAATTAAAATTAAAACCTTCTGCACAACAAAGTGAACTATAAGCAAAGTGAAAAGACAGCCTTCAGAATGGGAGAAAATAGTAGCAAACGAAGCAATGGACAAAGAATTAATCTCAAAAATATACAAGCAACTCCTGCAGCTCAATTCCAGAAAAATAAATGACCCAATCAAAAAATGGGTCAAAGAACTAAACAGACATTTCTCCAAAGAAGACATACAGATGGCTAACAAACACATGAAAAGATGCTCAACATCACTCATTATCAGAGAAATGCAAATCAAAACCACAATGAGGTACCATTACACGCCAGTCAGGATGGCTGCTATCCAAAAGTCTACAAGCAATAAATGCTGGAGAGGGTGTGGAGGAAAGGGAACCCTCTTACACTGTTGGAGGGAATGCAAACTAGTGTAGTCACTATGGAGAACAGTGTGAAGATTCCTTTAAAAACTGGAAATAGAACTGCCATATGACCCAGCAATCCCATTGCTGGGCATACACACAGAGGAAACCAGAATTGAAAGAAACACGTGTACCCCAATGTTCATCGTGGCACTGTTTATAATAGCCAGGATATGGAAGCAACATAGATGTCCATCCGCAGACGAATGGATAAGGAAGCTGTGGTACATATACACAATGGAATATTACTAAGCCATTAAAAAGAATTCATTTGAATCAGTTCTAATGAGGTGGATGAAACTGGAGCCCATTATACAGAGTGAAGTAAGCCAGAAATAAAAAGACCAATACAGTATACTAACACATATATATGGAATTTAGAAAGATGGTAACGATAACCCTATATGCAAAACAGAAAAAGAGACACAGATGTACAGAACAGACTTTTGGACTCTGTGGGAGAAGGCGAGGGTGGGATGTTTCAAGAGAACAGCATCGAAACATGTATATTATCTATGGTGAAACAGATCACCAGCCCAGGTTGGATGAATGAGACAAGTGCTCAGGCCTGGTGCACTGGGAAGACCCAGAGGGATCGGGTGGAGAGGGAGGTGGGAGGGGGGATCGGGATGGGGAATACATGTAACTCCATGGCTGATTCATGTCAATGTATGACAAGACCCACTTCAATATTGTAAAGTAACTAGCCTCCAACTAATAAAAATAAATGAAAAAAAAAGAAAGATATACATATATGTGAAAATAAAAAAAGAAAAAGAAAAAACAATTAAATAAAATATGTAACTATTCCTGTGCTATTGTATAGCACATGAAACTATACTCAATATTTTATAATAACCTATAAGGGAAAAGAATCTGAAAAAGAATATATCAATATGTATATAAAACTGAATTACTGTGCTAGACACCTGAAACTAACACCACTGCAAATCAACAATACTTCAATTAAAAAAACAAACAAAGGGAACCCCCTTTTCTGCTTAGCACCCTAAAACCCAGGTTTACAGAGGAGATGAGCCTAACAGTTACTCACAGATAGAGGAGCACCAGGCTGGTAGCCAGGAGAACCCAGGTTTCCACAGAAAAGCTTGGGATCAGCTCCATGGAAACTTTCTTGGCGATTCCCTCCTCTGAGTTTCCTCTCAGCTGTGTGTGCTGCCCTCTGCCTGCCTCTGAGCTCGGAGCTTCTGTTCACATTAGGCGGAGGTTCAGTCCAGTTGGGAGATTTATGTGCCGAGAAAGGAGGTGGAGCTGGAGCTGCAACCAATAGAAGGGCCACCTGGGCTCCACCTGCAGGAGCCCTGCCTGCCTTGGTAGTTGGCCGAGCATCACATGCACTTCAGTTTGACCTCCCTTGAGTTCATATTCTGTAGGAAATCAATAAACAACTCAATCAATGTTATCAGTAAGCCCAAAGGTTACAGAAACTCAGACAAAGCCACTGGATTTAATTCTCCTCTAAACCTCCCTGTCTCTGTGTCTGCCTGTAGTCCAAAATATTTGAAACCCTTCAAACAAGATGGTGGTGGTTTAGTTGCTAAGTTGTGTCCAACTCTTTTGGGACCCTGTGGACTGCAGTCCACCAGGCTCCTCTGTCCATGGGAATTCCCAGGCAAGAATATTGGAGGTGGGTGCCACCTCCTCCTCCATGGGGTCAAACAAGATAGCTGTGCTGATTGTTACTCATATGACCTTTTTCCTGCCTGGAAATGCCCCTGTGTCCCTTTTAGGCTCTTAATTATCCTTCAAAATGAAGCTCAGGCAGAACATCTGTGTTAGACTCTTCCCTAACCAACCTCCTTGAGCATATATAACCATTTCCTCCTCTGGGGATTTCTGTCCCCTGAAAACAATTCTGTCTCCTGCACCATGTTTGGTTTCCATATCTAGTCCCTTCAGTGGATGGAGACTTGGGCACATACTGGGTACTAGCCAGGGTCACGTCCCAGGTACCTAGCAGAGTGCTTCCTGCAGAGTGGGCATTCAGAAATGTAGATGGAATTGAGTTGGTAGAAGTAAGGACACCAAGCACCTATGTGCCCTCTCCCTGTGACTCTTTGGTGACCATGCCATCTTTCTGAATTGTTAATACACCTAGAGGGCCTGGCTGGGCCTTGGTCACTGTCTCTGTACTTTCAGGAGGGTCCATCAGGATCCTGTTGACAAGAGGGCCCCAGAAGGAGAGGCAGGACATGGAGGAGAGGGTGATGGCTGCACCAATGGTATCAATTCAGCTGATTCTGGACCCACCTCAAAAGTATCCTGCAAGTCAGATTCTAGATCAAAGAATTGTCCCCTCTCTCTGGAAAGGCCACAATCCAAGATCAAAGGGTGTAAAGGGAGTGAGAGCAAAAAGCAGTCCAATGGCCAAGAGGACCCCAACATCATTAGCCACAATGATGTGGCACATACAGAAACAGAACTCCAAAAAGATCACATGAGGGCACGTTGTCTCTGGGTAATATGGAGGGTGGAGGGTCAGAGCACATGGCTCCCCACTTGTGGACAGGTAGGGCATTTGGGGGCTTCCAAAGTTTTGCTAGTGGTAAAGAACCCACTTGCCAATGCAGGAGACCTAAGAGACACAGATTTGATCCCTGGGATGGGAAGATCCCCTGGAGGAGGAAATGGCAACCAACTCCAGTATTCTTCCCTGGAGAGTGGCTGAGGAGCCTGGAGGGCTACAGTCCACAGGGTTACAAAGAGTTGGACACAACTGAAAAACCTAGCATGCAGAGTACAGGGGAGTTTTATTGGATAACAATGAGCTGATACAGAGGAGGCCTAGAGTAGCAGTTGGTATCACCTGCCGGAGGCCTCCCCCTGCTGCACTTAAGTCGCTTCAGTCATATCTGACTCTCTGACCCATGGGCTGTAGCCCGCCAGGCTCCTCTGTCCATGGGATTCTCCAGGCAAGGATACTGGAGTGGGTTGCCATGTCCTTCTCCAGGGGATCTTCCCAACCCAGGCATCAAACCAGCATCTCTTATGTCTCCTGCATTGACAAGCTGGTTCTTTACCGCTAGGGCCACCCGAGAAGCCCAGGCATCCACGTAACCTTGCTGAAGTCCTGATGGGAGCAGTATGAGGGCTGAGCATCGAGAAATTACAGTGGCTCGTTATCAGCACTCTGAACCAAGTCCTGCGTCTGCTTGGTAACCCTTTATCCTCTCACTTTCACTCCTTCTGCAGAGAGTGATACTCATCTCTTGTTAACTTTTTCCCCTCACTCTGGCCTGAGAGTCCCCGGGGCTGTCCTCTAGTGGGCCGAGTGGGTGGAAGTTTTATTAGTAAAGTGCAGTAAGTCTCAACTATGCCTCCTGCCCTATTTTACTTCCTTGGGAGCTTGTCATGGAACATGAAATTTCTATCATCATAGTTTTTCATCTGGCTTCAGGCTTCCTCCAGGAGGCCCCTGTTAAAATCCACAGCTTCCACTGAGAATTATAATGCTTGAACACATCTATTTATCTGTCCATTGCTTCAATTCAAATGGGTGACCATCAGGTGCTGGTACTATGCCATAGGCTAGAAGCTCTACAGTCCTGTCCCTTAGGGGCAGCCTCTCAGTGGAGGAAGTGAGACATACAACCAAGCTCACTGTGGGGCATACCTCTGCAATCCTTGGGGAAATGGAGCCCTAGAGAGGGGCAGCAAAGGAGAGAAATGGATGCAAGCTCGAGCACCAACAAAGGACAGACCTGGGAAGCTGGAAGATGATCCTCAGGGAAACTCAGAAAGTCCGAGGGATTTTGATGCATCTCTGCCCCTTTCGGTGCCTTCCCTGGGTACCTTTGGGGCTTCCCTGGCGGCTCAACTGTAAACAATCTGCCTGCAACGCAGGAGACCCAGGTTCGAACCCTGGGTCAGGAAGATCCCCTGGAGAAAGGAATGGCTACCCACGCCAGTATTCCTGCCTGGAGAATCCCATGGACAGAGGAGCCTGATGGACTATTGTCCATGGTGTTGCAAAGAGTGGGACATGATTGAGTGACTAAGCACACACACTGCTGCTGCTGCTGCTGCTAAGTCGCTTCAGTCACGTCCAGCTCTGTGCAATCCCATTCAGGGCAGCCCACCAGGCTCCCCCGTCCCTGGGATTCTCGAGGCAAGAACACTGGAGTGGGTTGCCATTGCCTTCTCCAAGCACACACACTACGTAGCTTTAAAGAGAGTCATGCTACAATCCCCCATTTACAGATATATAAAGTGAGGCTCAGTGACTGCAAGTAGCTTCCCAACAGCGATTGGTCAAAACATGTCATAACTAAGATGAAGAAAGACAGCAAGTCTTCTGCTCTGAAATGCAAATACTCAACGTTTGCTGTTTCATGATGAGAGTCACTGTGTGAAATAGTGAAACCCAAGGTTGAAGCAGCACATTGGTTACAATTCTGGCTTCTATCCCCATATCCACCCCTGCCCAGGGGCTCCCCCATGGGTCTGAAGAGCCCAGGACTTCATGTCACCTCAGCAGGAACAAGGACAGGTGCTTGTCACGAGGACCCAACTGTCTACATTCCCCACTGAAAAGAACACAAAATACATCCCCCATGAAGAGATTACAGTGTCATCTGATAACTACTGAAGACTTGATTCACTCAGCTAAACCCACAGCCTTCTTATTCTTCTTGGAAACAATCCTTGTGGAACCTACGTACTTTCACTTTCCTACAAAACATATGCCAAAATGATGGTTTTCTCACTAAGTGTTACACACCATCACCTTCCCAATTCACCTCAGGGCCTGGTCCAGCTGGTTGGAATTTGTCTAGTGGCAATAGTCTAGTCAAGTCCTGAGAAAAATGTGTAGCCAGAGCCACATCCTAGCAAAGGCAAATGGCCTTGCTCTGCAAGGGAAATAACAGAAGGCATGATCTTAGTTCCCTTCATTCCACAGCAGACACACCTGACTTGAAAAGTCTCACATATGAAGAGCATGAAGGAAGACGTGTGCCTGAAGAGCACCCCGCACCTCACGTCTCTCCTCTGGTCATTTGTGTACTGACGGCCTCGGTCAAAGCTCTATTCCAAGTGTTTCATGTGCAGATGTGAGTAAGATCCAGACATTACTCAGGTTTAAGGTAGAAATAGACAATTATAGTACTGCCAAGGTAAACTAATTATACATGTTTTAGAAACGCACTGTCCTCATCAACGATACATGGCTTATCTTTTCAGACCTTAGCAGTCAGCCAGAGATGGAAATCAAAGAACACTCATGGAATTGGGCATTAGGCTCAGATATCAGGAGAGGTGAGCAGGGTATCAGGGACTCAGTGATGCAAGAGGCCCCGTCAGTCTGCTATTCCTGTCCTTTTAGAGGTGACTCCTCTTCTGGGATGCCTGTCCTGACTTCCACTGGCTGAGATTATTGCTCAGAGTATGGGGAGGCCCTGATGCTCTGGAATGATGTGTGTGTTAGATTCCAATTTCACAGATCATAGGTCTGTAACCAGAGCTCTGCCCCAACACAGACAAGGTGAGGGCCCCTAGCAAGCCGGTCAGTAGTGGCTGGGTGAGGTAGTGGGATGTTCTTTCTGACCCACAGACATCCCACCATGAAGAAACACACACATGTGCCCTTAAACAGAAGCACTTCCATGGACTTCACAGCAAAGAGAAGAGAAAGACCTCATCATGGCTGTTCACTTTCTACTCCATTCCTGAGTTTCTCTTACTTGATAAATGAATCAGTAACATCTCTACCACACTGTACACCTTAGAAAGTTCTCTCACATCTCTCAATTGATTACTCTGAAAACTATGCGAGATAAGCAGTGCTGGGGTTATTTGATTCCCACTTTACAGATGTAAAAACAGAAGCTCAGGGTAGGGAAGAATCTTGCCCAAGCACTAAACAATTAATGTAGGGTGTGGAGCTAGATCTCATAATTCTATATTGTGCCAGTGACATGCTTGCCTGGATTCCGAGAGGCCTCTGGAAATAACTTGTCAGGTTGTGTCAACCTCTTATGGGATAAATATCTCCATCATGCTTCTGCTCTTGTTATAAATGCTAGAGCTGTTTGTGGCCACAAAAGAGAGAACAGATGACTAAATTTTATGTATTCATGACTCATAGTGTCAGCAGATAAGGGATGTTGTAAATAGTCCTGACATGTCACAATCAGAATCATCTGGGTTTCCAAGAAAGCAGGAAGTAAAAGATCAATGAAACCAAGGAGTGAAAGAGGAATCAGAGGAGGCAGGCAAGTTTCAGAAGACCACGAGGAAGGGAATTAATGACACAGGTGGTATAAAATGAAAGAAAAGATCAGCATCACAGGTTAGCTGCAAAAGAGGAGCAAAGTGTTGGCCGTCTCTCCTAATCAGCACAGTAACCTCCTAAGGAGTTTTATGTGACCCTAGACTGGCCTCACCCAGGAAATTCCCTACTCTGCCACCAGACAGAGCCTGGTAAAACATGAGTCATGCATCATTCCTCTATTACTCAAATCTCTCCAACCACTTCCATCATCCACAGAATTAAACCCAAATGCCATGGGGCAGCTATTCAAGACCCATGTTGGACGTTTAGGTCACTTTCATATCTTGACTATTGCAAACAGTGCTGCAATGAGCAAAGGGCTTCAAAGTAGCCCTTTCTTGTGATAAATGGCCAGAGGTAGAACTGCTGGATTTTATGGTAGCTCTCTTTCGGCTTTTTGAGGAATCTCCATGCTGTCTTCTACTGTGACTGCACCAAGTTACATTCCCAGCAACAGTGCAGGAAAGTTCCCTTTTCTCCACATCATTGCCCACATTTGTTGCTTCTTGTCTTCTTTATAATTTGTCATTTGGACAGGTGTGAGGTATCTCATTATGGGTTTGACTTGCATTTCCTGATGATGAGTAATGCTGTGCTCATTTTCACGTGCCTGTTGCCATCTGTATGCCATCTTTAAAATGTCTATTCAGGTTTTCTGCCCACTTTTTAATCAAGTGTTTGGTTTTTTAGTATTGACCTGGGGTATTACACTAAGTGAAATAAGTCAGAAGGAAAAAAAAGAGAAACAAATACTGTATGATTTCACTTATATATGGAATCTAAAAAACAAAGTAGAATACAGAAAAAGACTGTATTACAAAAATACAAAAAAAATACAGAAAAAGACTCACAGATACAGAGAACAAACAGGTGGTTGCCACAGGGGAGGCGGGTTGAGGGACAAACAAAATGGATGAAGGGAATGAAGAGGTACAAACTTCCAGATAGAAAATATATAAGTCACTGGGATATAATGTTCACACAGAGAATATAGTCAATAATATTGTCAAGAATTTATACAGTGACAGATGCTTGCTGGCCTTATTAAGATAATCAAATTGCAATGTTTTAAAATATAGAATCATTATATTGCATGCCTGAAACTAATGTAACATTGTATGTTAATAAGAACTCAATTTCTTAAAATAATTTAAAAATAAATTAATAAATAAATGGTGAATAAAAGACCTGTGTGCATCTGGCCACTGCTGACTTCTTCAGGCTTGTCTTAGTCCACTTCCAGTGCAAACATGATGTTTTAAGAAAATGGCATGATGTGCTGTTCCCAAGCCCCCCCCTCCCCCACAACTGGTCTTCTTGTGTCTATACAACTGTTCTTCCATCTGAAATGGGTTCAATCCATTTCCCATCATGAATTCCTAGACTTCCTCTGGGAGTCAGCCAGGTCACCATCTTCCCCAGTGACCCTTGTCCTGAACATGTAGGTAGTGGGGAGGGTCCCACTTCTGCATGATCACAGTTCTCACGTGGAAACATATTAACTCTCAGACCATGATATCCATTGTAATTCATGTGCAGGGGGGAATGTTAAAAACTACATAAGCCTGGGTGCACCTGAATATCTGAAATTCATGGGATAAAGTCAAATACAAGAAAATTGCATCTTTTACTTTAATTGTTGCTAGGAATTGTGGAAAACATTAGTTGAAATATTAAAAGCAATAGCCTAGATCCTAGGGAACATAATTGACCAAAACTAGCCAAAGAAGAAATAGAAAGCTAAACAGTCTCAAAATTCCTTTAAAAAGTAAGTGGAAGTCAAATCTTCTTGCAAGGAAACATCACATTCAGAGAGTTTTATGGTAATCTTCAAGAAACACATATGTCTTAGCCTGCTTTCCCAAGAAAGGAGAGCTTAAAATACAGGCTTTGGTGTTACTATCTTCTGGGGAATTTGATCCAGGGGAAAAAGAATGAAGGAAAATAGGAATATAGCATGGAAGAAGCATCTATACCAGATTCATTACCAATCTGGCCAACATTTGGTATCAAAAGCAACCAACTCTTTGATCAACTGACCATCTTCTGAGAGGTCATACAACCTCTCAGAAGATGTAGCCCATCCAAGGGGTTGAAGAGGGAAGAGGGTATTCACTGGTTTCCCTCTCCCTTTGTGAAAATGTTCCTCCCATAGGGAAGTAATTCTCTAAAACTTCTGTATTACATAAGAACTGCTAGGTTGAGAGGTACAGTCCGGCTTCACTGCACAAATTCAGTTGGAATCCAGGCAATGATGGTCCGTGTAGTTGTGGCAGGAACAGAGACCAGGGCAGGTACACTAGTTCTCTATGCTGTCTAGCAGATTACCCCCAAATACAATCCCTTGAAACAACAAGCATTTACTGTGTCACAGCTCCTTGGGCTGGGAGTCCAGGTGTGGCTTACCTGGGAGCCTCTGGCTCAAGCTTTCTCATGAGGTGACAGTCCTGCTGTCAGGCGAGGCTGCCTCTCATCCAAAGTCTCACCTGGGGAAGGACCCACTTTCAGGTCCTCTAGGTGGTCTGGCAGGGTTCAGATCCTCACAAGCTTGAGGATTCAGTTCCTCACTTGCTGTGGCCCAGGAGCCCCTCAGATCTCTGCCACCAGGGTCTCTCCACAGAGCAGCTCACAACCTGGCAGTCACTTCCCCCAGTGTGAGGGAGTGAGAGGGGGCACCCAATTAATATTCTATTCATTAGAAGCAAGTTGCCTATCCCAGCCTCACCAGTGGGAGGGGGTTAAATGGGGCATGAGTACTAGGAGGCAGAGCCATTGGCGGCCAACTGAGAGGATGCCATCGCACAGGTGAAGCTAAGATTCTGAGTTGTCACATAAAATCAGTCCAATCACGGCCAGCTCACTCTGTGAGGACAGTATGAACTTGACCCAAGTAGGATAAAAATGGGACAAGAAAGAAAGACTGCATTTCAGTCTCACTCATGGGCTTCAACACAAAAATCCTGAGCAAAATAAAGCCAGTCAAATCCAGCAACAATGATACACCATGACCAAGTTGGATCTTCAAGGGATGGGAATACCAGACCACCTGACCTGCCTCCTGAGAAATCTGTATGCAGGTCAAGAAGCAACAGTTAGAACTGGACATTGAACTACAGACTGGCTCCAAATTGGGAAAGGAGTACATCAAGGCTGTATATTGTCACCCTGCTTATTTAACTTATTGCAGAGTAATCATGCAAAGTGCCGGCTGGATGAAGCACAAACCGGCATCAAGATTGCTGGGAGAAACATCAATGACCTCAGACACGCAGATGACACCACCCTTATGGCAGAAAGTGAAGAACTAAAGAGCCTCTTGATGAAGGTGAAAGAGGAGAGTGAAAAAGCTGGATTAAAACTCAACATTCAGAAAACTAAGATCATGGCATCCAGTCCCATCACTTCATGGCAAATAGATAGGAAAACAATGGAAACAGTGACAGACTTTATTTTCTTGGGCTCCAAAATCACTGCATATGGTGACTGAAGCCATGAAATTAAAAAACATTTGCTCCTTGGAAAAAAAAAAGCTATGACCAACCTAGACAGCATAAAAAAGCAGAGATATTGCTTTACCAAAAAAGGTCCTTTTATTCAAAGCTATGTTTTTTCCAGTAGTCATGTATGGATGTGAGAGCTGGACTATAAAGAAAGCTTCTTCAGTAAGAATTGATACTTTTGAACTGTGGTGTTGGAAAATATTCTTGAGAGTCCCTTGGACAGCAAGGAGATCTAACCAGTCAATCCTAAAGGGAATCAGTCCTGAAAATTCATTGGAAGGACTGATGCTGAATATTCATTGGAAGGACTGATGCCGAAGCTGAAACTCTAATACTTTGACCACCTGATGTGAAGAACCAATTCATTGGAAAAAAAAGACCCTGATGCTGGGAAAGATTGAAGGCGGGAAGAGAAGAGGACAACAGAGGATGAGATGGTTGGATGGCATCACTGACGCGATGGACATGAGTGTGAGTAGGCTCCAGGAGTTGGTGATGGACAGGAAAGCCTGGTGTGCTGCAGTCCATGGGGTTGCAAAGAGTTGGACATGACTGAGCAACTGAACTGAGTTGGATTTTACCCTGAAACTCATAGGTGATTAACAAAGAATAAATATTAGTATTAGCTATCAGGTTAATTGATTGAAAGAGAAAGGTCTTATCATCCCAATAGCTTCAGAAAACACATTTATTAATATTTAATATATCAATTATGATATAAGAATGCACTACTAATAGCAAGGAATTTCCTTAATGTGATAAAAGTATCTACCAAAATCACCTTACAGAACATCATTCTTCATAGTATAAAAGCATTATCTGCTTATGCCACTTTACCACATGCACATACAACCTTTTCAAAATTTGTAACACTCTTTAAGTATGTAAAATCCCATCAATTAATTTTATGCTGGAAACAAAAAGAATGTCATTACTTGTTTTTTTCAGAAACCCAGTTTGTAGATCCCAGGTGAACAATGGAAAAAATCACTGAATAAATTAAAAATTTTTTTACCCTTAGAGAACTGACCAACATGGGTTCATTCAGTGGGTTCATTCAACTGAAATCAACTAGGTTCAAAAGCTGAGTTCTTCACCTTTAGTTAGAACATAGGCTCCTATGATAATCAGATAGAAAAAATAAACCACCTCCCCAGAAGATAAACAAATGCTCCTCATTAGTGCATGCAGTTCCAAGAGTTATCTAAGTAGACATGTCAGCACATGCCTGCCAAGCCCAGTGATTTTTTCCAGGGGCCCTGCCCAGCCAATTCCAGCCCACACCTTGAATTCAACACAAGATGCCCTGTTCTGATTGGTCACACAGTTACCTCCATGGTCATATGCCCTGTGTATCAGTCTGAGCTGGTCTTTGCTGTGCCTGGTACTATGACACAACATGGGAACAAAGAGTGAACAAGACTGTCACAAAGGGCGCTTACCTAGGTAGTGTGCTCAATGCACACAGACACCTCCAAAGGCATCGGGAGGCTGGGAAAGGCAGAATTAGGTGGGATCCAGAGCCTCTGTAGGGATGGGTGGGCTTCCTAGAGGAGGTGACACTGATGCAGTTCCACGGACAGAGCAGAATTTGCCCAAGGAGAGAAGGAGAGAGGGCATGTAGGCTGTGAGAATGGTTCATCTTATCAAAATTATCATTGCTGAGTATGTTTGTCATTTCTCGGTTGCAGGCACAGTGTCTAAATCAACCAATTTTTATTACTGCTAATAAGGAAGTGATCAGATCACAGGCCAAGTTAGGGATCCTGTAATTCTAGGACCAAGGTTCCACCCTGGACAGCTCAGCAGAGACCTGAAGGATGTGCAGGATGTCTGGGAAAAGCCACAGGGCTTTCTGATATTACAGTGACCTGTCTTGAATTCGTTAGGGTACAGCCCTGAGATTAAAAACATTTACAGAGGTCACACTGGCAATGCATGACATCAACCATTCCGGGCCATTCAGCACATTCACAGTGCGGTGCCACCACCTCCTCTGGTTGCAGCACACTCCCCTTCCACCAGAGGGCACTCCTGAGCCCATGGGCAGCTCCTCCCCACTCTCTCCTCTCCCAGCCCCTGGCCACCACTCATGGACATTCTGTCTTCGTGGAATTTCCCCTTCCAGATGTTTCATATAAATGGAATCATGTAATGCGTGCTCTCTTGTGTCTGAATTCTTTCATTCATGCATTTTAAAGTTAACCTCTCTTATGCCACGTATTTCACATCTGTAATAACTGAAGAAGCAACTATTGTATGGCTACATCACTATCTGTTTATCCATCCATCCACTGCTTTGCCTTGTGTCTGGCTTTTAGCTATCGTGAATAGTGGTGCTATGAACACGCAGGCGTATGTCTTTATTTAAGAATTTGTGTTCAGTTCGCTTAGACATCTATCCGGCAGTGCAATTGCTGGTAATTCTGTGCTCAATGACTGAGGAGCTGCCAAACTGTTCCACACAGTGGCTGCCTTGTTACATCCTCACCAGCAACAGTTGAGGTTTCCACATTTCCTATACATCCTCACCAACACTTCCGTTTTCCCTTTTTAAAAAATAACCATCCCAGTGGTTGTGATGTAGTAAAGTTTCTGGGATTTTGACTTTGTGCTCCCAATGGTAGTTAATAATCTGTGAGAATTCAGCCAGAGGCAGAGAGGGCAAGTGAAGAGTGTGATTGGGAACCTGGTCTACCAGGTCCCGGAGGCTTCTTTGGGCTCCCGAGACACCTGTTCTCTCTACTGTGTACACAGCTGCCTAGAAGGCATCCATAGAATGTGACTGATGTGCGGGCCCCAGGTGGGTTATTTAAACCTGCTCAGCCTCAGTTGCCTGATCTGTAGAATGAGGGTTAATAATTATGTCTTTCCCTTCCTATAGGAGCCCAGGGCAGACCAGACCCTGATCTGTGACCTGAGGGGCTTGGGGCCTGAACCTGCAGGTCAGAGTCCCGGTGTCACTGGGGGAAGAGAACATGTGACCTTGCCCATCACACACCTGATCCTTAGCAAACCCTCTAGAAATGTTCACTCACATGAGCTCATATGAGTTTAAGTAGTAGCCAAAAAGGCAAGCATTATAGAGTAAGCACAAGTTATGAACTGTGTTGTTTCTTAGCAAAAGGAGACATGAGTTCAAGTTGTAGTTGAAAAATAAATATAAGGCCGGGAGTTTGCTGACTGAATCTTCACCTTTTTCCTTCTAATTATGT
Organism: Odocoileus virginianus; assembly: GCF_023699985.2. Lineage (NCBI taxonomy): Eukaryota > Metazoa > Chordata > Mammalia > Artiodactyla > Cervidae > Odocoileus > Odocoileus virginianus. The sequence continues at coordinate 35,224,030 of NC_069706.1, forward strand.
TTAAATGCCTCCTTTTCCACCTGCTGTGTGAGGAGCCACTGAGTCATAAATGTTCAGGACATTATTTCCTGGAATCTAACTGGGGCTGGGGGGTGGGTCTGCCCAGATGTCCGAGCTCAGGGCCCTCCAACCCTACCTTCCCCACCCACCACACAGATGCATGTTACCTATCTATATCTGTCATCTATCTATCTATATCAGCTATCTATCTGTAGTGCATCGTCCAACTAACTAGCTATCATCTGTCTACAAAGAAAAGCAAGGATGTACACTGATACATGCAGTTCCAATCTCTGACTCCACAGGGTTTCTTCTGGTTTCCCCTTTCCTGGACCAGGGACTGCCTTCTCTAACAGGGTAAACCTGTCTTCCATTATCCGCAATATGTTCACTTAATCAACCTCCCTTTGTGTAGCTATTGCCACTCAGCCTCTTTCCACCCCTGATATCCTCCTCTCCCTCCATTGTTCTCCACACCCTATGTAGGCTCTGGGTGCCCTGGCCAGGCCATTCTTCTGGGAAGACACTCTTTGCTCCCTGCCTGGGCACCCACACCCGTGCCTACTGCTGTTCCTGTGGACACCGTCCCCCCTCAGTCTCCAACTTGGAGCCACTGATCCCACCTTCTCTGCCCATACCCTGAAGGGTAAGGCTGTCCACCTTCTGTGCTCCCCCAACAGCTTTAGAACTGGACTATCCAGGAAAACACTAGCAATGAAGGGGTTGTGGATGGAAGGAGCAGAAAAGGGAAAGGAAAGGCTGTGTGCAGCTTCTGATATCAACTGAAACTGGCCGGTGACTGTAGCCTTTCTCCCCAATCAACTGATCAATCAACCATCTTTAATCCCATGTTCATTATGTTAAGACAGTTGGCAATTGAGGGTGGAAAACAAAGACACTTCAAGAAAACTTGTTTCCTGCCTTCAAGAAATATCAGGAGAAATGAGATGAAAACTTTTCATCAAAACTAATAACAAATTATGTGCATCTGTTGTTATATAAAACATATGCTCAAAAAAAGTAGATTTAAACCGTGAAAGATAGCTCAGTTGGTAAAGAATCCACCTGCAATGAAGGAGACCCTGGTTCAATAACTGGGCTGGGAAGATCCTCTCAAGAAGGGACAGGCTACCCATTACAGTATTCTTGGGCTTCCCTTGTGGCTCAGCTGGTAAAGAATCTGCCTGCAATGCAGAAGACCTGGATTTGATCCCTGTGTTGGGAAGATCCCCTGGAGAAGGGAAAGGCTACACACTCCAATATTCTGGCCTGGAGAATTCCATGAACTGTATAATCCATGGGGTCACAAAGAGTTGGACATGACGGAGAAACTTTCACTTTCATACATTTTAAGAAATGGGCAAAACACTGTGGAATGATTCTTACCTATGTAACATAACAAACAGCAGTTTTGAAAAAGACCCCACCCACCAGGAATTGTGACAGCCAAGTGTTTAGTCACTGGCTCTCCCTGACTCAGTTGTACACATTCCCCCTAAAGTGAAGGATGGTATCCTAACACTTTTGTAAAGAGATGTTTACAGAGTTCCTCAATAGAATATTAGATTTGGAATATATAAAATAAAACCTGTGATTTATTAAAAAATGTCAGAACTTTAGTCACCATGATAATTCTTATTTTTGATAATTCACTGATAAAACTGTTGAGACATTTTCTTTCTTGATCAGTGCTCTGGAAGAGTAGATGGTACTAACTGGGGGTGGGTGGAGATGGTCCTTTGAGAATCAGATAAGCTGAGTGTAAGTGTCTGGCCCTCATTAGTGGCCTCGTTCATGTTACACAACATATAACATCACACAGACACTGAGAAAGCTAAACGAATGGGCAGATACCCTAGTCATCCAGCAAGTGCAATAAGTGAAGCCCATCTTTATTTCTGAGTTTTATCACAAAGTAAATCAAGTTCCCTGAAATTCTGGGACACAGCTCTTTGAAGAACAAAGCCTCCCGGTCCTTAGGGGAAGTCAAGCTCCACTTATGGTCTCATCTCTGAGCACAACCTTCAGAACAATGGGTTTTTCCGGTCTTATAATTCCTTGACTGTTTATTTTCAAGGGGATCTGCAACAGTTAAGAGAACCAATGAATGAAGCACCACCACCAACAGAAGCAAAATAGGCAAGATACATTACAGACAATAGTGCTTTGCAACAATATACAAACTACTTTCAGCATCGTATATCTTTGATTTTTTTTAAACTACCAATTCAATGTGTTTAATAGCTATAGGGACAGACAGGCTGTCAATGTTTCCTTGATTAAACTTTAACAGTTTGTGAATTTCAGAAAATTGGTCTATTTAACTTACACTATAAAATATATGGGCATAAAGTCATTTCTAGTACTCACTATTCACTTTTTTAAATTGTTTTAATTCCTCTTTCACTGAGATATAAATGATTAATGGCAAAAACATTTGACTTAACATATATGTGAAATTACTACCACAATAAGTTTAGTTAACATCCATCAACTCATAAGAGATAGAAAAGGAAAAAATACTGTTTTCCTCTTATGAACACTTTTAGGATCTACTCTCTTCTAGTATATAAAAATGTCAACTCTAATCATCATGTTTTACATGATAGTCCTAGTATTTATTATCTATAAATAGACATTTATACCTTTTGATCATTTTCATCCAATTCCCCTCTTTATCTTTGATTCTCTATACTTTGTAAGTTATGTCAAGACCGGATAGTGAAAGCATTCATTCATCATTCATTGCACAAAATATCGATTGAGCGCTATGCCTATGAAGCATTATGCCTGTTTTTTAAACATGCCCTGGTTCCCTAGTGCAGTGAAAATGGTGAACTTTTGATGACCTACAGTTTTTTGTCTGAGATTTTTAGCCCCTTTCTCACCCAGTCACTCCTGTGTTGGGGGAACCAACAGAGTGACCTAACCTCAGTTGACTGAAGGACAAGCAAGGAGCTGTGGAGGGAGAAGCCCCAGCCCATGGGGTACTGGGTGGAGCTTGCAGGGGCATCTGGCCTTCCCAGGGGTGCCCGAGGCCCCCTTTCTCTCAGGTTTGAGTCCCCTGCATGTACACACTTACAGGACACCCACAAGTAAAATGGAAACATCTTTACCCTCCTCTTCCCCGAGAAAGCTACTCAAAGGGAGCAGCTGCTTATTAAATGTATGACTCCTAGAAATAAACCTTATTTTAGGGCCATGCTTGAGATGAATCAATGCCAACTGTTCTGTGTGCTCCTCAGAGAGAGATTTCAGGTCTTTCAATAACTGTAACAAATTGTTATTTTAAAAGTGGGGTTTTTTCCATTTATTTTTATTAGTTGGAGGCTAATTACTTTACAATATTGTAGTGGTAAATTATTATTTTAAACTTTCAAATGGTATGCATTTTCCCTGCAGGTAGACACACAGACACACATAAAACTAGGAAGCACACAAATGACATTTGATAAATTTATAAAATTCAAACTCTCCCGTTATTTGTGTCCAAGAGTTCTAATCAACTGCAAGTCACTTCTTAAACATTTGCCTGATGACGTCAAGGCACCATTGGGCGTTTATGGAAGGAATAAAATGAGGGGACAGAGTTAAAGACCTTCTCAGGTGCAAATGAAACAAAGGAACCAAACTGGCTGGTTCAGGGACAAAGTATTGTTAGGTGGTAGGACCCATGACGCCAGCCTGTGGTGCCTGTAAACACAGCAGAGGGGAGAGTGGGCGCTGGCCTGGACGGGCAGGCTGCATGGAGGGGCTCGGGACTGCACTGGAACTCGAAGGGGGAGAACGGACTGGAGGGTGGACAGGAAGGACACACACAGTCATTGTTAGAATGTGAAGGGAGTCCAGCTGGATGGCAGCAGGATCCCTGGCAGGTGAGGGGCTGTGGGAAGCCTTCCCATCTGGCAGAAATGCTTTCACTCAGGGATCACTGTGGCTGCACAGGAGGATCAGTGGGGCTGCTCTCAACGCCACACCCTGGGGAATTATTTTAGAGACACTGAGATGACCTCGGCATCGGGATATTTCTCCCCAGTAATTTCTTTATACAAACAGTGGCTGAGAATCACTGTCAGGAGAGCTTCTGTAAGTCCCCATGGAGAAGGGCATCACTGAAAAGTCGTAACATGGTCATCACTGCTCTCACGACTTTGTACGACATTTTCCTTCCTTCCAGTGGACATGAAACCAAATTTTAAAAGTTGCTCAAATTCAGCCTTTATTTTCCATGTTTATGAACACATTTGCAATATAAAGCAATGCATGGGAGATACCATCACATTCAAGGTGATATTGTCTCTAGGAAGAGGGGGACAAGAACTGAGGGAGATGTAAAAGGGATACCTTTTGTATGTGTAGTAGTTTTTTACTGTATATATTTTTAAAAGACTTGAAGTTAACATATCAGAATGTCTGGGACTTCCATGGTGGTCCAGTGGTTAAGAATGTCTTGCAATGCAGGGGATGAGGGTTCAATCCCCAGTTGGGGAACTAAGATCCCGCATTCTGGGAAGCAACTAAACCCGCAAGCCACATCTTTCTACGCGCTGCAAAGAAAGATCCTCCATGACTCAATGAAAATCCCACATGCCACAACTAAAACCTGATGCAGCCTAACAAATAAATATTTTTAAAATAAATAAATAAATAAAAGTTGCTCAAATTCACTGACTTCGTATAGTCATGTTGTGCTAACTGCCTTGACTGTAGATGACCTTTACAGTTGGGTCTTTATGAAGCCGCAAACTTAGCCCTCCAGAGATGAAAGACAGTTAAAGCTCACAGATGGATTGAGATAGATTCTCTTTCTAGTAAATTAAATTATTATTTGAATAGATCACAACCTTATAGACACAGAGAGATACACCTCAGTTAAAAAATTCTCAGTAAAACATTATTTATGCAAATAACGAACTGCTGACCTGTGTTTCTTTACAAGGTTTGAAGGAGAAGTTCTGCAGGATTCTGACAACAGCAAGTTTCATGTTCATGATGGCAAACCTCATGCCAATGCAATTTCGGGGTCCAGTTCCAAAAGGCAGGTAGACGTAAGGATTTATGCTGTCCTTGTTCTTCTTACTGAACCTGGATCCACAACAGTAGATAAAACAAGTGAATGAAACAGAAAAATCACAGGAGCTCCAGGCGTGAGATTTTAACTTAAACCCTCAACCAGTAGCATAAGGGAGACTCCTGTGGTCGAGTGACTGAATCCTGCTGTGTTGATTCTGCTGTTTGAAAGGTAAGCCCCAGGGCCTTCCCACTCCCCGGACACCACAGGAGCTTTCAGTTCTGGTGAGCTGATGAGATGAAGACTGTTTAAAGAAAATGTATCTTTAAATATGAAATTACCATTCAGGGTGGTGAGATGTTAGGAAATGAGACTGATTGCAGGAAAAGTGAGTTCCTGCCTTCACGAACGCTTATATTGGTCATGTGCTCAGAGAGGAGGAAGCAGGGAACGTCTCTGAATATTTAAATTGTTAGTTTTCTATTGTTTTCCCCTTCCTTGCTCTTGTGTGGGTATGTCTCTCTCTCCCTCACACAGAGGATGCTGAAGTCAGTAGATTTATGAGGGCATATGACTCAACTCAACTCTGGTTCAATCACTGATTTCCTTGTCTGTTCCACAAACTGATAAAGTCCTTGATGGCTAGACCTCTGCTTTATTCAAATTTGACTCTTCAAATTTGGATTTGGAGAAGTGATAATGGCATTGTGGTTGTATATATTTTCAGTTCAGTTCAGTTCAGTCACTCATTCGTGTCCGACTCTTTGCGATCCCATGAACCGCAGCACACCAGGCCTCCCATCCATCACCAACTCCCGGAGTCCACCCAAACCCATGTCCACCGAGTCAGTGATGCCATCTAACCATCTTGTCATCCGTCATCCCCTTCTCCTCCTGCCCTCAATCTTTCCCAGCATCAGGATCTTTTCCAATGAGTCAACTCTTCGCATCAGGTGGCCAAAGTTTTGGAGTTTCAGCTTCAGCATCAGTCCTTCTAATGAACACCCAGGACTAATCTCCTATAGGATGGACCTGTTGGATCTACTTGCAGTCCAAGGGACTCTCAAGAGTCTTCTCCAACACCACAGTTCAAAAGCATCAATTCTTTAGCACTCAGCTTTCTTTATAGTCCAGGTCTCACATCCATACATGACCACTGGAAAAACCATAGCCTTGACTAGATGGACCTTTGTTGACAAAGTAATGTCTCTGCTTTTCAATATGCTGTCTATGTTGGTCATAACTTTCCTTCTAAGGAGTAAGCGTCTTTTAATTTCATGGCTGCAATCACCATCTGCAGTGATTTTGGAGCCCAGAAATATAAAGTCATCCACTGTTTCCCCGTCTATTTCCCATGAAGTGATGGGACCAGATGCCATGATCTTAGTTTTCTGAATGTTGAGCTTTAAGCCAACTTTTTCTCTCTCCTCTTTCACTTTCATCAAGAGGCTCTTTAGTTCTTCTTCACTTTCTGTCATAAGGGTGGTGTCATCTGCATATCTGAGGCTACTGATATTTCTCCTGGCAATCTTGATTCCAGCTTGTGCTTCCTCCAGCCCAGAATTACTCATGATGTACTCTGCATATAAGTTCAATAAGCAGGGTGACAATATACAGCCTTGACGTACTCCTTTTCCTATTTGGAACCAGTCTGTTGTTCCATGTCCAGTTCTAACTGTTGCTTCCTGACCTGCATACAGGTTTCTCAAGAGGCAGGTCAGGTGGTCTAGTATGCCCATCTCTTTCAGAACTTTCCACAGTTTGTGGTGATCCACACAGTCAAAGGCTTTGGCATAGTCAATAAAGCAGAAATAGATGTTTTTCTGGAACTCTCTTGCTTTTTCAATGATCCAGCAGATGTTGGCAATTTGATCTCTGGTTCCTCTGCCTTTTCTAAAACCAGTTTGAACATCTGTAAGTTCACAGTTCACGTACTGCTGAAGCTTGGCTTGGAGAATTTTAAGCATTACTTTACTAGAGTGTGAGATGAGTGCAATTGTGTGGTAGTTTGAGCATTCTCTGGCATTGCCTTTCTTTCGGATTGGAATGAAAACTGACCTTTTCCAGTCCTGTGGTCACTGCTGAGTTTTCCATATCTGCTAGCATATTTAGTGCAGCACTTTCACAGCATCATCTTTCAGGATTTGAAATAGCTCAAATGGAAGTCCATCACTTCCACTAGCTTTGTTGGTAGTGATGCTTCCTAAGGCCCACTTGACTTCACATTCCAGGATGTCTGGCTCTAGGTGAGTGATCACACCATTGTAATTATCTGGGTCAGGAAGATCTTTTTTGTACAGTTCTTCTGTGTATTCTTGCCACCTCTTCTTAATATCTTCTGTTTCTGTTAGGTCCCTACCATTTCTGTCCTTTATTGAGCCCATCTTTGCATGAAATGTTCCCTTGGTATCTCTAATTTTCTTGAAGAAATCTCTAGTCTTTCCCATTCTATTGTTTTCCTCTATTTCCTTCAATCAATCACTGAGGAAGGCTTTCTTTGCTCCTTGCTATTCTTTGGAACTCTGCATTCAAATGGGTATATCTTTTCTTTTCTCCTTTGATTTTCACTTCCTTTCTTTTCACAGCTATTTGTATATATTTTGAAGAGTCCATATTATAAAAAATATTCTGGAAGAATATTCTGTAAGAATACATTAAACATGATTCATAAAACTTGTGCCTATAAACTATACTGTGTATATGTCAAAAACTCTTTATAATCTGCTTTAACATTTGGACTTCTCACTCCCTCGACCAGACCCTGAAACAGACAGGTGAGCACTAGTTCTGTGCTCGACGGCTGAGTGGTTTTAGGTTTCTGACGCTGCAGGAGGGGAAGTTGCTGAGCTTGAGGCAGACAGTGAGGTTCCCTGGTCCAGACTCTGACTCTTCTTTCAGCAGTGGTATGGGTACAGGTCCTGCTAGCGCTAGAGACACTAGGGTGAGCAAGACACAGTCCCTGCCATCACAGAGCTTACAGTCAGGGGCTCATAAAATGCTAGATCCCAGATAGTACCTAAAATGTTCAATCCAAATTTTTCTCATCATAAAATAAATGGGAGAGCATCAACTCTCTCCAGAGTCCAATGTGTCCAAACCAGACCCTGACTCTGAATTCCCAGAAGACAAAGCTTCACCTCTCCAAGGCAGGTGTCTAGATGACTAGACAGCAGAGGACTTCTCTTTGGAAGGTCAAAAAACATGGAGGCAAAATGGAGCTGGCCTAGGTCTACAGCCACAGACGGAACCAGGCCACCTATGTCTCCTCCATCCTCACCGAGGCTGCTGGAACCACCTGGGATGACTACAGCCCCACAATAATAATAGAGGGAACAGCAGCCAATGTTCAAAGAAATGGAAATGTGGGAATATTAGTGATGAATTCAAAGAGCTAAAGAACAGACAGGAAGACTTAAAGGAAATAGAAACCAATACACTTAAAATAATATAGCTGTGGAATATTACTCAGCCATTAAAAAGAATTAATTTGAATCAGTTCTAATGAGATGGATGAAACTGGAGCCCATTATACAGAGTGAAGTAAGCCAGAAAGATAAAGAACATTACAGCATACTAACACATATATATGGAATTTAGAAAAATGGTAATGATAACCCTATATGCAAAACAGAAAAAGAGACACAGATATACAGAACAGACTTTTGGACTCTGTGGTCTCAGGGTGGGATGTTTTGAGAGAACAGCATCGAAACATGTATATTATCTATGGCAAACAGATCACCAGCCCAGGTTGAATGCATGAGACAAGTGCTCGGGCCTGGTGCACTGGGAAGACCCAGAGGGATCGGGTAGAGAGGGAGGTGGGAGGGGGGATCGGGATGGGGAATACATGTAACTCCATGGCTGATTCATGTCAATGTATGACAAAAACCACTACAATATTGTAAAGTAATTAGCTTCCAACTAATAAAAATAAATGAAAAAAAATAATATAGCTTAAGTAAATTATAGCAGGTGCAACAATTATATATATATATATAAAACACAGAATTCCATTTATACTTTACTGTTAAATACAGTAAGCAATTGAAAAATAAACTATACATAATGCCATTCTAAGTTTTAACAATCTGTATATGCATAGAAAAATGTCCACAGGACTTACATTGCACTATTAATGAGGCCTATCTTAAGATATTGGGCTTCCCTGGTGGCTCAGTGATGAAGTATCCACCTGCCAATGCGGGAGATGTGGGTTCGATCCCCAGGTCGGGAATATCCCCTGGAGAAGAAAATAGCAACCCACTCCAGTCTTCTTGCCTGGAAAATCCCATGGACAGAGGAGACTGGTGGGATACAGTTCATGAGGTCACAAAGAGTCGGAAATGACTTAAGTGACTAAACAACAAAGAAGCTTAGGTTTTAGGAATGCACACAACTAAATTTTTCTTTTTTTTTTTTTAGTTTATGGTTGGTAAAGTTTTTAATCAAATAATATCATTCTTGGAATAAGAAAATACATTTAACAATAAAAAGTTGTAAAATAAAAATGATTGTACAGTCACATATTCATCACCCATAATAAGGGTTGTCAGAATACACTCTGAGCAACTAGATCAGAGAGGGTCCCCTTCCCTCGGGTCTTGTACCTTTCAGGACGGAACTCCTCAGGCTCTGGCCAGAATTCTGGGTCTCTGTGAAGCACGGAGACTGGCACTGTCGCTGTTGTCCCTTTGGGAATGGACACTCCATGGATTTCCACATCCTTCTTACAGAACCTATCAATTCTAACAGCAATTGGGTACATTCTGAGAGTCTCATTCACCACCATGTCAAGATACTCCATCTGTGCCAGGACATCGTAGGTTGGAGGCGCCTGGGAAGAAAGAAAGAGATTTTGATAAATTAAGATAGCAGATCAACCTTCAACTCCATCTATGTAGACCTACTGGAATGTTAGGTGCTCCAGGGAATAATTTAAGTTGGTAAAGGACCTTTGCATTTATAGACATTACCATGATGTCCTTTGACCTCTCAATGCCCATTGAGATGTATGTGGTGGTGACCAAGTAGTCACGATAATAGAAGAAAATTGGGACAATCGTCTAAACAGTGTGAAACACCACAGGTTATCAGCGAGTGTATTTTCTCTCTCATGAGAACAAACATGACCAACAGACTAGCACCCTTACTCTTAAGTGAAAGTCCAAAGTCAAATTTTCTTTTTAAAAGTGAGCCTACACATCTGTACCAAGGAAAGAACGTGTAAAAGAGCAAATCCCCCATTCTTAGTTGAAGACTCCTGACGGCTCATTCTCTTCATTATACATGTATAGTCTGGAAACAATATATGAAAGCTCTATAAATAATTTGGGGAGAAACAAGTTCCTTTCTAAACCAAATCTGCAAATGACGAGTAAGATTGGGAACACAATTTTAGATGCAGGGAAGTTACAAGAGGATCAGAACCCCAACCCCTGCTGCTAGAAGAGTCTCCTATTGTCCCTGTGGGTGTGACCCTAAGGTCTGAAGGTCTAAACAAGCCACTCCAGCCCCAGGGACCAGCTATTCACACCCCACAAAGAACTCCAGTTTTGGCTGAGATTCGAGACTACTGGGGGTGATACATGGCTGTCAAGTGGGGTTATATTTAAGGAGCAACATTGTAGAAGGTAAGAATCCAACTAATAAAAATAAATGAAAAAAAAGTGAACCCTAAAAAAAAAAAAAAAAGAAAAGAATGCCTCAGGAGCCAACACCATGGATCACAGCTTGACTAGATCACCAACAGGCACACAACTAGTGTCTGGAAGTATTTCATCTCCCTGTAGCTCAGGTTTCTCATATGCTATATGGAGACAGTTGCGGCTGACACTCCATAAGGTTGTGTGGCAGAGACACTCACTGCTCACCCAGCATCCCAGTCGGCCCCATTTTCCCCATTCCACTTGAAGTTAAGGCCAAATCAGCCAACAGACTGTGAGGTGATTACGTCAGTTCAGAGACAAATCATTTGAACCCTGGAAAGCAACTCTCGAGTTCCTTATTCCACAGATGACAAGAAGGTCTCGTGTTCTGGATAAGGCAGCTACAAGATGGTGGAAGCTCTGAGTCGGTTTTCCTGGGTGACTCTGTGAAGCAGAGCTATCCACTCCATCCTCCACTAACAATCCATGTTGAATCTGTAGACACAGACTGAAGTAAACCTTTGCTATGAAAGCCCCTGAGATCCCAGGGCTTGTCTGTTACTGAGGTGTAAGCTAGCCTCTCCTGACTAATAAAGAATTTCTTGAAAATTAAACATATTTATAAATAGAAAGTATTTAGACCAGACATACAAAGTAAGAATCACATATCAGCCGATAGTACTAGTATTATAAGTATTCTTATAAAAAGGAGAGAATGCAATGCCTTAGCTAGCCTCGGTCTGTTAGTTGACCTTTCAATTTTTTTGTAATCAAAAGAATCCCAATATGGGATTTACCAGGGAAGAAATATCATCTCTAATTTATGCAGGCCCTACAAAGTATTTGAAGGACCTAGGATTCTGAAAGGTCATAAGACTTGTCCAAAACCAGTCAGGTCTCACACTCATGTCCTCTGTTTCCTACCGTATATCCTTTCTTGTACACCAGGCTCCACCTAGGCTATAGTTTACTCAGGGCAGTAGACTGAATTAATGGTCCCAATTCTCCACCATTTCCTCTGTCCATTCCCTTTGCTATTAACTCTGCGGTGCCCTCCCGTTCTGACTCAGGTTGGTCAGGTGGCTCACTTTGAACCTGTGGAATACTCAGTAAGTGTAATGCTAGCAGAGTTTTTAAAGTCACCCACTGGATTAGGCCTCTTGCTCATAACATCTACCACTGCCCTGAGAAGCAGACATGTGGAGAGTGAGACATGTGAGGAGCAAAACATGTGGAGTTGAGTCAGTCCAACCACTTATCTAAGGCCAGCCTAGATCAGCCAACACCCAGACCACAGCAAGTTCAGCCAATATCAATAGATAAATATGCAGACACCATGAACTTGGGCAAACTCTGGGAGATAGTGAGGAACAGGGAGGCCTGGCGTGCTATAGTCCATGGAGTCACAAAGAGTCCAAAATGACTTAGCGACAGAACAACAACAAACATAGACACCAGAGAAATAAGTGCTTATTGTTAGTTTGGATTCTTTTCTACTGCACCACCTGGGAATGGACGTAAATGATTTGATGCTTATGCTTGGGCAAAAACCTCCTGAGTAGTGGAGAGAAGACAATCATGCTAAGGTTTCACCTTGCCCCTCTCTCTCCGGGTACCATCACTCACCTTATTGGGGAAAGTTGCATCAATTTCCTCCTGCAGCTTCTGCTGGACATCAGGGTGAGTGGCCAATTCATATACAATGAAGGAAAGAGTAGTGCTAGTGGTCTCATAGCCACCAAAAATAAAGATAATACTTTGGGCCATGAGTTCTTGGTCAGAGAGAGCTAAAAAGAAAGTCAAGACATTTTAGGTAAAGCATAGCAATGTAAAAATCATAGTTTAGATGATGAGACATTCCAGTGAAACTCCCAAACCCCTAGGGGAAATCAGGTAAAAGTAATTTAGATTCAAACTGAGAGTGATTTCTACTCTGTGTCTGTCTCACAGAGCCCAGAAAAAGCCAAGAACTGTCTTAATTGAGTTTTTCACAGGTCTATACTATTCTTGGCTCTCTGTTCCTGGCAATTCCACGCCCCCTCCAACACAGCTCGGTATTTCAAGTGATAGCACTTCTAACATTTACAGTGTTATCAGCGTGTCCCTTAGAGAACTGTAAAAGAACTTTAGCTCCAAGTAAAATGGAGTAGCATTCTCTTCTAGAATATTTTAAATTATCCTAGTTAAGGTGTAGCTTGATTTAAGAGATTTATGATACTAAGGCTATATGATAGGGGAAATTGAATTATATTTTATCAAAACATTTCCAGGAACACAAGAGTACAATACTGGGCTACACAGGTTGGATGCATGAGACAAGTGCTCGGGCCTGGTGCACTGGGAAGACCCAGAGGGATCGGGTAAAGAGGGAGATGGGAGGGGGGATCTGGATGGGGAATACATGTAAATCCATGGCTGATTCATGTCAATGTATGACAAAAACCACTACAATATTGTAAAGTAATTAGCCTCCAACTAATAAAAATAAATGAAAAAGAAAAAAAAATACTGGGCCACTGCTAAACTCTTGTTACTCAAAGAATGGTCCATGGACCAACAGCATGAGCAGGATCTAGAAGTCTAATACAAATTCAGAACTATGGAAACAACATATGAATTTTCATGAGATGTGGAGATGTGTGTGCACAATGTAGCCTGAGAAGCATGGATTATGCCCTTGAGAGTCATCAGGTGATACAAGACCTGGGGCACAAGCCTTCAAGGAGATGATCGAGATATGTATAGAAGTTACAGAAATCAATAAAAAACTTGAAGAGTTGTGATGATCCTAGTCTAATCATTGGCATTAAAATAGCAGAAGAAATAATGTGTGCATATAAGGACATAGGCCAGTGTGAAATACAGAAAAATTAGGTCCAGGGAGTAGAATTAGCAATGCTAATTCAACTCCAGCCTGAAGGTCATCCTTTCAGTTTACACCCCCACTTTCTGCTCTTCTTTATTCTTACCAAACAGCCCTGTGATTATACACTGGTCTCCATTTTTATTTTCTCCCGAGAGACCAAGCACGCTCAGGCTCTCAGCTATTTGATGGGACTGAAGTAGGATCTTTGTTACTTAGAGCACTCAACTCAACATAGTACCTGACCCAACCAACTGACTAAAAATAAAAGCAATATAAAATAAGTGTAATAAAGATCTAGAAAGTTCTAGTTCCCCAATGATGATATGTGTGATGTTATCGTGGATAAATTCAACCCATTCCCATTGAATAAATTCAAATTCATTCCCATTTAGCATAAACCACAAAATACTCAAAGTTTAGAGTTGTGCTGTCTAATATATGACTCTTCAAATTTTAATTGATTAAAATTAAATACAACTTATCATTCAGGTTTCAGTAGCACTAGTCACACGTCTCAGGACATCCCTGGTGGCTCAGATGGTAAAGCGCCTGCCTATAATACAGGAGACCCAGGTTCAATCCCTGGGTCAGGAGGATCTCCTGGAGAAGGAAATGGCAACCCAATCTAATGTTCTTGCCTGGAAAACCCAATGGATGGAGGAGCCTGGTAGGCTACAGTCCATGGGCCACAAAGAGTCAGACATGACTGAGCAACTTCATACTCACTGACTCAGTCTCATGTCAAGTCCTCAACAGAAACTTGTGTCTAGTGGTTACTATATTGAACAGAGCAGATATAGAATATTTCCTTCATCATAGAACATTGTATTGAATAACATACTTGGAAAAATGATAAATGATAATAATAGATAGATAGACATAAGTGGGTGTACACACAGGAATAGACATAATGAGAATGGGCTGGAGTCAATTTATCCCTGCTTTCAAGAACCAGTTTTATAAAATTAATACTTTTGTGAGGTTATCACAAATTATCACAAATATTGAGAGGTTAACAATCCATTGGTAGCTTCAGATTAATCATCTAGGAGTATTCATGTCATGGAATTAAAACAAATCAGGGTCTTTTTGTTTAAGAGAGAGAGCATATTTATATCAGTGATTTGAGGTAGATATAGAAATCTTTTTTATTTTTACAACTGGGTAAAAGTAGTTCATCTTCTGAAAGTTGTCCACTGAGGATCTAGAAGCAAAGAAACCCTAGTAGCAATGATTATTCCTAGAACCCAAATTTTGGATTCTAAATACCATTTCTCACTAAATGGAACCTGAACTTCTTAGAGAAATGGCTTATTCCAGGGGAAATAGGAGAGAAATCTGGAATGCCTTGCATTAGGAAGTGAGGAAGTTCTTAGAAAATGATAAATGAAAAGGATACAGGATACTCTGTATATGACAGTGGTAGACACACATCATTATACATTTATCAAAACCCATAGAATGTACAATACCAAGATTGGACCCAGGTGTGAGCTATTGTCTTTGGGTGATAATAATGTATCAGTGTAGGTTCATTGATTCTAACAAGTGTATCACTCCAGTATGGACTTCAGATATTGAGGAAGGCTATATGTAGGTGGGGGCAGAATGCATATTGGGAAACTCTGTATTCTACACTCAATTAAGATTTTTTAATTTATGCTAAAAAATGGCCTATTGAAAATTTTTCAAGAGAAAAAGTAATATGTATATAGGAGCCTACTTGAAAGAGCTCCAGGGGAGAAACCTGAGAGAATTTGAAAATCAAAATGAAGAGTGATGTGAGAGAGTAAGTTAGTTGTACATGAGATATACTGACATAAATAAATAAATGATAGGGGGAGAATGGAGAGCTCTCCCTATGAAAGAACATCAGCTCATAAGTATAGAAGAATGATGGGTTTCAAGAGGCATGTTTTAATCATCATAGTAACAATGATTTCAGTCAAAAACCATCCATGAATGATAAAACCAGTGGGTGAAAATTTGAAGAGGAACAGAATATTTACAGTCTCAAAGTCTTCTCCCAGAAATTACCTGTTAATAACAAAGGGAAAAACAATTACACTTTACAGTAGAATAAGCCTGTGAACACAAATTTAAAAGTGTTCCAAGTTAAGGTCACCAACAATGGGGCAATGTGCCCCCTGATGAATGAAAGGATGAAACCTTGATGCAAATTACCAGGCAGAGGTTCTGACTTGGTGGGTCTGGAGGAGCCTGAGAACTGATATTGGAACCAAGCTCCCCAGAGGTTCAGCTGTAGTGATCCACATCATAACTGACTTCTGGGCATGACATCCTTGTTATACTTGCCCTTCGAGCTCTGAACAAAGTTATGCCTGCAAACTTCTAGAAAGTACCACAGTCTACTCTTTCTTTCTGCACAAGTGTCTTTCTTCAATTTGGCCTAAATTCCCATCTGCCTTGAAATCTTCCTGCACATTTTAAGAACTGCTCTGTGTCTCCCCAGCTCTCCTTGGTTACCTTTATGATTGTCTGTTTCCTTGGAATTCTGGGAGTTAATCATCAGCTGAAGAAAATCCACTCGTGGCTGTAAGCAGAAAGAAATTTCTATGAAAGAAAGTTACTTGTGAAATCACAGACAAATCAGGAGTGCAGTATTTAACCTCTGTCCTGAGACTATGGCCCCTTAAAGAGCAGAAGTCTGACTAGTATTGCCTGAGTCCTCAGTGAACTAATATTCACCTACAGACCTTGGAGAACATGATATTTCTCAGAGAGAAAACCGCCATCATGTCAACACTTTTTTGGTCCTCACTCTTTCTGATTTTTGGTTTCTCTGGCTTTTGAAACAGCTTCCTTGCCCAAGAGTTGCCAGCTGTCTCTTCTGTCACACCTGTTTGTTCTGGAGAAAGTCTATGACTTGGATCCTTTTTTCCCTTCCAATTTTAATTCCCTTTTTTTTCTCATTTATTTTTATTAGTTGGAGGCTAATCATTTTACAATATTGTAGTGGTTTTTGCCATACATTGACATGAATCAGCTATGGATCCACACGTGTTCCCCATCCCGATCCCCCCCTCCTATCCCCCTACCCATCCCATCCCTCCGGGTCTTCCCAGTGCACCAGCCCTGAGCACTTGTCTCATGCATCCAACCTGGGCTGGTGATCTGTTTCACCCTTGATAGTCAATGCTATGACTATTTCAGTAGATGCAGAAAAAGCCTTTGACAAAATTCAACATCCATTTATGATAAAAACTCTCCAGAAATCAGGAATAGAAGGAACATACCTCAACATAATAAAAGCTATATATGACAAACCCACAGCAAACATTATCCTCAATGGTGAAAAATTGAAAACATTTCCCTTAAAGTCAGGAACAAGACAAGGGTGCCCACTCTCACCACTACTATTCAACATAGTTTTGGAAGTGTTGGCCACAGCAATCAGGGCAGAAAAAGAAATAAGAGGAATCCAGATAGGAAAAGAAGAAGTGAAACTCTCACTGTTTGCAGACAACATGATCCTCTACATAGAAAACCCTAAAGACTCTACCAGAAAATTGTTAGAGCTAATCAATGAATACAGTAAAGTTGCAGGATATAAAATTAACACACAGAAATCCCTTGCATTCCTATACACTAACAATGAAAAAACAGAAAGAGAAATTAAGGAAACAATACCATTCACCATTGCAACAAAAAGAATAAAATACTTAGGAGTATATCTACCTAAAGAAATGAAAGACCTATATATAGAAAACTATAAAACACTGATGAAAGAAATCAAAGAGGACACAAATAGATGGAGAAATATACCATGCTCATGGATTGGAAGAATCAATATAGTGACAATGAGTATACTACCCAAAGCAATCTATAGATTTAATGCAATCCCTATCAAGCTACCAACGGTATTTTTCATAGAACTAGAACAAATAATTTCACAATTTGTATGGAAATACAAAAAACCTCGAATAGCCAAAGTAATCTTGAGAAAGAAGAATGGAACTAGAGGAATCAACCTGCCCGACTTCAGGCTCTACTACAAAGCCACAGTCATCAAGACAGTATGGTACTGGCACAAAGACAGAAATATAGATCAATGGAACAAAATAGAAAGCCCAGAGATAAATCCACGAACCTATGGACAGCTTATCTTCGACAAAGGAGGCAAGGATATACAATGGAAAAAAGACAACCTCTTTAACAAGTGGTGCTGGGAAAACTGGTCAACCACTTGTAAAAGAATGAAACTAGAACACTTTCTAACACCATACACAAAAATTAACTCAAAATGGATTAAAGATCTAAATGTAAGACCAGAAACTATAAAACTCCTAGAGGAGAACATAGGCAAAACACTCTCTGACATAAATCACAGCAGGATCCTCTATGATCCACCTCCCAGATATTGGAAATAAAAGCAAAAATAAACCAGTGGGACCTAATTAAACTTAAAAGCTTCTGCACAACAAAGGAAACTATAAGCAAGGTGAAAAGACAGCCTTCAGAATGGGAGAAAATAATAGCAAACGAAGCAACAGACAAAGGATTAATCTCAAAAATATACAAGCAACTCCTGAAGCTCAATTCCAAAAAAATAAATGACCCAATCAAAAATTGGGCCAAAGAACTAAACAGACATTTCTCCAAAGAAGACATACAGACGGCTAAGAAACACATGAAAAGATGCTCAATCACTCTATCAGAGAAATGCAAATCAAAACCACAGTGAGGCACCAACTTTAATTCCTAATGAATTACCACACAAATTAATCCCCTCACATGTGTGAAGTACATTGGCAGCTGTTACAGAAGCATCTTCAAGGCCTTAACCCTTTTCAGTGACATCCTGGGTACAAAACCCTCTGTTCCCCTGACCTGCAGACAAGCTTGTGTCTCAGGCCTCATGGAGGTGAAGGTGGGTTAACTAGCTTGCAGCCTCATGGCCCAGAGAAGATCCCTGCCCATGCCAGACTAGCAGAGGGCTCAAATTTAACACAGAATACACTCCACCAACTGACAGATGGGGCTTTCCGTTGCACAACCTATAAAATAGGAGTCTTGGAAACAAAGTGATTCTTTAGCAGCATAACATGTGGGGAAATTATAATATCAGCAAATCATTTTTAAACTAATTTTTATCCTTTAACAGTTTATTGAACGGAAGTGGTAAAGCTTTTATTTCAACAATACGTATGCAATGACATACTAATATGCATTCCTACTATTAAATTTAAACAGCACTTTCTGGCTCATTTTCTTATTTCTTCCCCAACCTCCACCTTCCTCATCACTACACAATGGTATATTAATAACTCCCCAGTTCTAAAATCTATACTTCTCTACCTATCTTTTAAAAACTGCAGAGAAGTGCACAAATCATATGTGTGGAGGTAAATAAATTTTCAAAAAGTGAACCCCCTCGTGTAACCATCACCAGATTTTACCTTTTGAATATCTTTGAGGCGACTTTCTTTTATCTTTTTTACGGATGTTGTGAAAAAATTCACAGCGCTTTTTGGAAACATGCTGATATTTAATACTTCAAAGATTGGGATAAGGAATGGAAAGAGTGCTGAAGAGAAAACATAAAAGAAAAGCAGAGTAAAAAATTAAAATTTACACAGTAAGTATAATTTGCACTATCTATCAGAGAAAGATATCAGAATCACTCCCACTGTGACCTTTGCTCAGACTTCCAAGCCAGTGACTGAGCAAGGCCAAGTCCACTTATGGGGCCTTCACTATAGTAGTGAAACCAGTGGTCCCTTCTGCCTTTTGGAGTGATCAAGGAAACAGAATTATATTCCTTAACTTGGTGGTTTTTTATCTATTTGATTAGAGTCTCTTTGGATAAACCACACTATAGTCTGCTCCTCTAATTAACCACTTCATTCAAACAAC
The DNA here is from genome assembly GCF_023699985.2 of Odocoileus virginianus. Classification (NCBI taxonomy): domain Eukaryota; kingdom Metazoa; phylum Chordata; class Mammalia; order Artiodactyla; family Cervidae; genus Odocoileus; species Odocoileus virginianus. Next base: position 35,243,432 of record NC_069706.1, read on the forward strand.
AATTCAAGATAGAAATAAAACAGTATGTGCCTCTCAGCCATAATGGAATTAAATTAAAAACCAATAACAAAAATTGGGAAATTCACAAATAATGGAAATTAAATAATACACTCCCAAATAACCAAGGAGCTGTATACTATATAAAAAATGAAACCAGGAATTACTTTGAAATAAAGAAAAATGAAACTAATACTTACCAAAATGAATGGAACATAGGAAAAACATCATTCATGGAAAACTTTAAGGCTATAAATGTCACTTTTAAAAAGAACAAAGATCTCAAGTCATGAACCTAACTTTCCACCCTAACTCACTGAAAAAAGAAGAGCAAACTCAACCTAAATCTAAATGAAAGAAGAAAGTAATGAAGATTTTGTATTTCCACACAAGAAGGGATGGGGAGGGAGGTGGGAGGGGGGATCGGGATGGGGAACACATGTAAATCCATGGCTGATTCGTGTCAATGTATGGCAAAAACCACTACAATATTGTAAAGTAATTAGCCTCCAACTAATAAAAATAAATTTTAAAAAACCCTGAAAATAGAATTGCCATACCACCCAGCAATCCCACTGCTGGGCATACACCCCGAGCAAACCAGAACTGAAAGAGACACATGTACCCCAATGTTCATGGCAGCACTATTTACAATAGCTAGGACATGGAAGCAACCTAGATGTCACTCAGTAGATGAATGGATAAGGAAATTATGGTACATATACACAATGGAATATTACTTACTATAAAAAGAAATGCATTTGAGTCAGTTATAGGGAGGTGGATGATCCTGGAGCCTATTACACAAAGTGAAATAAGTCAGAAAGATAAAGAAAAATACTGTATATTAATGCACATATATGGAATTTAGAAAGAAGGTACCGACAATTCTACATGCAGGGCTGCAAAGGAGACAGATGTAAAGGAGAGAGTTTCAAACTAAGTGGGTGAAGGCAGGGGTGGGATGATTTGAGAGAATAGCACTGAAACATGTACATCATCATGTGTAAAATAGATGACCAGTGCAAGCCGATGCATGAAGCAGGGCGCCCAAAGCTGGTGCTCTTGGATACCCAAAAAGATAGGGTGCAGAGAGGGGTGGGAGGGGATTCAGCATGGGGTGGACACATGTATACCTGTGGCTGATTCATGTTGATGGATGACAAAAACCTCACAATACTGTAAAGTAATTATCCTCCAATTAACATTATGTAAATAATTGGAAAAAATACTAAACAGAAACTACTCAAAAAGAAAGAGACAATGTGAATAGACCTATAAGAAATACAGTTTGATCTGATAATCAAGAAACTACCCACAATCTGACAATGAAAAGTTCAGGTGCAGATGGTTTCAATGCTGAATACTACTCAAATAATTAAAAAATTAATATCAACTTTTCACTAACTCATCCAACAAATAGAAGATGACAGAATACTTTGAAAGTCATTCTTCAGGATCAGCATTAACCTGGTGTGAGAAAGAGAGTAAGATAGTAGAGGAAAAGAAAACTACAGACCAATGTAGCTTATGACCATGGATACACAAATCCTCAAGAAAATACTAGCAAACTGAACCTACTAATATATACAAAGATGTATACACCATATATAAGTGCACTTTATCCCAGGAATGCAAATTGTATAATATGCCATTTCAATAGAGTAAAAAACAATGACCACACAATTATCTAATATGTGCATAAGAAGCATGTGACAAAAATCCAATACACACTTGTGATTAAAAAAACTCTCAGCAAACAGGAAAAGAAGGGTCTTTCATTAACCTGATAAAAGGAATCTATGAAAAACCCACAGTTAACACTAATACTTAATAGTGAAAAACTGGATGGTTTTCTCTAACATTAAGAATAAGACAAAAACCACTATAATATTGTAAAGTAATTAGCCTCCAACTAATAAAAATAAATGAAAAAAAAAAGAATAAGACAAGTAAGCCTTCTTCATCACTTCTACTCAAAACTGTACCTGATGTTCTAACCAGAAGAATTAGTCAAGAAAATTAAAGAAAGTATATCCAAATAGGAAATGAAGAATAAAACTCTATCAGATAACATGATCTTGTACACAGGGACTCCTAAGGAAGTCACTAAAAACCTATTAGAATTAATAAACAAGTTCAGCCAGGTTTCAAGATACAAGATCAAAGTACAAAATCAATTGTATTTCTGTACATTGCAAAAAATAATCTGAAAGTCACATTGAAAAAACAACTCCGTTTATAATAACATCAAAAAGAATAGAATAAGTAGAAATAAAATATGTAAAATTTACACTCTGAAAACCACAAAACCTTGTTGAACTAAATTAAAGAAGATGTAAATGAAAAACATGCCATGTTCATGAATCAGAACATTTACATTGTCAAGATGGCAAATTGACTGACATAAAGCATTTCCTTTCAGAACTCTAGCTAAACTCTTTGAAGAAACGATCTTAGATTAAACTCATAGGAAATTGCAAGGGGCTCATAGGAGAAAAAACATTCCTGAAAAAAATAATAAAGTTATAAAGACTCACATTTCCTGATTTTAAGATTTACCATAAAGCTACATTAATCAAGGCAAAGTGGTTCTGGCCTAAGGATGGACATACAGATTCATAGAATAGAGTTTTGAATACAGAAATAAGGCCACATGCCTATGGTCAACTGAACACTGAAAATCTTTCTAAGACCATTCAATGGAGACAAAACAGTCTTTTCAATAAGTGGTGCTGAGACAACAGGATCAGTTCAATTCAGTTCAGCTGCTCAGTCGTGTCCGACTCTTTGCGACCCCATGGACTGCAGCACGCCAGGCTCCCCTGTCCATCACCAACTCCCAGAGTTTACTCAAACTCCATGTCCATTGAGTCGGTGATGCCATCCAACCATCTCAAGCAAATTATACCAGGACTATTGATTTAAGTGATAACTGAAATTTGTACCTTTTGACCACCATCATCCAATTCTATCTCCCAAACCCTATCTTTGGTAACCAAAAGTCTGACATCATTTTTCTATGAGTTTGGGTTTCTTCCTTTGATTCAGCATGTAAAGTGTTTGTCTTTCTCTGTCTGACTTATCTCACTAAGCATAATACCCTCCATTGAGGTCCAGACACATTGCTGCAAATGGCAGGATTTCCTTTTTTTTTCATGGCTGAATAGTATTCTGTTGTGTGTGTATATATATTTTCCCTCTATCTTTATCCATCCATGGACACTTAGGTTGTAAAAACCATTGTATTGTATATTTTAAATCAGTGAATTGATGGTATTGAATTATATCTCAATAAACCTATGAAAAAGAAGGAAGGAAGGGAGGGAAGGAGGAAGGGAGGAAGAAAGAACAAGAGGGAAGAAGGGACGGAGGGAGAAATACAGAAAAAGAAATGTAGTAGGACACTTACCTACTGAGAGAAGAAATGGATCGAGGATATTAAATCTTAAGAGCTTCTTGGCATTATCCACAAAGGGATCTTGTGGGTTGCCAAGGGAATCAATATTCACTCCAAATGATGTGCTAGTAATCACATCCATGCTGTAGCCCCCAAAGACCCTGAGTAGAGAAAGATAAACACAGACAATTACAATCGGGACCAGTTGACTACCCATATCCAATATAGTCAAAAAGAAAATCAGATGCCCAGGCAAGACAGGTCAAGAGCCACACTCTCTCAGAACCACCTGCTGGATCATGGAAGACTGTCTGCTACTCTCACTCACTCCTGAGGTGTGTATGAGATGTGAATGATGCAACTGCCCCTGTGCTGGGAAGATGGGGACACTAAGGCAAGTTAGGGCCCCCCCCCACCCTGCCATCAAACTCAAGGAGCTCAGTCATAGAAGGATAGAACCCATAATCTGACAAAGCACAGTAGTGTGCTTTGACTATGGGCAATAATAGGTGTATAAGGACTGTGTCTGAGCACAGCAAAGGGAGTAAATTCACTCTTCCTGGGGAGTCAAGAAAGGGGACATTGATGTGGGTCTCACCTCACCACAGAACCTGTGCTCAGAGCTGATTCCCTTTTAGTGCAAAAGCAGAGTTGATATACAATATCACAGTAGTTTCAGGTGTAGAAGAGTGATTTTAAATACTTCATTTAAAGTTATTATTAAATACTGAATACATTCCTTGTTATGTACAATCTATCCCTGTAGCACAATTATGTTATACATTATAATTTGGACCTTTTAATCGTCTACCCTATCTTGCACTCCCCTTCCTACTTTCCATTGGTAACCACCAGTTTGTTTTCTATATCTGTGAGTCTGTTTCTGTTTTGCTATATTGATATTTATTCATTTTATTTTTAGATTCCACATATAAATGATAACATGCAACATTTGTCATTGTTTGTCTAACTTATTTCATTAAGCATAATACCCTCTAGGTCCATACATGTTGTAAATGGCACAGTTTCATTCTTTTTTATGGCTCAGTAATATTTCTTGTTGGGGGGTGGTATGTATACACACATGTGCCACATCTTCTTTAAGCATTCATATACAGACAGATACTTACATTGCTTCTGTATCTTGGCTATTATAAATAAAGCTGATATAAACATTGGGGTGCATGTACCTTTTCAAATTAGTGTATTCATTTTCACTAGACGTATACCCAGGGTGGAATTGCTAGATCATATGACAGTTCTTAGCTTCCTGGGTGGCTCAGTGGTAAAGAAACTGCCTGCAAGGCAGGAGATTTGGGTTTAATCCCTGGCTCAGGAAGATCCCCTGTAGAAGGGAATGGCTACCCACTCCAGTATCCTTGCCTGGGAAATCCCATGGACAGAGGAGCCTGGCGGGCTACAGTCTGTGGGGTCACAGAGAGTGGGACATGACGGAACACAGACAATAGTTCTCTTTAAGATTGTGGAGAAACCTCCATACGGTTTCCCACAGTGGCTGCATCAATTCACAGTCCACCAACCTTGTACCTGGGTTTCCTTTTCTCCACATCTGCACCCAAACTTACAGGTGTTGGCTGATTTTGTGATTTTGATTTGCATTTCTCTGATGATTTGCAATGTTGAACATCTTTTCAACTGTATATATTCCCTTGAAAACATGTCTATTAAGAGCTTCTGCCCATTTTTCATTAGGTTGTTTGTTATTTAGATTTTGAGTTGTATGAGATATTTATATATTTTTGGATACTAAACTCTTATCATCATATCATTTGCAAATTATTCTCCCATCCATTAACTAGGTGGTCTTTTCATCTTATCAATATTTTACTTGACTGCATAAAAGATTTTTAAGTTCAATTAGGCAAAATAAAAAATTAGATCATTTGCTTATTTTTGCTCTTGTTTTCTTTGCCTTAAGAGTTAAATTCAAAAACATATTGTTATGATTTATGTCAAAGAGCATTCTGCCTATTGTTTCTTGTATGTTTTTATGGTCTCTAGACTTACATTTAGATCTTTAATCCATTTTGAGTTTGTTTTTCTATAGGGTATGAGAAAATATTCTATTTTCATTCTTTTACATGTAGTTATCCAGTTTTTCCAGTACACTTATTGAAGAGACTATCTTTTCTACATTGTATATTCTTGCTTTCTTTATCATAGATTAATTGATTCTAAGTATATGAGTTTATTTTCAGACTATCAATTTTATTCAGTTGATATGTGTCAACTGGCACTTTTGTGCCAGTGCTCTCTCAAATCAGGAATAAGACAAGGATGCCCACTCTTGCTCCTTCTATTCAATAAACTATGGGACGTCCTGGCCACAGGAATCAGACAAGAAAAAGAAATAAAGGTCATCCTAATTGGAAGGGAACATGTAAAACTATCACTATTTGCAGATGAAATAATACTTTATATAGGCAACCCTGAAGTTCCACCAAAAATCTAGAATAAATGAATTCAGTAAAGTGGCAGGTACATGATTAATATTCAGAAATCTGTTGCTTTCTATACAGTAATAAAGAACTATCAGAAAGAGAAAATAATAAAACAATCCTGTTTAAAATCACATCAAAAAGAATAAGACACTGAGGGATAAACTTAATCAGGGAGGTGAAAGACCTATACTATGAAAACTATAAAACGAAGGAAATTGAGGGTGATACAAACAAATGAAAAGATATTCCATGTACATGGATAGGAACAATTAATATTGCCTAAATGCCCATATTACCCAAAGCAATATATAAATCTAGCATGATTCCTATCAAAATACTTGTGGTACTTTACACAGAACTAGAACAAACAATCCTCAAATTTATATGGAAACATACAAGACCATAAGTAGCCAAAGCAATCTTGAAAAAATCAACAGAGATGGAGGCATCACGCTCCCTGATTTAAGGTCAAACTGTATTTTTGTCTCCCAGAATATCCAAGGTGACAGTTAAGTAGATAAGTTAACCGTGGCTAATGTATACAGAAGATACCTTCTGATATTTTCTTTTCTTTTCTTTTCTTTTTTTTTACTTTCTGATATTTTCATGAGCCACCACTCATTCTTGGGTGGCCAGTCGGAGTTGTAAACCACACACCTACTTCTATTCGGTCACTAGAGTAACTCAGCAGTGGGAATTTGGCTCCAAGCAGGCAACAGAGGGGCTCAGTGGAGCTCAGAGGACCAGCAGCTTCACCCCTACTTACTCTTTTATGTCAACGGACGTGCCTTTCTCTGCTTCCTTCCTCAGGTTCCTCACCAACACATCTCCATACTGCCTAATGATAGGGAACATCTAGACACAAAACACAACAGCATGGGAAGTTAAATGTGGAGACTCAAGTTTTAGAAGGACCTGGTTCTCAGGGGCATGGAGTCATCAGTGACATTTTACTCTGAATCTGATGATGTCTCTTCCAGGATGTGAAGATAAAGACCATTTCAGGAAACTCAAATTTGGCACACCACTCCTTGGACAGGGATATGAATTTATTTTCTATCTTATTCTTTAAGTTGCTCATGGAAAACCCTTTTCTTTTCTTTTCTTACCTCCTTAAGCTTCCCACTGGTGAAGGTTGGAGACAGCAATGTCCGTATTCTCTTCCATTGTTCATCCTCAGCCACAGAAACAGCATTTTTCATAATTCCCAGTGGACCAAAAACCTAGAGTTGAAAGCAAATTTTACCCTACCTAAGTGTTGGAAGTCTCAACAGGTATGGAAAATTTGTTAATAATTTGGGAACAATGTATTCAACAAATATTTAGTGACTGTCTACTTAGTACCAGGCCCTATGTTAGATGCACAATAAACATTTATCCTGAATGTCTAGGTTCTTGTGAATGTGGAAGAGACATTCAGCCACTTGATGTGTTTCCAGCCATCATATTCCAATCTGCTTTTAAACGCAAATGACCATGTAGTACAGAAAGGGTTCTTCCAGGGGATAGAAGGGAATAAGATCGAGCTCATCTTCCCAGGCTATGCAGAGACGGATTGGTGACAGCCAGCCAGATAGCCTTGGCAGACTGCATTTTGCCACAAAGCTAGTGGATGTGATGGAATTCCAGTTGAGCTATTTCAAATCCTGAAAGATGATGCTGTGAAAGTGCTGCACTCAATATGCCAACAAATTTGGAAAACTCAGCAGTGGCCACAGGACTGGAAAAGGTCAGTTTTCATTCCACTCCCTAAGAAAGGCAATCCCAAAGAATGCTCAAACTACCGCACAATTGCACTCATCTCACATGCTAGTAAAGTAATGCTCAAAATTCTCCAAGCCAGGCTTCAGCAATATGTGAACTGAGAACTTCTAGATGTTCAAGCTGGTTTTAGAAAAGGCAGAGAAACCAAAGATCAAATTGCCAATATCTACTGGATCATCAAAAAAGCAAGAGAGTTCCAGAAAAACATCTGTTTCTGCTTTATTGACTACACCAAAGCATTCGACTGTGTGGATCACAATATACTGTGGAAAATTCTGAAGGAGATGGGAATACCAGACCACCTGACCTGCCTCTTGAGAAACCTGTATGCAGGTCAGGAAGCAACAGCTAGAACTGGACATGGACCAACAGACTGGTTCCAAATAGGAAAAGGAGTATGTCAAGGCTGTATATTGTCACCCTGCTTATTGAACTTACATGCAGAGTACATGATAGAAACGCTGGGCTGGAAGAAGCACAAGCTGGAATTAAGATTGCCGGGAGAAATATGAATAACCTCAGATATGCAGATGACACGACCCTTATGGCAGAAAGTGAGGAAGAACTGAAGAGCCTCTTGATGAAAGTGAAAGAGGAGAGAGAAAAAGTTGGCTTAAAGCTCAACATTCAGAAAACTAAGATCATGGCATCTGGTCCCATCACCTCATGGGAAATAGATGGGGAGACAGTGGAAACAGTGTCAGACTTTATTTTGGGGGTCTCCAAAATCACAGAAGATGGTGACTGCAGCCATGAAATTAAAAGACACTTACTCCTTGGAAGGAAAGTTATGACCAACCTAGATAGCACATTAAAAAGCAGAGACATTACTTTGCCAACAAAGGTCCGTCTGGTCAAGGCTATGGATTTTCCAGTGGTCATATATGGATGTGAGAGTTGGACTGTGAAGAAAGCTGAGCACCAAAAAATTGATGCTTTTGAACTGTGGTGTTGGAGAAGACTCTTGAGAGTCCCTTGGACTGCAAGGAGATCCAACCAGTCCATCCTAAAGGAGATCAGTCCTGGGTGTTCATTGGAAGGACTGATGCTGAAGCTGAAACTCCAATACTTTGGCCACCTCACTCGAAGAGTTGACTCATTGGAAAAGACCCTGATGCTGGGAGGGATTGGGGGCAGGAGGAGAAGGGGACGACAGAGGATGAGATGGCTGGATGGCATCACCAACTCAATGGGCATGAGTTTGAATAAACTCCGGGAGTTTGTGATGGACAGGGAGGCCTGGAGTGCTGCAATTCATGGGGTCGCAAAGAGTCAGACATGGCTGAGCGACTGAACTGAACTTTGGTCTTTACATATATTTACAGCCTGATCAACTGGAAAAAGGAATGTGCTGATATGGTGGGGGCTTTTTAAGTAGTACTAACTATGCAAAAGTTTATGGATTAAAAAAAAAGTTTATGGATCTACTTCATATTCTGAAAAAAATTGCGCAATGACATGGAAAACCTTTTCCCCTACATTTTCCCCCAGGAATAGAAGGGGGAAGAAGACAACTTTATTTCTCAGCTTGGGACAGGCGTATGAAGCCAGCCTGTTTGAAAATTTCCTCAATCTTTCAAATATATATTTTGTTTTAAAATAGATCGCTCCAACACTCATTTATGATAAAACTCACAAAACAGGAAGACAAAAAAATTTCCTCAACTTGATAAACAGCATCTACAAAAAGACCTACAGCTTATATCACTTTAACGATGAAATACCAAAGTGACATCTCCAAGACAGAAGACTCATCATCAGAGTAGGAGACTCCAGCCTTTGTTGTCTCACAATTAGACAGCTCACAGTAAATGAAAATAGATCTAAGAAGTGTCGGCAATACAACAGAGCACACTTGAAAATAGCTCATAAAAAGAGTAAGGAGAAGAGTTGTATTTTGTTTGCATCATCCCTTCCCCTAGGCCACCACTGCTCAGCATCAAGAGGAAATTCCCCAGCCTGAGACATTTTCCCTTGCTGGGGAAAAAAAAAAGACTAAAAGAGACAACAGGATCAGTGACCTGTTTCTCCAGCCTTTCAGAACATTGCACAAATGACCTGCTTTGCTTTCATCCCACCCAGAGATGAGCAGAGCTGAGACATCCAGAGACAACTAGGAACAAAGAAGAAGGGCAGGGACTACCAGTGTCAACCACGCAGCAGGAGTGACTATGGTTCTCTGTATCCTGCTCTGCAGAAAACCCCAGAAACTTTGCTATGATGAAACCAACTGCCAGCATAGTCATTGAAAAACCTCTGAAAATTTTGGTGCTAACTCCCCAGGGTTCTACATTAGCAGACTCCAATTGCCTGAGCCCTGTCTTTCCCCTCCACCCTCAATAGAGCTGCTCCAGCCAGTGATGCCTGGAGACCCAGGATCCACACCAGCTTCCAGCCCCGATCTTCTTGGCTGGGCATGTGCAAAACCCCATCCCAGACCCCTGCAGCTGCTCAGGTGTCTATACTACATCAGTGGAAAGCAGTAGGTATTATGTGCTTTTGTAGCTACACACACACACACACACACACACACATACCTATCTGTCTTTATCTGTATCCATCTATCTGTCATCTGGCCTGTTATCATCTATCTACATACAAAAGCGTGGATTTAGACTGATAATTCAGTCGATGACTCCACAGGGTTTACTCTAGTTTCTCAGTCTCTGAACCTGTGACTTCTTCTCCAATGGTGAGAATGCTGGCTTCCATCATCCTTTCTATATAATTACTTGATCAATCCTCCTTTATGGAGCAAATCTACAATCCATCCCTTTCCACTCACGATGCCCTCTCACCCTACGAGCTACTGCTACAAGTGAGTATTTTGTGTTCTCTTACCAGTGAAAGTGAAAGGGGTTTCCCTGATAGCTCAGTTGGTAAAGAATCTGCCTGGAATGCAGTAGACCTTGGTTCGATTTCTGGGTCAGGAAGATCCCCTGGAGAAGGGAAAGGCTACCCACTCCAGGATTCTTGGACTTCCCTTGTGGCTCAGCTGGTAAATAATCCGCCTGCAATGCAGGAGACCTGGGTTCAATCCCTGGGTTGGGAAGATTTCCTGTAGAAGGGAAAAGCTACCCACTCTAGTACTGTGGCCTGAAGAAATCTATGGATTCTATAGCCCATGGGGTCGCAAGAGAGTCAGACATGACTGAGTGACTTTCGCTTTCACTTTACCAGTGCCTGGCTGCTGTCCCTGTGGATACCCTCCCCTCCCTACTCGGTCTCTGACTTGGAGCCACTGTCCTCCTTCTCTAGCCCCACCCTGACGTGTGAGGTTGCCCACCTTCTGTGGCCCACCTTTGGGTTTAGGGCTGGATTGTCCAAGAAGAGATGGCAGGCAGGGGAAGGAGAGGGGAGGGAAGGGGCAGGAAAGGGAAAGGAAGAGCCATGTACAGCTTCTGACCCCACTGAAACTGACCAGTGTGTGCAGCCTTTCTCCCAATCAACTGAACAATCAGCCACCTTTAATTCAACATTCATGGTGTTAAGGCAGTTGTGTGAGTCCTACCCTACTGCCTCCAACCCCACTAGAGCTGCCCAGCCAGTGCCACCGCTGATGCTATAAGACCCAGGATCCACACCAGCAGCCAACCTTTTTCGATGCACATGTGCAAAACACCATCAGAGGCCCCTGCAGATGCTCAGATGCCTAAAGCCAGTCCTGACTACTGTCACTCGACTGCACCGGCCCACCTGTCCACAGCTAACCTCTGCAGTCGCACACCTGCACACTGCCCGGCTCAAGCCTGAGCACAGCAGTGAAGACCCAGGGCAGCAAAAAGTGAAGTAAATAAATACTAAAAAAATAAATTATTTTAAATGGATAGTCTTTCCATAAATGGTGCTGGAGCAAATCAGACATTTAGATGCAAAAAAAAAAAAAAAAACAAACAAACCCAAAAAACTTAACCTCACATGTTACACAGAAACTAACACAAAATGGATTATAGACTTAAAGTTAAAACATAAAGTGATTTAATGCTTAGGGACAAAATAGGAGAAAATCTTCAAGGCCTAAGGCTAGGTCAAGATAATTTGGACTTGACAACAAAGGCAAAATCCATAAATGGGAAAACTGACAAGTCACTCATCAAAGTTTAAAGAGCAGTATTTGCTATGCTGAAGATCTTGATAAGAGGAAAAAACAAGCTACTTGCTGCAAATATAAAAGAATAGTAAGAAGGAGCCTTGTAGGGATGGAACAGTTCTATCCATTGATTGCCGTGGTAGCTACACAAATCTACATCTAGGACTCATTTTCATAGAGCAAAACGTACAAAACGAATGAGTATGAAACTGAAGAAATCACAATAAGCTCTGTGGATAGTATGAATGCCAGTTTTCTGCTTTGAAATTGTATTCTAATTAATCAACGTATTGCCAATGGAGGAATCAGGACGAAAGGTACATGACATGCAGCCTCTCTGCGTTTTTCTCTTTTGACAACATCCTGTGAATTTATAATATATTTCAAAATGCATATCTAATAAGCAAATTGCAAATTTAAAAAATGGATGCCTACCTTCCGGTTTGTGAAGACAGAATAACATTCTTTCACTAGTACTGTTTTGATCACATCTGGATCTGTGATAACCAACAGAGGATATTTACCTTCAAAAATCCTGTGTAGGGAAAACAGAGCTGATTAAACTTAAGGAGCCATTTTCTGCAGCTGGAGCCATACCTGGAAGTCCAGATGTTTATCTTAACATTACATAATCCATCCTTCTAAAGTCATCATTAAAAATACCATGAAAACACTGCTAATTCTAGGTGGTAAGTATATAGGTATTTCCAGTATCATTTTCCATAATTTTTATAGGTTTAATGTATTTCATATCAAGAAGGAAGTTAGGTTAGAAAATAATTGAAGAAAGCAAATTATCTGAAAATTAAAAAATAATTAAGGGGAGACCATCTACTCAGTCATTTTTGAAGATATACCCAAAGCATGAAAATGTGTATAATATTAGATGAAAACTGTAGACACATCTATCATAAATATGTAACAATATATCTGCAAATGGAAGAAGATTTGGAATGCTCCACAAGTGACAGTGGGATTATGAAAGATTTTCTCTTTTGTCCTATTTTCTAAAATTTGCTTATTAGTTAATACTTTTTTAAGGAAAAATTTTAAATAGTGAGATATCCTTGGTAGCATCAAGTTCAGGATAATTTGAACAAAAGAAAAAGAGAATGAAAAAAATCAGAGAAGCATATATAATTCAGTTTTTTAATATTTTCTTTTCATTTCATGGGTCCCGTGGGCCTCAGGCTCCATGTAGGTAACATCTGTCAGCAGCATGGCAGGCCCACATTTGACCAACCTATCACACAAAGCTGACTCTTCAGATGTGAGACATCACTGTTTGACCTGATCTCCTGACTGTCAGGATGTCCCTTCATGGGAATCGGCCACTGACATGAGATTTACTATGAGTTATTTACTGTCTTCTGACATTTTGGTTTCCCTGTCAATCACTTGCAATGGCTAGAACGAAAGATTTTCTACATGTTCCCTATCTTCCTTTAACTCCATAGAAGAATTTCAAATCATTTTGTGATTGCATATAAAAATCACAGAGAAACACTGCACTTACTTTTGCCCATTTCCAAAAGCTGTTCTAAAACTCAGATGGTGTAAGAGGGTGTCAAGAGCACTTAGTGCTGAAGCAGTGACAGGAGGGATTGAGGAGGCACTCAATCTGCTCTTCCACCTTATTACTCGGACAATTCCCTTCTTCCCATTATGGTTTTGCAACAACACTTGGGTGGAGAAGAGATAGTGGTTTGGGGTGACCCCTGATATTCATGATGTCACTCCAGCCTTAATAATTTCTCTCACTAACAGTTACAATCAGATTTTTGAACCCACCTCAGATCATAGTGATTCTGTGCACTGATGAGTGGGGTCAAAGTCTGTATTTATAACAAGCTCTCCCAGGTGCTCCTCATACATGCAAGCATGAGAACCACTTTCTAAAAAGAGAACTGGGATCCACCATGAAAAAGGGATTCCATCCAGAGCTCGCAAGTACTAAATGTTGGAGGGGCAGTTGGGCTGGGCCAGGAGTGCCCCAGTGCTATGTATTCTTTGCACTCAACCAGGTTGACATCTGGGGCCATGGCAACTCACAGGGTCCCATGGTTAATGAGGGCCTGATGAGAGAAGATGAAGAGGTCCGGACAGGTAGAGCCTCTGCCACTTGCTTTTGGCAAAGAAGCCCCACAAGACACCTCTCCCTCTGCTCACCAAACCTCCAACAGCTCCTAAAGCCCACCGGACACACTCTGTGTCAGATATATATACCCTACATCTCCTCAAGGTCAGAGAAAAACAGTAGAGAAAACAATCATTGAGTACAATTCTGTTGGAAAATCTTACCTGAAAATTTAAAACAAACAAACAAACAAACTCCATACTTGTAGAAAAAGTAAAAAGCTGAGAAGATATGATTTCCCATTATGTTAACCTATAACCCTCATCTCTTTTTCCAAAAGGACATATTAAATCCAGAATTTAAATAAAGGATATTGGGTTTAAATTAAAAGAGGATCGTGTGGGAAAGGGTCATAAGATACATTTATGAGCACATATTAGAATGTTCTGGGATAATGCATTTTATGCAATTAAAGGTAACCTAAGGAGAGAAAAACAGAAAAGGGGAGAAGAGTGAGATCCTGGAGAGAAAGGGAGGCTAGGAGTCCCTGGGCCTCAAAGTCTGGAGAAAAGTGACGACCTGTGACTCTCCAGGCCTGATTCAGACTGCAGACCTGGATACCTGTGGCCTCCAGGATCTCTGGTAGAACAAATCTGCAAGCTTTACAATATGTGAATTCATTCCAAGAAGCTCTGGACTGAGACTGTCCTCCACACCACCAGGGAGAGGGGAGGATTATTGTAACAAGTGTGTCCGATAGAAGTTTTCAGAATACTCACCCCCACATTTTCCCATACTTTTTAAAACATTCTTCATCAAATTCACAAATACCCTATAAGGAAAAACAATATTACATTATTAATATACTGTATGAACCTTAGCTCTAATTCATAAAACTACTAGCTTTCACTGGCAGTTGGAGGGAAGTTCTTATTCACAAATGTCTTAAAGGAAAGGAGAGAAAATAGAGGAGATATTTGTAACAGAAAATTTAAAATCACTCTTGAATTTTCTTTGAATATTATAGATACTAAACACTTACCCCATCAGTGAATACTAATTGCTCCTTGTCATCCTGAAGGTTTTTTGCTTGTGCATGTATTGTCTAAAATCTCTTAATCTCTAATCCACCGTGGACATGTGAGAAAACTGGAGATGAGGGAAGTAAGGGTTTCCTACACACACTTTCATCTCCTAGTTTAAAAGCCTTTTCATTTATCTCATGAGCTCTTTCTAGAATTTTAGCAGAATAAGGAAGTTAAAGCACCAGTAATGTCTTCTAATCTCACAGATCTAAAGAAGTCTAAGGGGTGTATGTTCCATGAGAAAGTGAATGAGTGATTGAATGAATGACAAAGTGAACATGCCTTCTAGCTTTCCAGCTCAACACAGAAAAGATGGGGCAATGCTACAAATATACAAAGAATAGTGGTTTTAAACACCTGGCCTGAGTTTTTACTTCTATAACTTAAAAAAAGCCTGTCCCTAAGTTTCTATCATGATATTTAATGCTTTAACAAGTAAATGAAGGTCCCAGAAATGTGGGTTGGGGTGCATCTACTAAGCAGTTCATCTGGGAATGGTGGAGAGGAAATTACTACTTCCTCAGATGGGAAAAAGTTCAGGAAGTTCTGAGGCAGTAATGAGACAGTGAAGACCTCAGTTGGGAGAATCAGGATCTGAGAAGCAAGCCTCATGTCTGCAGGACAGGAAATCTGAGCCAGAGGGCAGCCTGCACATAGGGCTCTGCCCCTGCACATCGGAACGCAGCTCACGACCTTCAGTTCAGGGGCAGGGCCCTGGGGGAGGCATCAGAGCTGAATGAACATCAGAATTCACCGTCCGTCTGCCACCTGGTACATTCCTTTCAGTTAAATTAAACTTCTAATAATTTTGTCAAATCATACCCTTTCTAGTGATTTTTGTATATCTGATTTTGCCTTATTTAAAAAAAAAAACACTCCACAACTTATTTACTGGTTAAATATCTGAAGTAAATAGACAAACTTGCCTCAGTTACAGTCATTCCCTGCTCAAACTCACCCATGAGTTGCCTGCTTTGAAGGCACAGAAGAAAAACAGAAAGCTTTTGGCTCATTTTTTTATATCCCAAAAGATGTCATGCATAGAAAGAGGTGAGGTAGAACATGGAAAAAAACTGTAGGCATTAGCAGTTCTTGAGAGAATCCAAGTATGTGCAAATTACCTGATACATTAGAACCGAAGCATACAAGCAATTCAGGAGAAAGGAGAAAAAAGGGTACCCAGAGCTTATGCTACCAACAGGACACATCTGACTCTACTATGTGCTGCTTAATGAGCCACGACAAGGCATCCCTTCATGCTTTCCTCCTGACAATTAGTAGGGCTGTGCCTTGCTGGGAATCTGCACCTGGCATAGAGATCCTCTTCACAAAGCTTACAAGATGGAACTTCAAGTCCTGTGCTGACTCAGCCAAGAGAGCTCGACTGTCTGAGGAGGCAAACCTGAGGCTCTTAACAGCTGACAATAGAGGCCTGGCATAAAGAGGGCATATGTAGGTGGGGCCTACGATGCCATTTCTGGGAAATATGAAAACTGACAACTGCCTACTGAGGAGGAGAATTTTTACTATGGAACTCAGCTGGGATTTGCAACCATAAGAAGCAAAAAAGGGACATCAAGCAATATGTACCTTTCGGTAGGACAGAATGTTTCCAAAAAGAGGCAGAGGTCTTGGGCCAGGAACCCCCAACTTCTTAAACAGTCCATGTGAATAAGTTCCATATCTATAAAGTGAAAGAGAAAATCCAGGTCAGGGGTTGTGGAATAAGTGCTGGAGCTGGCTACTCACTGACTCAGAACTGGATCCATCAGCCTAGAGAAGTAACATGTAGGTGATAAATAATACCAGCAATTCCAAAAGCAATAATTACTTTCATTCATCTTCTTCTTTCCCTCCTCCACAGTGAGATCATAAATAGCAGCTGAAATCCTGATGGTTCCAATCTTAGAGTGGATGCTTGATAAATGTTTACTATTTCAGAGCTCCTGAGAGGTATAGGCTGTAATTCCTCCAAAAAATTCATTCATATATAAATTCATTCATTAGTAAGTTGACTCTTCCATGATTTAGAGATTCTCATTCTAGATACAAAGGGGAAACTTTCTTTTTCTGTATCAAACATGAGATTTTGGTTATCTGCATCCACCCAATGACAGAGTTACTAGACTTTACCTTAGCATTGTTCTCATCCTTTTCCTTTCCTCTGATGTTTTGTTGTTTAGTCACCCAGTCATTTCCGACTCATTATGACCCTATGGACTGCAACATGCCAGGCTTCCCTGTCCTTCACTATCTCCTAGAGTTTGCTCAAACTCATGTCCATAGAGTCAGTGATGCTATCCAACCATATCATCCTCTGTGCCCTCTTCTCCTGCCCTCAATCTTTTCCAGCATCAGGTTCTTTTCCAATGTGTAAGTTCTTCCCATCAAGTGGCCAATGCATCAGAGATCCTTCCATGATATGACCTCATTTTAAGATCTGATTATTCTTAACTCTGTCTTCAAGAGCAGGCCTTAAAGCAAGCACAGTATTCTTATCTGTAGAATGAAAACTGTGTTCAAGGCTTCCATTGCCATCATAGAAATTGAGCACCTTTCAGCCACACCCATGGCTCTGTTGTCAGGCAATTTGGTTGACTTGAACGACAAATAAGTTGTAGTGATTGACCCTTTTGTTCCCTGAAACTGTATAAATGAATCAATGACTAAAGGATCCATCTCCAGACCATTCCCCACCTCATGGTATCTGGTCCTCCAACCACCTGCTAAGCCCAGTGCCTGAAATACACTAATTTTTCTAAAGATGCTCAATCACAAAGCCTCTGTACTTCAACTATCTTAAAAACCAATTAACCTGGTACTCCCTATGGCAGGCCTGTCTGCAGGTTATCCTTTATGTATTATGTGTGCAAGCCCACAACTCCAGGTTCTAGATCTTTGCAAGCCTGCTCACTCTGGTATTGCTGAGAGATGACAGAGTGCAAGAAAAGAGGCTGAAGGAAGAGACTGCCATCAGTGATTTAAAGTGAACTTGCTAGGCCTCCAAGGCTAAGTCTGTAGAGTCAAATTAGTAAGGTATGGTTGAAAAGCATGCTGTGTGTTAAATGGTTCAAAATGCCCTACAGGCACTTTCAACAAAGAGATATCGGGGTTCCCAGTCTTCAGTTAGCTTCCCATGTAGAACAAAAGACACTTTGTGTGACAAAAAATGAGTGACCATAAAAAAACTTCAGAATA